>NW_017731797.1:1402338-1430631 GCF_001890085.2 Hipposideros armiger
GCTCCCCGACTGAAAAACTCAGGTTGAAGGGGTAGGCGGGAGGGGCCCACCTTCACTGCACAGGTGGGGAAACCAGAGAGGAGATGGCCTTACTTACCGTCACCCCGATTGCTATGGCTGATGTGAGACAAGAACCCGAGGCCCTTATTCCCACCCCAAAAAGATGCCCACGTCCTAATTCCCTAATTGCCCTATGGGAATATGTTATCTTACACGGCAAAAGAGGCTTCCCAGGTGTGATTACATGAAGGATACCGAAATGGGGAGGTTATCCTGGATGGGTCCAATATAATCAAAAGCGTCCTTAGAAAGGAAAGAGGGAGGCAGGAGAGCCTGAGAAGGAGAAGTGAGGACGGAACAGAGGCCAGAATGATGCGAGTCCATGAGCCAAGGACTGCAGTGGCCTCTAGAAGCTGGAAAGGGCAAGGAAACTGATTCTCCCTTAGAGCCTCCAGAAGAAACACAGCTCAGCTGACACGCTGATATGAGACTGCTTACTTCCAGAACTGTAAGATATGTGTGCTGCTTTAAGACACTAAACTTGTAGTAATTGGTTACAGTAGCAAGAAGAAACTAAGGTAGTGTTTGAGAGAAGCTTTGACACATGAAACTGCACTGGCAAGTCTGTGGACAGTGCTAGAGAGGGACCCCTTCTCCCGGCAGTCAACCCAGAAGACCCCTGGCGTCAAGTGGCTCTTCCTCCCTGGAAGCCATGAGGCCATTGCCTTCCACCTGCTCTTCCCTCATTTGTGACTGTCTCACCCCTTCGTGCTGGCTGCAGTGGAGTCTTCTCCCGTTTTCTTGGTGCCTCCTCTGCATCTTTTCTGCAGCCCGGTCCACCTCAGTTTTGGCGGAGAAAGTTATTCCCCCACAAGGGTCAGCACTATGCCCTCACCTATCCCATCCTCTCCTCTGGAGAATTTTTCTTACCACAGAGAAGCTAAGGAAACAGTGACCTTGTCCAAGACCTTTCCCCTGCAGCCGCTCCTGTTCTCAGCCACCATCCCCGTCAGCTCTCACAGCCTCGAGAGCCAAAGAGTGAGCCATCCTTTCTCAATGCCACTTTGGGGGCCTGCTCCAGTCTGGCAATTTCTCTCTCCATCCCTGGGCCCTCAGGGACAGCAATGTGGCTCAGAGCGTTCCAAGGGGGAGCCCCTGGGGGACAGACCCAATCAGCGGGGAGGAGGCAAAGTGGAGACTTGTAAAAAAGAGGCTGGCCTCCGTATAGCTGTTCTCGAAGCCTGGCCTAGCTTGGATGGTGACTTATTAAAGTGCATATTCCTGACACCCCACTCATCCCATAAATGCCCCCCTTGCCCGGGCAGAGTCTCTAAGGATGGCCTGGGAACCTGCAGTTTAACATGCTCTCCAGATGTGTCTTGCGACACAGGAATTATGGAGTGGAAAGGGCTATGACTTCAGCAGCGCTGGCTGAACCCTCCTAGCATGGGAGAGTTATTTAAACACTCTAAGTCCCAGTGTCTCTCCCATAAAGTTGGGGGTGGAGGGGTGGGCTCTGCTATGCATATGACGGGAATTATGAGGATTAATATAAATACATAAAGCACAGTGGCAGAGGCTATGGATGCGCTGCCCATATCCCCCAGGTCCCACCATCTTGGAGCCCAAAGGACCTAACTTCAGACTGCCTGAGGTCCAGAGAACGAATGCCCGCATCCCACTCAGCAGCCTCATAAATGACAGAATGGAGTTGGTGGTTAAATACCCCAGCTCCCTCATCCTTCAGCTGGGATAACCCTGAGGCATGGCTCCCATACAGGCCCTCCCAATTCCCCAGTGAGATTAAGCTCCCTCCAGTCACCCATGGGGTAATTTGTCTAACACACCCTTTGCAAACTGCCTTCCCTGGCTCCCTTCCTCACTCTCCTCCTGGAGTTTACTATGAGCACCTCTCAGATAAACAACTTGCCCTTGAATCCTTGTCCCAGGTTGGCTTCTCGCGGACCCCAGGCTAAGACGAGCCCCAGAGCTGGGCCTGGCAGCCAGGAAGTGAGTCCTCTTTGGCTCCCAGTGTGAAGACCAGGTTAGCCCAGACCAGGCGAAGTCACCACAAGGCCGTGAGTAGTGCTGTGGCCTGGAGGGGAGTGTGTAATCGCTGCTGTCCAGGGACCAGGATGGGCCCCACCCGGCAGAAAGAAGGTCATCATGGCCCCAAGGGAAACCAACTCACCCTTTCCTTTCCTAGACTCCCAATATCTGCTAACTGGGAACCAAGCTACAATATATTCCCATCTCCAATAACACCATCTCCCCTGATCCCAAATTCTTACATCTGAAATCGTTACCATCTCTAATGCCACCTCCTTTTTCTAGTTCCTCCAACAAAAGCAAACTCTCCAAGAGACATCTCAAGTCTAAATCACCTCACATCTAAATCTTGAAGCCGCCATGCTAAGCCCCAGCTGCCCGTCCCCCCTACCCCCCCCACACACACACACATGAATTCTAGCCCCTGGGGGCATTGAAGTCACCTCCCAGCGAAATCCCTATGATTTCATCTTCTATTTAATCTTTATTTCTCCTCATACTTTTTAGAACTTCAAATAATTTCTCATTTGTAGTAACTAGGAAGCCATAAATCGCCCCTTTATGTCTGAGGAAAATCAATTGTTATTTGACACTTTACCTTAATATTCCTGACTTCCTTCAACTGTAATAAAGCTTCCATCTGCCTTTTATTTTACAGGCAATTAGTAAGTCACCTTTTAAAAATTTCTCCACATTTTCTATCAAATGAATGCCAGGATCGAAAGGCGAGAGCTGTTTTATGGGATTGAACTCACTGAGTAGAAGGGGTTTATCTGTAGCCTTCGCGGTACCAACACTCATTAATGGGTTTTATTGATTCGGAGGCTTTTTAACCCTTAGTAATAATACAGGTGTCACCTGCCTGCAGCACTTGGGAGGGGGTGGGGATGCTGGGAGGAGCAGGGAGAAGCCTGCACAGCTCTGAGCTCTGGGCCTGAGCTGGAAAAGTAGAGAATTGAGTTCTAGCCCTTTGAAATGTGATCACTCCTGGCCCAACCGCACCCTCAAAGCTAAATCACAAACCAGACACCCTCTCTTTTCCTAGAAAGTTTGGGGGGGGGGGCGTGTCTTTCCCTCAAATTACCCAGGGGAATTGACACTGTTGCCTTTGTCCCATGGGATCAAAAGAAAGAGGCTTGTTCTTGGGATCGGAGGACATGGGTGTGGTTCCTGGGTCTGCCTCTTTGAGCCCTCTGACCCTGGGCAGGTAAGTGAAGGAAACTCTGAGGCTGTTTACCCAGCTGCGAAGTGAGGAGGAAAATCTCTTCCCTGCCCCCCTCACAGGGCTGCCAGGGCCTACCCACCAGACCCCATTTGTGAGGAATGCTTGGAAGACCATACGAGGCATAAAAAAACTACGCGAGGAACTATCAAGAACTATGGTCACAAGTAGGAACCTCAGTCCACAAACTCCAGAATGACACCTTCCTTGCTTTTCTAGAACTCATCCTAATCTGTCCCCGCGCCTTCATTCCACAGGCCAGTGCAACTTTGGCCCCAGACTTTCCACAGCAGGTTCTTCAGAACTTCAAGCAGCCTTCCCCCGCCTCATCCACAGGTGGCCTTCTTGCAGGTCACTGTCTGTCCCCAAAACCCTGGAGAACTTTCTTGGTCTAAAGAGCAGGGCTGGAAGCGTTAAGAGCTGTCAGCAAGAGACAAGAGTCCAGTAGCTGAGGACAAAGTCCAGGGTGAGTGTAGTTAAGGTGGCACAAGCCTCGCCATAGATAAGGTGAGAAGCAAATACGGAAAATATTCATGGTGAAATCTGCATGGCAGGTGTATGGGTGTTCACTCTAAAATTCTTTCATCATTGCTATATGCTTGAACTTTTTCATTAAAATGTTGGAGGGGGGAAAAGGCTGAGCCTGGGGCAGCTGGTGATGGAACGAAGGAAATGCGTGCGCAGAGGAGGAAGAAGTCAAGGGGCCTTCAGCATCCAGAGGAATTTGCTTGCGGGAACTGCTTCATTATTTGTGGGCCCAGAGCAAAATGAAAATGCAGGGTCCCTTCTTCACACTTATTAAGACTATCAAGGCGACAGCAGAGCAATAAACTAAGTGTGTACCCCTGCACAGGTCGCCCACCCAGGAGGCCAGCCCTGTCTGCTTAGATGAGAGGCCTATTTTGATCAACTCCTTCCCAACCATCTTTCCATGTCTAATCTTAAAAAAAAACAAAAAAACAATGCTCTGAACCTTGCATCTGGTGCAAGTGAACAATAAATGGGTAGGTTGGGGCCATTTCTAATAATAATATGAGCTAATTAATGCTCATGTAGCTCTTGCCATGTGCCAGGCACTGATTCGGCACCACATTGTATTAATTCACTTAATCCTTCCAACAACCCTATGAGAGAACTATCATTACTCCCATTTTATAGATGAGAAAACTGAGGCACAGATAGGGTAAGTCTTGCCTAAATTCTCAGAGCTTATAAGTAGTAGAGACAGGCTTTGGTCCTAGGCAGTCTGGCTCCAGAATCGTGCTTTTAATCACTGAACTCTGCTGCTTCTCCATAAAAATAGCCAGAAAAAGCCCAACAGCGACAGCTCCCTCGTTGGAATGTTTGCTTGTTCTAGGAGGGCAACCTTCTCAGCATTTCTAGCTCAGTGCTTTTCAACCACAATATTACTACACACCATCTTGAAATATGTCATAGGTATTATATTACTAGTTTAAAGTATCCAAGTCTGTGAATAATTGAACTTTAAAAAAAATTAAGGTAGATTCAAGTGATTTCACCCTTATTCATTGGCATTGCAACCGGCTTTTCTGACTGCAGGAGAACAGCCAGCACCAGAGTCCTACACGGTCCCTGAAGTAGATTCTCGGGGCAGTGGGACACCAATGAATATCATCCCAAGGTGTGGCAGGGTAGGAGAAGCAAGAACTACAGCTCTAACCTTATTAATATGTGATTTGAACAAATGGTAAATTTTTTTTCGAGTAATGCTTTCTGTTTCCTAGGCTCCCTCTCTCAACACAGTTGCCCCAGGGACACCACTGACACCTAGTGGCCAGATGTGGAATTGCAGGCCTAGTGTCTGGGGGGGCGGAGCTGGCAGGATCGTCCTCCTATCTGCCGGCCTGGGAGAGAAGCTATATCCCCAACTCAAATAATCTCATCTCACCTAATCCCAAATCCCTCAGTCTGAAGTTACCCCTCACCATTACACTCTCTAGCACCCATCTCCCTTCCTAGTTCCTCAAACACAAAGCAAACACATCCATTTCCACTCTTCAGAGACACATTGCCTCTAAATCTTGAGCCACCATGCCAAAGGGTCCTAAGTGCAGTCACAGCAGGAAGCAGGAGATCAGCTGTGTTTGGGTGATTCAAGAAGACTCCCTGGGGAGGAGGCCCTTGTGGATGGGTAGGAATTGGCCAGGGAGACAATAGGGCAAAGATGCCTGAGGAAGAGGGGATAGAACTTGACCCAGGCTTTGTAAGAAAAGGACACAAGGCATGTTTTGTACCAGGATGTACTCTGTGCTTATTATTGCATTTACCCTCACAAACAACCTTGCCAGGGAACTATCATTGCTCACATTTTAAGATAAAGAAATTAAGATTCAGGAAGGTAAACTTACCTGCCCAAAGTGGTCAGAATGTAAGTGGCAGAGTCAGCTTGTCTGGTGTAAGTTGTAGAGGATTTGGTACAGACGAGGAAGAATTCCAGATCACCCAGGAAAAACAAAGTGCAGGGTGGCTTTCAAGTGCCCTCATAGTCCTTGGCACCGAAGCCTGCCCAGTCCTCAGAGGCCCTGCCAGAATGGATGAGGGTCCCACCAAGGCAGCTGGCACTGGCTGGTCTGTGCTTCCAGGCAAGACAGAGAGGGCTGCAGAGATTGAGATTTATGATGGCCATGGCCTTCATGACTTAATGGTCAGGAGTTGAGCTATTTCATCTCATCATACAGTTTTGCCTAGAAATAGCTGCAAACCTTCACTCCAGGATGGCTTTCAGTCATGAGAGGGTGACCTGTGTATCTCCTAAATCATATTAATTCCCAGGGCTACAGGCCTGTGGTTCCTTCCTTCCCTCTGCAGCATCTTTTGTCATCTACCAGTCATTTTCTTCTATAAAAGAAAATTCTCTTTGGGCCAGCAATGCCAAGGAACACAGAGGAGGGGCAGGAAGGCCACTCTGGTGTGACCTTGTCTGCCCACCCAGACAGAACTAGGCAAACCATCAAGAACAGCAAATCGGCTTGGCCTCCCCCACGCTCTCTGAGGATCAACATAAATATCTGCTCTCCTTCTCTCCTTCCTTTGCTATTTTCTTCTCTCACTCCCCTCTCCACTCTCTCAGCCTCATCTACCTGTCCCTTCTCATTCTCCAGGACCTCCTTGGGGTGGGTCTACTTGCTGAGCAGTTTAGATGAAGGCATGAACCCTTCCTTCCAGGGGATGTAGTCCTTGAATAAGACCCTCCAGAAAACCTGTGTGTAAGGGGTTCCCTGTGTTCTCCTGAGCCCTCCCCACAAATACAAATGCAGAAACTCCTCTCCACAACTGCTTAGGGGCCCAAGGGCTTGGTTTAGGGCTCTAGGAGTCCAGGCAATGAATGGAGACAGCACGAATGTCCCATCCTGGGTGCAGGCTGGGTGATCCAATGGCAGGGCCTTGGGCACTGACGTGAGACAGGCTCAGCTGTGGGCATTGGCTGGCGATGACTCTGGCAAACAGTCGCCTCACTGGTCCTCACCATCCACTCACTATCCTTCCTGACTCAGCGAGGGGCCTGGTGAACCACTTCCTCAGATCTATCTCTAAATCCAGGACCCCAGTAGCACCCCCTTGCTTCCTCTTCCTCTTTTCATTCTTCCCTGGGGTCCCAACCCACACCCTCATGGCCCTCCACATAAAAGGCTCCTTCCCTTTTCTTTCATGCTATAGCTTGATGGTCCATTAAAAGCCAAATCCAAATCATTAGTGATAGACAGCTGCCTTTCTCTGAAAGCTGGGAGGCTGGTCTTCAAACCCTCCCTGCGTGGTGAGAGGCAGTTGTATCCTGCCCTGCTGGAGTTATGCTCTCCCCTCACCCTCAACCCCCAGAATAAGCAGTAAATAAAAGGAAGAAAATGAAGACAAGCCAGTGTCCATACTAAAGCCTGGGGTGGCTCCTAACAGCCCCCAGAGGGCCCACCAACTTGGATGTATTGAAAGCACATCAGCTGTTTTGCATCAACATTTGGTTATCATTTTACCTTCATAAGGACCCTTCTTAGACTTCATCTCTTTCACAGCCAACAAGTGAGATGGGCATTATGAGTAACAGCTACCATTAAAAAACGCCAACTATGTGCCAACTATTTTCCATATGTTCTCCTATGTAATCCTCACACCGACCCTGAAAGGTAAGCACTATTATCCCCACTTCTCAGGTAGGGTTCTGAGAGGTTCGCTTGCCCAAGATCATGCAGTACACATGGCGGGGCTAGTGTCCAGGTGGGCGCTTCCTGCTGATTTCTGGGGTGTTTGTGCACAGACCAAGGCACTGCGGGGCTGTAGTGCTGGGCTTGGCCAGCAGAGGGCGGTCGGAGGCCATGGGGCCAGGGAGTCAGCGGACTCGCCTAAAAGGCCGCTCGTCTGTGTTTTCAGTGCCCAGGGTCGGGACCATCCGGACCGCGGGTTTCTCTCTCCGAGGCTGCCCAGGAGCCAAAATATGTGGGTAGGTGGAGGCCAAACACTGCCAGGCCGCTGCGGAAAACCAGAGGTGCTTTTCTGGGTACCTGTGTATTGGGTTCTGGTCCCAGTCGGTCATGCCTGCTTCCCCATCTGTGAAATAGAAGGGTTAGTAGGCCCAGACCCCTGAGTCCCTGAAGACAGTAGGCAGTGGGAGGAGGGGCGGGGGTCGTCCTCTGTCATTTGAGAAAACCCAACGGTAGGGGCACATCCACCCTCTAGAAGACTGCCCAGCGTAACCGAGGTGACAAGGGTTGACCACCTTGCAGACACTGGTGGTGGTCTCAGTATTCCAAAAACTAAGAAATGTCCCTGATGATCAATATGGGAAAATAAATTAAATGCAAGTACGCGCAGCTTCTCTGGTAGGTAAGAACATCAAACACAGAGTTCATGGAGTTGGGGGTTGGGTTTGGTGGTCAGCAGAGGTGGGGGTCCCTTCCAGCTTTCCCAATCTTTGCCGTCTTTCAACCCAGCTTTCTTCTCTCTTCCCTAAGGAGAAATTGTCATGAGTCTCCTAAGCCTGGCTGTTCTGTGTCCTCCCCACTGTCAGCACCATCAAACCTAATTATCAGAAACAGGGCTTTGTTCTAAGAGAAATGAAATGGAGGTCTGGCCTCCCTTGAAGGAGAATCAAGGTGCCTGGGACATGTGGCAAGGGCCGCCATGGCAGTAACTTTTACCAGCCTCCCCCAGTCGAGAAGGGACTCTCGTGCAAACATTTCTCCGGTGCAGGGGCAGATGACCCAGGCCCAGAAGAGGCCAACTGTGTGGGCAGCGGTGGGGAGCTGGAGGGACTTTTTTTGTGGACCGGGGCCTGGGAGCAGTTGCCACAACGCCCTCCTCTGGCAGAGGAAAGACGCAAATCCCCTGTCACCACAAGTGCCTCTACCAGACCCCGGGACAGCCTCTTTAACTGTCTCCTCTGAGGACACCCGGGGCCCCAGAGCCTCCTCTGGTAGCTGCCTCAGAATCTTGCTCACCCCAAGGAAGCATCAGTAGCATGACTATTACGACCTTTCACCTTGACCTTTCGCCACAGCCTGACTCCTCTGAGGTAGGGGTGAGCGCAGAGGCACAACAGATGGTGGTCCCTGACAGAGGAGAAAAGGTTTTTAAACAAGAGGAGAGGACGCTGAAGAGAATGTTAACACACCCTACAGGGCTTGACCCTGAGCACACAGCCGGTGAGAGGCAGAGCCAGGCCTTGAAACATCTTTTCTGAGTCCCAAGTCAAGAAAGAAAGGAGGGAGAGAGACAGTGAAGAAAGTGTTAGAGGCCAAAGGGGCACCAGCTGGAGGTGACCTTCCCCTCCAGCCCCTCCTGGGATTTGATTGCTCTGCAAGGTCAGTGACAATACTCAGGGTGGGCTGGAGTGCTCTGTCCAAATAGAGGTGCCCCTCACCCCTGAATTTATGAAACTCCCAGACCTAGGGGCCCTGTGGCAGTAATTCAAGGAGCCTTCTGCCAGCTGAGGGGCATACCAGTGGCAAATCCTAGAGATCTGTTGAACCCATAGCTGCCTCCCTTGGGGAAATTAAAGGACAAGTGCTGCTCCAGTCTTCTGCAGACCTCTTGCCTCCTGTTGCCTTCCCCTCGCTCGCCCACCTCCCTCCAGGCCCTGCCTCCCCAACCCACCCTGGGGCAGCCCAGTGCCCTTCTGCAAACACACCCTTCCCCCCTGCCCCCTCCACAACTATAGTGCCTTCTGTTGCCTCTAGACTCCTCACCTGGCATTCCCCACTCTGCATTCTGGCCCTCAGCAACACTTCTAACACTATCTCTCCTTGCTTTCCACCAGAACCTTCCCTCTAGACAATCTGCTTTGTTCCTGTTCCCCATCGCCCAGACCTTAGGATGCCCTGTGAGCGTTCTTGCTTTGTTCTTTCCCATCCCTCCTGACACACACTCCCAGCACCTCCTGCTCTCTCACTCTTTCCTCCCTCCTCTGGGCCTCCTGAGTCCTTACCCCTCCTTGATGGCTCTGCCCTCCCTGGGTCTTCCCGTTCCAACCCTGCCCGGGAAACCTTTCCCCTCTGAACATCAGCCGGGGCACCCTCCTCCATCCCCTTGGCTCCATTATTATCTTCTTTGAGAGCTGGCTGGGCACCCCCAAGAAGCCCCTGCAGGAGGTTCCAGGCCAAGGTGGGTGTTCAATGCCTGTGCATTGACAAGTGATCTTACATTTATAATCCTTTTCTCTGTGTAGCCAGCTCCCACAGTGCATGGAGAATGAGATTGGTTCTGAGAGGTTTCCATTAGTGCCTCTTGGAGGGACAAGCATGCTTTAAAAAGTTTATTGCAGGAGAGGCAGGCCAGGCGGCTTCATCCTGAGTGGGGATCTCAGCCCTGGCCTTCTGGGCGATTAACCTTCCACGTACCCCACTCTCATGAGCCAGCCTTAGCAGCAAGCCTGAATCCCTATCTGGACTTAACAGGTCTACCATCTTCCCTTCTCTGAACTGTAAACTTCTTCTGGGCTGACACTGACCCATTCATCCTACCATCCTCACAGCACCCAGCATGTCACTGTGGGTCCACATGTGTGTACCAGCTTCACTGGTGGTGGTGTTACCAGACTGCCCTAAGACTCAGAGAGACTTGGGGACTCACCCACAGTCACCCAGTCAGTAAGTGACTCAATTGGGGAGCAGTGCCTGTCTCGAAAAATACATGTGAAGTAAACAAGACACTTTCTATTCTTCCTGAAACATTTATTCTCATAGTGACACTCCCCGTCCTCTGCCATCCTTTGCCCAGACTGTCCCCACTTCTGATGGCCCTTTTTCTCTGCTATTCTCCCTGTAGCCTTGCCAGGCTCACACCTTCGAGTCCTCCAAGATGACTTCTGTGACCACTCCAACCCCAAATGACCTTCCAGGCTTCAAATGCCTGTAGATGCCACACTGTTTCAGTACTAACATCTCATGTCACCTCAGCACTTAGCATCTTGACATATTCTTGTTTATGCTATTGTTTTATATGTCTCATCTCTGAAATTGGACTGTATGACAGACAAAGAGAGGCACCAAGGTTTATCATTGTGTATTGCTTAGCGTTCAGAATAGTGCTGAGTCCATGGCAGTTTCTCTGTGGAGAATACCCAGAGCTGCCTTAATTTCTATTGTGGAACAAGATGGGATAACAATGCACAGTGGCCTGCCCTGTGTCCCTTTCCTCCCACCCAACGATGTCTCTGACTACATTTCTGACCACTCTCCACCTCGCTCACTCTGTTCTAGCCTTCTTGCCATTAATTATTCCTCTGCCTCAGGGCATTTGCACATGCTGTTCTTTTGGCCTGGACTGTTCTCCTGGATGTAAGCATGCTTCCTCCCTCCCTCATCTCCATCAGGTCTCTGCTCCGATGTCACCTTATCGGAGTGGCCATCCCTGCCAACCCTATGTAAGACAACACAAGCCCCCACCCACACTAGCTCTCTACCCCCCTTACTCTGGTTTATGTTTTGCTTCCGCACTTAGCATCCTGACATGTTCTTGTTTATGACTGTATTGCTCTTCTGCCCCTGCTAGAAGGTAAGCTCCACGAGGGCAGGAACTTGACCTGTTTTATTCACTCCAGCACTTAAGTCCGTAGGGACTCAATAAATATTTGTTGACTATTGTAACCAGCAAAGGGTGGGGACCATGTCCAGCCCACTGTCTTTCACATTTCTTCCATTTAAAATACAGAAAATAAAAGTTGAGGTGGACATAAGCCAGGGGCTATGTTGGAGAGGAGGTGTTCAGTTACCTGAAGGTAACTCTCTTCCCTGTCTGCATGCAGCTGTGGGGCCTCAGAGGTAATAGAAACTTGACACCCCAGCCCTCCCCACCCTTATGTGATGGAAAGGGGGTCCTCACACTCTGGAAGAGGCAAAAAAAGCTTAGGCCCAGGTTCACTGCAGAACGTGCAGCAGTTCTGGTTCTAACCACCAGATAGCGCACCAGGGCCCACCGTCCCACTCCTAGGCTAGAACATTTCCGCTTTAAAACCGTGAACCAGGTGTTCTTACTCTTCCTCTCAGTGTAGGTGAAAGCACCTCTAGAGACTATCATACAGGACCCTTTGACCAGGGTGTGAGATGCTTCTAAGATCTAAGACCTGGACATTAACTGTTTGGGTGCCGAACGTGGGAGTTGTGATACTGGTTAAGCCGAAAGAGATGAATGCTGTTGCTATTTGAAAACGTAACAGCGCACGTTAAGCTCTCAAAACTAACCCAAAGTTGATGACATGCATCAGTGTGCATGTGTGTGTGTGCATGTGTGTGTGACAGGCCAAAGAGCCTGTATATCAGGGTTTCAGAGCTCATCTCTATGTCCCACTGTCTGAGAGTTTGGACACCTAAAACTCTCTACAATGCCTAGTGAGGGAGAACATTCACATGTACAGAGGGAGAGGGATGTGGGGACACTTTTGTCCTGATGTGCCTCCTAGCATGTCTAGTTGTGTGTGTATGTGGTTGGGAGAAACTTATTGAGCATTTGTGGCTGTGCCATGTTTGTGTGCCTGCTCCTGCTTTGGTATTTCTGCCCAGATGACGGGCTCTGCCATAAGGGTGAGGAGGTACATGCAATAGCATCTCTGAGAGCATCTGTCATGGACACACATGTGGTGCTGGTGCACTCTCTTCAATTCTGTGTGACATGTGGCCCTAACGCATGGGCTCTATGTAAGGACTGTCAGGGCCCAGGCAGGAGGCATGCATGTGTGCACGCATGCTTATGTGGGTAGTGTACCCCTTGTGACCTCCCTCTCCTGGGGCTCAGGCAAGGCCAGTTTGCACTCTGTTTCCTGGGTATTTTACTTCTCCATGACACAGAGTCCTTCCAGGCTGCTGTTCTCCTCGGTTTACATTGCACCTGCCTTTCTCCCTGGCCAAGCATGCCTTAGAGGAGATTGTTTATTTCTTCAATTAAAAGAAGAAAGGCCCTGGGAGCCTGCACTCTCGAAATTACCACATTGTAAAATGCTCCGGCATTCATGAAACAATAAACCTCATGGTGGTGTCTCAGCTACCCTGGCCCAGGTTCCTCTCTGCCCTGAACTAAGGGGTTCACCTCCTCCCCAGACTTGGGCAGTCCTTCTTCTTAGGCTGGGAAGATCTGTGACCAAAGAGGCCCCATGAGTCTCCGTTTGCATGTGTGATCGTTACGCTTTCAGTCCCCACAGGTCTTTTCTGCCTCAGTATGGTGTTCAGGAAAGTCTAGAAAGCAGAAAACTCAGATTCTAGCATCCTCGCCCTGGCAATGTGACCTTGGACAAGGCCCCCTACCTCTCTGGGCCTCAGACTCCTCCGTGGTAAAATGAAGCTGGTGCACACTATGACCTGAAGTGCCTTCCTGCTCTGACACCATGCGATCTGAGGCCCTTCGTTAAGTAGAACCTTGTACAGTGAGTATAGAAGGCGTCAGCGTTACCCCCATGTTACAGGAGAAGTAGGCGAAGGTTGTCAGGATTCTTCCTGGGACATGGCTTTCTCCACAACACCGCCCTGAAATAGACAAAGAGAGAGAGAGCAGTGCAGGACACCGACACGTGCTCACCACCGTGCACTGTGATCATCTCCTACAATACCCCAAATAGCCAGGAGGGAATTGATGAGAACTTGTCTCACAGCCCAACACAGTAATTATTGGTGTTCATAATGATGCCCCAAGGCATTACATTCCCCTGAAATGCCTTCGGAATCATCAAAGAAAGATTAAACCATGCCTCGTATAATTGCTCTTTGAAATAACCTTCTATTTTATTCTCTTGCTTGGAAAATTGATAACCTATGGATTTTCAATTAACTTTAAGTTACGAAGGATATTCAGTTTACCCAAGTATCTTATCCATTCTCTGTTCCCTTTTAGAAGTTTATTATCCATCTCAGTCTGTCTCCCTGAGGATGACAGAGTTTGGGAGTGGAAACATCACAGATCTGCCCAGGCTGTAGCCCTTCCTAAGACTGACACTCTGCAAGTCACCTAGCCTCCCCAGCCTTGGTGTCCTCCCTTATAAAAAGTGGATTAATGCCAGCCTCGCTCCCTCAGGGTCACTGTCAGAATCAAGTGGTTTATGACTGTGTTAACAAGTGTTATATCTGTGCAAATAAGAAGTGCTCCGGAAACACTTGAGAACTGCTTGGTGACACTCCCAGGCTCAGCCAGCAAAACTGCCAGCTTGGGTAAGGAGCACAGGACAGGTGTCCTGGACACACGGTTTTCCCAATAGCGAAGTGTGCCATCTTGGGCAAGTCATCAGGCCTCTCTGGGCCTCAGCTTTGTCATCTGTGAAATGGGAACAGGCAGACTTGGAAGAGACCTGAGACTGGAAAAATTGCCATTTTGAGAACCAAAATCTGCCCGTAGGCCTCTTTTAATTGACCAGCAGTGTTTTAAATTCATTACCGACATTTAAAAATTGAGAGATTTCCTATAAAAATCTAGAATCATGGCTCTTTTTAAAAACTGGAAAGGTCTGGTAAAAGTAGGCCCATGTTCTTGCAAGACAAAATTGGCCAGTGCCAAGTAGTTGTTGGGCCGCCCCCCCCCCTCTCATTGCACTCCTCTGTCTCCCTCCCATCCGGCTTCCCTAGCTTGTGTGTACCGGTCTGGCCCCATGTGGGGTTGAGACGCCCCCAAGACTGAGTGATCTCTAAGGCTCCCTCCTAGGGGAGAGAGAGTGACCTAGGACCTGCCCAGGGCCACCCTTTCTACCTGGACCCTGTTTGGGGAGGGGTGCATTCCTTCAGCAACTTCCAAGCTGATGCAGAGCAAAACACTGTGCAGGAGACACCCCCATCCCCTCACCCCTCCCACTCCACAGCCCTTGCAGCCAGAGCCAGTAACTCACAGCTGTGGTTACCCGCACGCTGATTTCTGTTTTAAAAAATACTGCTGGATAAACAGTGAGGGAAACCCGAGCTGTTCCCACACCACATAAATCCCCAGTTTGCTGTCCTATCTGGTTAGCTGGTTTCCCCCAAAATAATGGCAAATAATGGCACTGCTGCCTTGCAAGCAAGGGCTGCAAAAGTGTGCCCCCGGGAAGTGGGTGACCAGGAGTCTCCCAGGCTGGCGCCCTGCCCAGCCTTCACTGGTGGCCTCCCTCCTTCTCTTTCAGCACTTCCTGCTCAGGGGCACTCACCTTTGTCCTCACTCTCTTCACCTGGATGCCCTTCCTCCTCCCTTCTGCTTTGTTTCACTCAAAAAGCCTCCACAGGAGACCTTCCTGGGGGACCCTGGGCTCCTCCCTCAACCAGAAAGCCCACAGCCAAGGGCAAACCTACCCAACTACCACACCTCCCCCTGGAATGCTTCATTTAGAGCTTCCTTCCAGAGGCCTCTGTCAAAGTGCAAATATCCTGGCTAAGAAGGTAAGGCCTGAGCCTGTATTTCAGATAAACCACAAATAACTTTTTAGCGTATGTCCCAAATATCGCATGGAGCATACTTAACTGGGCTCCCTGTGTTTTATCTGGCTGCCCTAACTTAGAGCCTTTCCTTTAGTTCAGCACTGCCTCTAACTCCTTCAGGCACAGAAGCCCTAAAAAGGGCATGTTTACTGAGCCCCTCCTGAGTGTATGTGTATCGTCTACACAGCAAGCCTCCACTTTTCAGTTGAGAAAAATGAGTTCACATGACCTCCAAGAGCCAGGGTTTCGATGCAGGCCCCTCTGTGTACTGTGTTTTTCAGTCATCTGCCCACAAGCTTAGTAGCAGATAAGGTATGGCCAGCACCAAATGTTTAAAAAATACATTCATGAGAGAAAACATTCACCTGAGGAAACTGTCTCTATGAACTCAGCAGTTTTCTGGGGTTTAAGGAAAGACTCCATCACTGGTTCCCTGGGGTGGAATATCTTGGCCCCACCTTGCAAGCTTCCCAGGGGCATCTGCGACAGTAGGGGGCCTGTATTCTGTGGTTTGCTCAACTTTGTCCTGTCCATCCTATTATTTGAGCCTCACAAAGTCCTATAGGGTAGTAGTGACTCTGCTGCCATAAAGTCTTCTGAGGAACAAAGGACATACACATTCTAAATAAATGCCAGACCCAGTGATAAATATCCTAATCCGGTGTGAGTTCCATCGTATTCAAAGCTTGTCTGTCTCCTGTCCATCCCCCGAGGTCTTGCTCCAGTTCACGTGTTCTGTCTGCCATGTGAGTGAATGCTAATGGTTTCACTATATTTCTTAGGTGGCATATCAGTATTTCACAGGGCCTTCTGGAACTGTTCTTAAGGAGAAAATCACAGGTATTTTCTTCTTCATCGTTATCCAGCTATTACCACTAAAAACTGTACACCAGGTTATGGCGAGAGCTTTCCCAATTCACCTCACTTACTTCTCTCAGCAACCTAATGGGAAAAGAAGAAAAAGCTTACTCCCTTTTTACAAATGAGGAAACTGAGGTTCAAGAGATCAAGTGAGTTGCTTAAGGCCATTCAACTTATGAGCGGCAAAGCTGGGATTTGAACCCATGCCCTCCTTGTTCCCAAGGCCATGATCTTGACCTTCTGATACGTTGCCATAGGAAAAGGTATTGGGGGACTTGGATGGGCCATCTTCATCCTGCATTGAGATGCGACGTGTTCTGTGGTCCCGCAGAATAAAGAAAGAGAAGGCATAGTAATTCTCCACATGCATCACCGTTTATAGTCAGCCAACGCTTTTCACTGACATCAGTTCATTTACCCTCAAGACAGCCTTATGAGGCTGGTACCGTCATCTCCATTTTGCCAGTGAGAAAACTGAGGCTCAGAAAAGGGGTATAAGTTGTCTGAGACCACACCTTGAACTCAAGTCTTCTGCCTATAGGCCCCAGGTTCTCCCTTGGACACCCTGCAACTCCAGGCACAGGTGGGCGGGGTGGCCAAGCACAGAAGCGGGTCTGTGGCGCCATGGACACGCCTGTTTGTCGTGCATAATGGGGGAAATTCCAAAAGTTCTTTGGGATGGCTCAGGTGTGGCCCTCCTCAAGGGCCCTCAAGAACCCTCCTCCTAACAGACGCTTTTCCTTTTCCTCCCCCTACCACTCCCAACAACAACCAGAAACCGGAGCCCCTCCCTTCCTGAAAACCCTGCTCTTCTTGGCTGCCCAGCCTCAAGGCTGGGCCTTTTTTCCACAAACAGTCACTTCCATCCATCTCTGTCTCGTGGGCCTGCGGGGCCTTGACAGGGAAATGCTGACTTTGAGGAGGTTAAAGGTGCTGGTGCCCGGCCTTCATCTAACAAATGGGTTGCCGAGAGGGGAGGAACTGTTGTTGTTTTTTCCTGGCCTCAGAAGAGAGGCCTGTCAGGAAGATGTAGAGGCCAACAGGGCCCCCAGCCGCGCCCTGCGGGGTAGCTGACAGACACTGGCAGCTGTGTGGGCGCCAGGGTGCCAGGACCCTGCACAGAGCACCCCTGCTGCGCCCCCTCCCTGTTGCCCCTCCTGACCTCTCCACCCACCCCACCATGACCCAGGGCCCACCCCTTCCAGGGGCAAAGGGCCAGGCGGCTGGGTCTTCCTGGGATGGGGTCCCTGGGCCAGATGCGAAGGCCGGGGCAGGAATCTGGTTACGGCCTGCGGGGCCAGGCCCCGGGAAGGTTTTCCTAGAGAAGCTGACAGACCAGATATTCCTCCCAGAATATCTGAGAGACTCCTTCTAGAGCTCCCACAACCTGGATCCTCTCAAGGGACCTCTCAACAGTTTCTGTAGAATTTCCTCAGTGACCCCCTGTCCTACAGTCTCCCTTTGGAATCATTGAATTAAGAATGAGATAGGCTAGGAAGCGAGCCTCATTTATCTGTTACCTACTTCACAATTCACATAAATGATTCATTTAAAAATTTCAAATGTCTGTGCAGTAGGCATTCTGATGCAGTGGGGCCAGGCTGCCTGGATTTGAATTCAGGATCCTTCATTTCCCAGCTATGTGACCTTGTGCTTCAGAGTCCTCTTCTGAAAAATGGAGATGATGAGAAAAACACTTGCCTCAGAGGGTTTTTGTGGGGATCCACTGGGGGGAATATATGTGAGGTGCTAAAATCAGTGGATGAATGTCCACTATCATCAGTGGATGAGTAGACTATCATCCTAGATGAGAGAACAGAGAAGCTCAGAGAGGTGAGCTGTCTCTTCCCAGGACACACAGCCAGAAAGTGGCAGACCTAGGATTTGAACTCACATATATTTAAGCCCAAAGTCCATGCCTCAGTCCAAGCTGCTCCAGACACCTGAGGCCAACTCCTGGTTCTGCCATTTCTTAGCTGTGTGAGCCTGAGCAGCCCATGTCACTTGTCTGAGCCTCATTTTCCTCACTTGTAAAATGTAGAACACAATTCTTACTTTACCCGTAATGGGAGAGTGGTGAGGTTCAGAGGAGAAATGTATATGCAACAGCTAAGTCCCAGACAAAGCAAAGAAATGAGTCTAGTTTGTGGCTATGGCCCCATCTCCTCTCGTGGCCTACAATGCCTATTCCAGAAGACAAAATGCCTGTTTCATGAAGAGCATATACGCAGCCTCCAGGCTACAGAGCTAAGACCCCTCCTCCTTTGAAACCAGCCTGCAAAGGCATCACTGTTATGGTCTGTGCCCATTTCAGCCTCAATCCTGCCATTTCGAATATATCGTCGAAATATTCAGTGGGAAAGGAGCTCTGGGCTCGTGGGCTTGGAACGTCATCCTCCAAGAAGTTACATTAACCCTCCAGAGAGACCAGCAAGGCCATGGGGATGAAGAAGACTGGTCTGACTGGTTAAAATGGCAATCGGCCCGCCTGTGATTGGCACCAGCCAGGAAAACCATGGGACTGTTTGCCAAAGAGAACTCCTTTGGGAATGAGAATATCCCTGATTCTATTTCTGCGCCCCAGAGTCCATGGAAGCCTTGGCCTCTGGGAGTGAGGAGGGGGAAGCAGGTGGGTGAAGGTTAAGAGGCCAGGGAGCAGGTGGGGGAAGCCTGGAGAAACTTCAAGGACTTTATCTAAAGAGCCTTTCCTTTGCCATGGAGAAAAATGACTTGAAACCCCTCTAGAGAAGAGTGTGGCTAATTGGCATTAAGTTGGGGGTTAAAGAGCGGAAGGAAGAATCTGATTGTTTTTTTAAGTTACTGAGAAAGTGAGAATGTCACTTTGGGCAGAGAGAAAAAATTTTTTTCTGGGCTATGTCTTTCTTTATACCACAGACCCTAGTGGGCCGCTGAGACTTGCAAAAAAAGATTTCTTTTAATCCACCTTCCTTTTTGCAAGCAGCAGGAGAAGGGCCTTTAAATCAAATGCAATCAGCAAACTTGTCTCTTGCACTTATTCCCTGCTTCACTCCCTGGAATTTGGCACTTGATGGATTCTGGATCTGACTTAAGGCTTTTTCCAAATCCAAGACTTGGGGAATTTTGTTAACAGTGCAATAAAATAACTTCATAGTGTTACAGGAGGCACATTAAAGAAGTTGTGTGTGTGTGTGCTTCTCTCTCTCCTTAAAAAAAAAATACAGACAATGTTTCTTTAAAAGTCTCCATCTGCAAATCCCATTAGATGTGCATATAAGGTTTCCGATGATTAATAGTTGCCTGCTCGGGTTTTGGTTGGAGGGGATCGTGTGGGTGCGGGTTAACCCCTCCCTCTCCTCTCTCACATTTCACTTCAGAAATTTGTCACTCTCTCCCCACCGCAGCATTTAAAAGTGTGTCTCAGCAGCCCTGGTCCAGCCCTCTGCAGGCATTTGCTGTGGGCTCCAGGACGAGCACTCCATCAGCTGGTGCTTCAGGGCTGGGACAGTGAAAATGTTCAGTGTCATCGGCGACAAATACATGTACAGGGGACCCCAATAGGCAGGCTGGTGTGTCGGGGAGCAGGAAGCCAGGAGTGAAGTCCGACAGAGGTGTGTGCATACATATACGTGTAGCTGGACACATGTGCGCGGACTTGAAAAAGCAACTTTAGTTTTGGTTTTTGTTTTGGTTCCTGGGGTGAACTTTCTATTGAACATTTTTCCCTCCTATTTAATTTTTTTTTTTGCATTTTTAAAAATTTGAATATATAAAGTGTAAGAATCAAACCTTTGAAAGACTGAGGCGTGCAGCAGACGGCAGATGGATCCTGTGGCCAGCAGCTGCATGAGGAGCCCCCACCCCCCAACCCCTGTCTGGGGCTGCCTTCGAAATCCCCACTCCGAAGGCAGTGGGGCCTCAGGGCTACCCCACTATCCGCCAACCCCGTTCTCCTTCCACCAGAAACCAGACTTCCCGGCGACAGCAGCATACCCCGACTTCTCAGCCTCCTGCTTGGCGGCCACCCCGCACAGCCTTCCCCAGGAGGAGCGCGTCTTCACTGAGCAGCACCCTGCCTTCCCACAGCCCCCTGACTGGCATTTCCCTGTCTCTGAGACCCGGCGCAGGCTCAACCCAGGCCCAGCTGGGGGCTCCAGGGAGATGGGGGCCAGCAGCCCAAGCCTGGTGGACAACACTGGAGGCCCAGGCGAGGACTACGAGGTCCTTGGGAGCACTGCCAATGAGACGGAGAAGAAGTCAACCAGACGGAAAAAGGAGAGTTCAGGTAGGTGGCTGAGGAGCAATTGATCCTTCTTTTACTGTGTGATCTTGGAGCAGTTACTTGCCTTCTCTGAGCTTAACTGCCCTGACCCATGAATTGTGAACAATACTATCTAACCTACCTGAAGGCAAGGATCACCTTTGGGATTTCTTCTACTTCAGAGTTCTAGGATCCTCTGGTGATGGGGGCTGTGTCTGTGTTCCCAGCACTCCTGGGCCCTAGGAAGGATGTGCCAGCAAGAGAATAAAACAAGATCCACAAAGATTTGGAGGGTATGTGTGATGGAGCCTCAGTGCAGGCTGGCAAGGGCTGGAGAAGGGCTTTCCTGAACCCCAGCTGCCTCTGGGTCAGGCTTCTCCCCATCATGCTCTGGCTGGCTCCAAATGATCCCCAGAGCTACAGGGTTTGCTCAACAGGGAAGTTAGCTGAGACAGAGGCTCGGCGGGCTAAGACTGAGGCTAGAACCCTGGGCAGTCAAGCAGAGCCAGAACCCTATGTCTCTAGGAGCCTAGAAGCAGAGAAGCAGACCTAGGGCTGGGATGAGAGAGGCAAAGGATAAGGGGAACATAGAGTATGAGATTTGGGGCAGACTGCCCACAAGGTATCACCCTGCCCAGTTGGGCTGTGCCCAGGCCAGAGGGGCAGCTCAGCATGCTAAGTTCTGGTTGACGCCCAAAAAAGGCCCTCCTGAGAGGTCACTGGCCCTGGGGAGAGTCAGGGAGGCAGGTGGCCAAGGGCAAGCCCTGGTCCTCAGAATGCAGGTAAAGCCCAGCTCGGTGTTGGAGCCTGAGAAGCCAGAAGACAGAGTTGGCCCACTTAAGATCCCAGTTAAAGTCCATCTCCTCCCCATGGTAGGAAACTGTTATTTCCTCATCTCCCCATGAGGGCACCCCTGGCATCGCTCACCTCCTATTTACCTTTTGTCTTGTTCTCTCTCTGGCCCCCACCTTGCCCAAAACAAGGCAATGCCCATGTCTCCTGCCCCCATTGCCCGCTGTGTCTTCCTGACAGCTACCCTTGGGGCAACATTTGTCTGTCTGAACCTATAGAGGACTTTCTCATGGAGCTAAGCAGCACAGGCAGAAAATGAAAGTGCCAACTAACCAATGAGGACACTCTGTGATTTGCTTTACAAAGAACCATCAATTTAGCACAAATTTCCCAAGCATCTTCTCTTTGCCAATCACTGGCCAAAGCCCTGTGGATCCAGAGATGAATAAGGTGGTCTCGACCCTCCCCCACCCAAAGAGCTCAAACTGAGAAGGAAGAGAGGTCTGCAGATGCCTGTCTGGCAGTAGATGTACTGTAATCAGGGAGGTTCAAGGTGCGGTGGACAACATTCGTTAGTTCTTTTTGACTCCCACCAGTTTGCGAAGTAAGTACAGTAAGTCTTACCAGTATCTTGGTTCTTATACATGTGGAAAAGGAGATTTGGAAAATTTGAGGGGATCACTGCTAGAATGGAGTCTAAAGAGAGCGACCCACTCATCTCAGTTTGCCCAGGACTTCTCTGATTTTAACACTGAAAGTCCAGTGAAACCCTCAGTTCCGGGCGAACCAGGACCATCGGTCACCCTAGAAATAAGCTCAAATCCTGAACTTCAGAACCCAAATCCCATACCCTTCAGTAGATTTCAAGCACAATCGTCATTTTGACAAATTTGTCTCCATGCTTGAAGAAGTCCCCCGATGCACTCATAATAAATGAGAATGACCACAGCCCTCCCGGCTGTTCAATTTCCAACCTGTTAAATCCTGAACTATTCCTAGCCCTGGTGGGAGATTTGCCGACAATGGGGCATCTTCCGCATCTCCTCTCCAAGGAGCTCTCAGCAACTTGGCCTTGTGCCTGGTTGAAGAGCTCTCCCCTCTGTGAGCCAGCCACCGTAGCTCCATCTCTGCCCACACCTCCCTTGGTCGCATCCAGCCACTTTCTTGGGAACTGGGAGCCACGGCATCAGGAAGGCGTGGGCAAAGCCAAGGGCTGGGCTTAAGCAAAATCATTCCATGTTTCAGCAAGATCCAGATGAGTGTCTTTCCTTTGGGCCGTTGGCCCATGGAACTGCATTCGGGAGTGAGCTCTCATGCCAAGCAGCTGACCATCCCCAAGAGCACAGGGACACCCTCTACTGAATGCCCTGCACTCTTCATAGGCTCAACCTCGGGCTGGGAGAAGTTCCCATCCCTGAGATCTCTCTCAAGGTCCCCCTAGGAGCAGTAGCGATGGCAGCAGTCATACAAGGCAGGGCATATAGCAAGTGGACTTTCCTTCATTCTCTGGGGTTCCAGGCCCATTCTCTCTGTTCAGCACGGAAATCTTTACCTCCCTGTTAGTTGCCTGAGTCTTCCTCGGGAATTTAACTGGAGGGGAAGGAAAGAGGAAAGATCAACTTTTAAGAGCCTAAAGAAAGGAGAAGGCGGTGGGCAAGGCTCACAACCCACTCCAGTTATCTACTCACAAGAGACAAACCCACAAAGGACCCCCTCTCCATCCAACCAATCCTGAGTCACTGGTTGGATACTCTCTTATTTAAAATGTTAACATTTTATTCATCATTGATCTTTTTGCATTAATTTCAATTTTTAAAAACATTACATTAAAATATTATTTCTCTTGATTACTGGGGATTTAGGCGCCCCTTGCATTTTGTGCTCAACATGAGTGCCTTACACGCCTCACCCTGGCCCCTGCTAAGCCATCTCTGGAAGGTTAACTAGTATTGATCAGAAATGTGGTTTTTTTTAGTGCTTCACAGTCAAGCAGACAGGTTGCAGTGTCAGCACTGTAACTTTTGGGTTCATGACTTTAGGGAAATTCTCAACTTCTTGTAGCCTCAGTTTCCCCAGCTGTAAAATGAAACTATAGCAATAGCACTTTCTCTATAGAATCTCTGTGAAGGGTAAATGCAGTGACCCACAAGATTAACATTGTGCCTGGCCCGTGAGGTCAATAAATAGCAGTTATGAAAGGCATTAAGTCCATATTTACAGAACCAGCCTTCAGAACATAAGAGTCTAGCAAACCTCCCTATATTTATGGGGTCAATGGAATTGAATATTTCAAATACATTGTCTCAGAAATTCCTGAGTCTGAAATATAAGGCATGAGAACTTGCAATCATTGCTGGTCCTAAAATCCAATTGTCATCAATTAGGAGCTTGGAGCTCAGAGATCTGCTGGGGAGGTTGGGGGTGAGTTGTGCCTGTTGAATGTGCCCCATACTGGCTGCCCAAGGAGGCATCGGTAACAGAAATTTACTAAAAGTGTGTTTCAAGAGGAACGTTCTATGCTTTCCCCTCTCCTTCCTCTGCCAGCCCCAACTGCTCCCCCTTCACTCCCACTGGAAGTGGAGCTGATTTGCTCAAGTAAATGATCAGGAAAGTGGGGATCCCTGGCCCCCCACCCTGAGACCTTCTGTTGGTTCACAGCACAAAACTGATTTAGGAGACCAGTGTGATGTTATCTCACCCAACCACTCCCAGCCCCGGGGGCCGGTGGGTGTTAAAGACCCCTGCTGGCAGGGACAGCTGTGAGGCCACTGTTGTTTGCCCCCAATCTGTCGTTGCTACCGTGGTTGTCTTTAATTTATGGGGATGAGGGATTTCGCAGTGATTTCCTGACGGGGTTCAAGGGAAGGTCGCGCGTGATCAGCCTGGCTGCAGGTGAATCTGATCGCCCACCAGGGAGAGCCGCTGTGCTAGGGCTCAGCACTGCTGGCTGGGCTCTCACGTACTCACTCTGCCTTCATCAGACTCCGCTTTGTCCCATCCTCAGCTCCAACACGTGTGCCTCCCCACGGCCCGTCCTTCCCCGATTTCTCTCCCCTGCAAGACCTGATCTCCACCTGCCCCTGCCCAACCACATGAACTCTCATCTCTCTTAAGGTTTAAAACCCTCCACATATTGGCCCCTTTTGCGCTTTTTCCACCTGCTGTCCCTCTACAGGCCACCCCTCCCACCTCCACTCACCTTGCCACAAGCCATACCAGTTTACTTGCCTTGCAAACACACCCTGCTTTCTCTTCCCCGACCCTTCTGCCAATGGAAGCCCTACTTATTTCAACATCCAACTTGAAAACCACCCCCTTCAAGAACACTTTCTTTCTTTTACATTTATGACTCCATGTGTACATAGCATCATTTCAGTGAAGGCTATTGTTAAGTATCCACTAGAACCAGTGCTGATTTTCTAAATACAGTTTTTAACTTCATAGGAGTTCTGAGACTTCTTACCATAGGACATCTTGTACTGGAAATCTCCTTATCTTTTTTTTTTCATTATGGTCAAAAACATATAACAAAATTTATCGTCATAACCATTTTTAAGTGCATGGTACAGTAGTGTTATCTATATGTACATTGTTATGCAACAGATCTCTAGAACTTTTTCATTTTGTAAAACTGAAACTCTATATCCATTGAGCAGCAACTTCCTTTTCCCTTGCCCCAGGCTTGGGAACCAGCTTTCTACTTTCTGTTTCTAAGAGTTTGTCTACTTCAGTTACCTCATATAAGTGAAATCATGCAGTGTTTGTCTTTTTGTGACTGGCTTATTTTACGTAGCATAATGTCCTTGAGGCTTGTTCATGATATAGCATGTAACAGGGTTTCCTTCTTTTTTAAGGCTGAATAATATTCCATTGTATATATGTATGTACCACATATTCTTTATCCATTCATCTGTTGATGGACAGACACTTGGGGTGATGGACAGACACTTGGGTTGCTTCCACCTCTTTGCTATTATGAATAATTCTGCAATGAACATGGGTGTACAAATATTTCTTCTAAATCCTGCTTTTGAATTATTTTGGATATTTACCCAGAAGTGGGATTTCTGGATCATATGATAACTCTATTTTTAGTGTTTTGGGGAACCACCACACTCTTTTCCATAGTCACTGTACCATTTTACAATGCCACCAAGAGTGCATAAGGGTTTCAGTTTTTCACATCTTCACCAACACTTGTTATTTTCTGGGTTTGTTTGTTTTTTTTGGTGGCCCTTCAAATACATGTACAGGGATATCTTATTGTGGT
Source organism: Hipposideros armiger (assembly GCF_001890085.2). Lineage (NCBI taxonomy): Eukaryota > Metazoa > Chordata > Mammalia > Chiroptera > Hipposideridae > Hipposideros > Hipposideros armiger. Next base: position 1,427,646 of record NW_017731797.1, read on the forward strand.
TTTGGTTTTTTTTTTTTTTTAAGCTGAGCCATCCTGCTACCTGTTGGCAGCTCAGCGGCTGCTCAGCTCGGGCTGGACTCGAACTGCTGTTGCTCAGAGCTTCTTATTGTGGTTTTAATTTGTATTTCCCTAATGATTGGTGATGTTAAACATTTTTTCATATGCTTTTTGGCCATTTGTTTATCTTCTTTGGAGAAATGTCCATTCAAGCCCTTTGCCCGTTTTTTGATTGGATTGTTTGACTTTTGTTGTTGGCTTATAGGAGTTCTTTATATATTCTAGATATTAACCCCTTAACAGATACATGATTTGCAAATATTTTCTCCCATTCTGCAGGTTGCCTTTTCATTTTGATTGTTCCCTTTGCTGCACAGAAGGTTTTAAGTTTGATGTAGTCCTTTTTGTCTATTTTTGCTTTTGTTGCTTGTGCTTTTGGTGTCATATCCAAGGAATCATTGCCAAACTCAATATCATGAAGGTTTCCTCCCATGTTTTCTTCTAGGAGTGTTATAATTTTAGGTCTATGTTTAGGTCTTTAATCCATTTTGAATTAATTTTTAAATATAGTGTAAGATAAGGGTCCAACTTCATTCTGTTGTATGTGGATATCCAGTTTTCCCAACACCATTTGTTGAAGACTGTTCTTTTCCAATCAAGTATCCTTGGCACCTCTGTTGAACATCATTTGACCACATAGGTAAGAGTTTACTTTTAGGCATCTATTCTGTTCCATTGGTCTATATGTCTGTCTTTATGCCAGTATCATACTGTTTTGATTACAGTAGCTTTGTGATATGTTTTGAAATCAGGAATTTTGAAGCCTCCATCTTTTCTTTCTTAAAATTGTTCTGTCTGTTCAAGGTCTTTTGAGATTCTGTATGAATTTTAGGATTTTTTTTTCTATTTTTGCAAAAAATGCTATTGTGATTTGATAGGGATTGCACTGAATTTGTAGATCACTTTGGGTAATAAGGACATTTTAATAATATTAAGTCTTCTAATCTATAAACAAGATGTCTTTCCATTTATTTATCTTCTTTAATTTCTTTCAGCAATGATTTATAGTTTTAAGTGTGTAAGTCTTTCACTGCCTTAGTTAAGTTTGTTCCTAAGTATTTTATTCTTTTTGGTGCTATTGTAAACATAAGCTGTTTTCTTAATTTTTTTTTCAGATTGTTCTTGGCTAGTGTATAGAAATGCAACTGATTTTTGCATGTTGATTTTATATCCTACAACTTTGCTGAATTCATTTATTAGTTCTAAGAGGTTTTTTTGTGGAATCTTTAGGGTTCCACATACAAGATCATATCATCTGCAAATAGAGATCATTTTACTTCTTCCTTTCCAATTCAGATGTCTTCTATTTCTTTTTTTATCTGATTGCTCTGGCTAAGACTTCCAGTATTATGTTGAATAGATGTGACAACACTGGGCATCCTTGTCTTGTTCCTGATCTTAGAAAAAAAGCTTTCAGTTTTTTACCATTGAATATGATGTTAGCCATAAGAATTTATGGCTTTTATTATGTTGAGACAATTTCCTTCTATTTCTAGTTTGTTGAATGTCCAAGAATCCTTTCTTAGCATCCTCCTCTCTCACACACACAGAGCAAGCCTTGTTTATACCTCCTCCATTTTAGCATCAAATCACAGTTGGCCTTGTATCCAGGGTTATAGATGCATATGGCTGCCTTTCTCCCCAAAATTGAAGTGTTTGGAGGGCCACACTTCAGAATGATATCTGATTCACTTGTGCAGTCTCCCTAGCAACTATTGAAACATTTTCACACAGGAGGAGCTCATTAAATGTCTGGTCAATAATCTCTATTGCAGCCTGGCATTTATTCATTCATTTTTTTCACCTTCTCTTTGAGCGTGGCTCCACTGCCTGGCGTGAGGGTTTCCACCAGGTGTGATATACTTCTGCAAAATGCATCAGAACTTTTACAGTCTCACTCATAAAAAAAATGTGCAGAGAGCCAGATTTCAATCATAAAACCAGCCCAGGGTCAGAGAGAGAGAGAGAGAACTGGGGTCAGAAAGATATATAAACAGCCACGTGCAGGTTGGGTTGACTCTACAGGAATCCCCCACGGGTACTGGGGTCAGCTCCCAAGTACCAGGGCCACTATAGGAAATAAGTAGAGCTGCTGTGGCTGAGCAATAAAGTGGACCCACCATGGCAGAGGAGTTAGGGGGGCTGCCATGACAGGGCAGCTAGATGGCCCATCTGTCACATGTACATGTGGCCATGTTCTTCAGTCTAGAGGAAAGGGCACCTTTTTCTAGTTTACAGAGAGGTCCCCTATGGGCTAGAATCAGCCTTGCCAACCACCCCTCATGGCTTTGCTCCCTCTCCTCAGTGGTTATCAGTTGGTTATGGGGAATTAGGGAGTGTCTTAGTCCATTCAGGCTGTCATAACAAAATACTATAGACTGTGTGGCTTAAATGATAGACATGTATTTTTTCACAGTTCTGGAAGTAGAAGTTAAAGACCAAGATGCTACAGGTTTGGTTCTTCTTAAGGCTTCTCAACTTGGCTTGCCATTGGCCACCTGCTTGCTGTATCCTCACATGGTCTTTCCTCTGTGCGTGAACATCACTGATTCTGTCTCTATGTCCTAATCCACAACTCTTTTTATAAAGACACCAGTCATATTAGATTAGGGCCCACCCTAAAGGCCTCATTTTAACTTAACCTTTTTAAAGGTCCTGTCTCCAAATACAGTCACATTTTGAGGTATTGGGGCTAGGATTTCAACATATGAATTAAGTGGGAGGGAAATAATTCAGCCCATAAACAGGAGATATAGGGACTGGGAGAAGGTTCTAGCAGTGTCACAAATATTCCAGTTAAAAACCCCATTAGTGGGGCCGGCCGAGTGGCGCGTTGGTTAAGAACTGGCTTGGGATGCCAGAGGGCCCCGGTTCGGATCCCACATATGAGGGCCAGTGACACTGCCCTCCACAGCTAAGATGCTGAACA
>NW_017731797.1:1430862-1441872 GCF_001890085.2 Hipposideros armiger
AGCAACTTGTCTGTTCCCCTTCCCCCGATTCCCCAATAAAATCTTTTTAAAAAACACACAAAACAACCCATTAGTGAAAGCAACATCTCAGAGGTGGGCACAACCTCAGTGCTTTCCTAGCCTGGCATCCCGTTAGCCACTAGAGTTTTTTCACCCAGATAGAGTGTTATTTTGTCCACAAGCAGGCCCTGCATTCTTATCTTATACCCACAAAGAGAGATGAAAAAAGTGGAGGCAGTTTTAGGTGTGAGTCTCTAAAGAAGTGGGCTGTTTGACAGAGGAAGAAAGAAAGGAGGTGATAAAATAAATGGACAACTTCTGTGAGTGTCACTTGGGTCACTCGAGTGATGCTGAGTACCAGGCTGGGTAATCTCACATCCACCCCTATCCACTTGCTGGGCCACAGCCTAGCAATTGGGGGAGGGGTCAGGGAGTAATGTTAAGGGCACTAACAGGGAAGACCTGGTTCAAGTCTTGGATCCACAATTTCCTGGCTGTGTGAACTCAGTCAAGTCCTAAACTTCACTGAGTCCTGGTCTCCTCCTCTGAAAAATGAGGCTATGCATAGGGTCACTGTGGGACTAGATAAGATCACAGATATAAAGATCACAGCCAGTACTTGGTCACCCCTCAGCTCATTTTTCCCAAACCTGCAAATGAACACTCTTCTCTTTTCAAAGTCTTCCGTGATCCTGGCTGAATTACAGGTTGCATCTGGCTAGGCGGTGACCCAGTCTCAGATGGAGCCTTTGCAGCATGCCAGTAGCCGGGCCTACCTGCCTCTGCAGGCTCACTGGTCCAAGGTCATTGCAGTGCTAGACAGGGTGTGGTTTCAGGGCCACACAGCAGCTGCAAGCCCTTCTCATCCCAACTCCAACCCTAGAACCCCCATTGAGGAAGCAGCCTTGAGGCTCCAGGGTGGCCAGCTAGGGAGGAGAGACCAGAACTCCATCTCCATCCCTCTGGACATCCCCTGCTTCTCCTCCCCAGACAGGTAGAGGTCGGGGCCCAATGCAGGAATCCAGGCCTTGGCCATCGTCTGAACTCAGAGGCATCAGCATAAACCCTGCTCAGGCCCCACCCAGGTGCATCCTGAAGTTCTGGAGAAAGTGAGTTTCCACCGGGGCAGCAGGATTCTGACTAGCTTCTAAGATGTGAGGGTCCAAGGAGCCCCATGGACCACGAGAAGGTCAGGTGAGGGGCCACCTCAGCTGCCTACCATCCTCCCATGCTGGGTGCTCAGGAGTCCCATCCCACTCACCTATTTTTCTGGCTTGAATAAATCAGGGCACCTGGGCCCAAGGAGGTGGGGATGACCCTAGAGGCTGAGCGGCCCTTTCTTTCTGAGGGGCCGGACCCCTGCACACCCCTGGAGCCAGCCTCTTTCCCCAAGGCCCTCTCTGCTCATTGAGTTAGGCTTCCCTAGCCTCTAGCCAGCATTGCTCCCCCACACCCCACCCCAAACTTTTCTATTTCATGTTTTTCCCTCTTTTCCTTGAGTGCGGTGGTAGAGGAATAGTAGAAACAGCAGGGCCTGGGGCCTAAAGCCCACACTTCCTTTGGTGACAGCTAAAGGCGACATCTGGAACTTATAAACACAAACAAAGCCCAGCGCTGCCCATGCCTCCCCCAACTCATCTTGGAACCTTACTGCTGCTCCCACCTCTCATTTCCACTGCCTCCCTCCCCCCTCACTTCTCTGTTCCCCTCTTCCACAGGCCCCACACCCCATCTCATCGCCCCATCCATTTCACTCTCCCTCACCACCGTCCACCCTCACTGCCCCACCCCATCTGGGACTCTCAGCAAAGGCTACTGTAGAACCAGACATTCCAGAAGAATCTGCTTCTCTCCCAGAAAACATAGCCTGAATTTCCCAGCCCCACCGCTGGGCTCCTCATAGAGGCTGGGAACCCTACCCATATCTCTTCTGGCACCTACGGGAGAACAAAAAGGCCTGGACATTGAGGTGGGCAAGACCCAGGGAGAAAAACAGGCCAGTCCCAGGAAGCCAGGGAGGTCTTGGAAGTCAACACTCAACTGGTCTTGGGCTGGCTCCATCCAGGTCTTGTCTACTTTGATGGGTTTGACTCCTCCTTCTGAAGTTGAAAGTATCAGAACTAACAAGGACGTCAAAGGTGTGCGCTGTGAAATAAGCCAGGCACCGTTTTCAGGTTTGTCAAGGTCTCATCTACTGACATCAGGCCCTAAATATCCTCTCCCTCTCCTTTCCCTGGGGAGTCCCAGGGAGACAGACATGGACCCAGACATAGCGTCTGTCCCTAGAGTAAGCACAGCCTCCATGCTGATCATCCCCCCAGGGCAGTGTGACATAGTGGCTATAGCCCTGCATTGGTCCCACGGGACTTTCGGCAAGCCATTTAGTTTTTGGGTCTTAATATCCTCATCTGTTTAATGGCTAATGTGTACCTTACCTACCTCAAAGAGTAATTAAGAGGATACAACAGGAAGCAGCCTAATATGTGGAAATAGCTTCCTATCAAGGAAATCTGGGTTCTAGGTTCAATCCTGCCACTAACTTGCTGTGTGTCTTTAGGCAAATCTCTTATCTACTCTAGGCTCACCTGTAAAATGAAAAAGCAATGTTAAATCATCACTAAGTCCCCTTCCACCTCTACCATTCTATGATTCTGTAGTATATATGAAAGCCTAAAAGAAATCCATTGTCAACTGCAAAGTGCCATTTAAATACATGGCCTAAGGCTTTCTATCTGGTCTTGGATAGAAATTTATGTAAAATGACTGTGAGAGTTGGGGGGAGTAGAGACACAGGACTCCAAAAAGGCATGTTCCCCAGAGTCTGTCTGAACTTCCTTGTAGCTCCGATAAAGCTGTCTGCTGACTTTAGGAAGGCCTGCCAAAAGTGACAGCTATTTATGAAATAATTTACTTTGGGTGGTGTAAAAACTCATGGTGGAAACCGCAATCACACTCACACATCCTGTTTGCATTTCTCTGGGCTCTGCCTACTGTTCTATCATGGCCCTTCTTCCCCAGAGGGTTGAGCAGGGATTGGGGCAGGGAGGCTCCTCCTTAACCATGGAGGCGGCCAGCTGAGCGCCAGCCTCCTCCCTCTGAGGTTCTGAAAGAGGCACCCGCTGCCCCTGAGAGAGAAGCAGGACCAGGAGGACCAGTGGGTGATTCTGATCAATGCCACTTACTGTGCCTAAAACCATGGCCCCCTGGAAGGCTGACATAATAGTATCCAATAATGGCCAGAGACACAGATCCAAGCAGAGACATAGAAAAGTAGTAAAGAAGGGAAAATACCTAAAAGGCCAGACATTGAAAAGGCATCCTTTTCACACAGCTCTGGAGACGTGATACCTTGAGGAACATCGTCTCTCGCCTCCACCATGAATCAGCTCTCCATCTCCAGTATAACCTCTTCTGAGGGTTCTTGCAGTCTTGATGGTGTGCCAGGCAATGTGCCAGGTGTTAGACACATCCTACCCATCTCATTTCACCTTGTCAGCAACCTTCTGATCACAGTGGATGTAGCTATTCTTGTTTTGCAAATGATGAAAGTGAAGCTCAGGGAATTTAAGAGACCTGCCCAAGGTCGGAGAGCTCTTTCTTGGAGCCAGTTAAGGCCCAGGCTCTCCAAGGGGGTCCTCAAACACATCTGCAGACACAATTCCCCTGCACCCAGCTTGGGGCAAGGAGCTTTGCATGTCAGAGGGAGAAAGGACTTCTCTGGCATAGCCCTCACCTTTGAGCTGAGGACCTTAGGAAGGCTGGGCTGGGGGGAGGTGTCTTGGGACAGAGCACACAGCAAGACGGTAGATTTGACTGAAGGGAGGAACTAAGGGCCAAGACAAGAATATTTGAAACTAGAAGGGGCCTCAGGTTAAAGGTCAGGGGTTCTCAGCAGAAGAGAGAGTACAACAAGAAGAGGGTATCAGGACTGCATATTGGGAAAGGACTCCGACACCAGCTCCTAAGGGAAAAGAAGACTCAGCCCAACCCCAAAATTCTACACATGGGGAAACTGAGGCCCAGAGTGGGAGGGAGGCTCCCCAACAAAGGTGCACTCTTGGGATCAAGCCATCCTGGGAGTAGTATGCACATGAACTGTGCATGAGAGCCGGCAGACTGAACACACCCCCTCGCCAGGAATGGCATGAAAGTGCTCATCGTTTTTCTTCATGTTTTTCCACCTTGATGAAAATATTGCAGAAACAAAGAGAACCATAACTTCCACTTCAGTTTTCATAGCTAGCTTCCTGTACTTCTGGCCCTTTTGACATTCCTATCAGTAATGAAAGTTGTTCCCCCTCTGGCAAGCTGATGAGGGATGAATATCCTCCCAGTGCCAGTATCCTACCCCCTCTAGTGGGGGCTGCCCAGGGTTCCCACAGTGGCTCAGACATTCAGTTGTCTCATTTCCTCTTTTTTTCCATCCTGAGGCCTCAGTTGCCTACATGAGGATAATAGAGACTGGATAGGAGAGGGGGTAGGGAGTGACTTGACTTGGTTGGCAGTGGCCCGGTGCCCACATAACAAGTCTAAGACCAACTCAAGGGGGGTCCTCTCCCTACCTCTCCTCATCTCTCTCAGGAGGATTAGGCACAGGGCTATGTGGGTGGAGGTGTTGTTTTTAGGGATTCCAGAGGGCACCTGTGCACACCTAACACAGCCTCGGAGAAGGGGAGTGTAGGTATGGCCTTCAACCCAGGACAGGCCCCCCCACGAACCCTGGAGGTGGAAACAAGCAGAGCTGCATGGTCCAGCTCCAGCCCCCAACCAGCCAGACCCAAGATGGAGAGCCTGATACCAGGGTTGATGACCTCGGCTCTCGTCAGGTGGATCTGGGCTCCAACCTCAGTTCTGCCACCTAAAAGCTGCCCAGCACACTGGGCAAGGTCCTGAGCCTCTCTGAGGCTGCTTCCTCCTCTCTATACTGAGAAGGATTTTAGCAAATAGTTAGCAAGTACCTCCTATGTGCCAGGTACAGTAGCAAGTGAGGAAAAGCAGTTACATCCCTGGGGGGAGAGAAAGAGAGCTATTAATCAAATTATCACACAAATCCGCTTGACAATGCCAAAGGGGATAATAATAGGACCTCCTCCTAAGGGTGTTACGTGGAGAGGATTAAAGCGGGCAGCTGCATCGAAGCACATGGGAGCCTTCGGAAACGCCAGTAACCTGCTGTTGTGATCCCAAGCCCTTCCGACGGCATCTTGTGGAGTTGAAAAATTGGAACACTATTTTCTTCCAGCGCTTTAAAGTTTTAAAAGTATTTTCTACCCATTAGCTCGTCCAATCTTCCCAATAGCCCCTAGGAGGTAGGTACTTTATTCCCACCCCCACCCCCACCCCCCCATTTCTTGATGAGGTGACTGAAGCCCAGAAAGGTTAGGTGACTTCCTCAAAGGCTTCGGCAGGGAGATCGGGTTTTTACACCCGCTCAGTTGTTAAAAGGAAAGGCTGGAAAACGCGGAGCCCGGGGCCAGGAGGCGGCCGGAAATGAGCGGGTTTCCCGGCCTCGCTGTGGGCCAGTGGGCCGGGGTGTGCTTGTGCTCGTCCCCCCGCCGCGTGACAGCCCGCCCTCCCGGGCGCGCGGCGGCCAAGGCCAAGGGCTCCTGGGGGGACCCTGGCCGGGGCGGCACGTCCTTCCCCTCCGGCCCACGCTCCCGTTTCCGGAGGGATCTGAGCCGGCCTTCTCCGGCCAGGAGCCAGAGGCCGCCGGGCAGACAGCCCGGGCCGGGGAGCGCGCGCGCCCTCCTGCTCCCAAGCGCGCCCCTCAGGCGGCCCACGCGGACCGGGCGCCGCGACCCCCAGCACTCTGGCATCGGGACATCACGGAGCCCCCCCCGGGGGCGTCCCTTCCTCCGCCTTCTCGGATTCCCGGGACTTCAGCGATGCCCACTCGTCTTCCCTCTGGGGCTCCGGGCGGAGGCGGCGGCGCCCAAATCGCTATACCCGGCGCCTACCAGCGCCAGGAGCCACCACCCCGGTCCTTATCCGGTCTTCAGGACGGCGTGACGCGGGGGCGGAGGACGAGAAACCTGAAATACACGGAGACTGAATGGAAAGCAGGAGAAGAAAGGGCTGGTGGCGATGGGAGCCTTGCAGTGGCAGGAGGTTGGAGTGCAGCCTTCAGTAAAGCACCCGACTCTGAGACACCACCTCCATGTCTGTAAAACCAGGACCAGGAAGTGAAAGACTTGAACTTTTAGAACCTGCAGGAAGGGTGGTTCCTGTAAGCCCTGCACTGGACACGAGTGCCCATTGTTAGTTAACTGTGCAAGCGTGTGGGTCTCCTTCCTTGTGTCCCCTCCACCCACCACCACTAACGTGATGGTAGAGCTGCCTCTTACCCTGCTCAGGAGGTTGCAATGCAGTCCATTGTTTGTACAGCACTTTACAGTTGGTAAACCTTTCCTACATATATTTCATTTGAACAGTATGTGAGTCAAATTGCCTGGGTTTGATTCCTATCTCCACCACTCACTGGTTGGTGACACTGGCTGAACTTGGGTTGCTTACTTAATTTCTCAGTGCTTAGTTTTCTGGTCCATAAAATAGGGCTAATACTAGAACTCATCTAGTTGGATTATCGTGAGGATTAAGTGGCTGATACATACATGTACTGTACTTGGCCCCTGCTCCCTGTTAGCTGTTATGATTGAGCTCCTGCTGTCTACCTTAGAGCCTCCTTGGTAGATGAACTTCCCAGACCCCTCTGCATGTCAAAGGGAGGGGAAGAAATTTAAAGCAGCACTTCTCAATTTACATGTGCGCACAGCTCCCCTGAGGATCTTGCTAAAATGCAGATTCTGATTCGGTGGGGAGGGCCACTGAGATCCTGCAAGTCTGACCACCTCCCTGCTGCTGCTGCTGCTGCCGCTACTGCTGCCACCAGAGCACCCTGTTAGCAAAATCTTAGAGCACTGGTTATGTAAACTTGGCTGTGCAGTCAAAATCACCTGGAGGGCTTGTTGAAACAGATCACTGGGCCCCACTCCCAGACCTCTGATTTAGTGGCTCTGGGGTGAGGCCCCAGGACTTGCATTTCTAACAGTTCTCAGGTAATGGTGATGTCACTGAGGAGAGAACCTCTGTTTTAGAGCATCTTACCCACAAGCTTAAAGCCACTACTAATGTCAAGCTGAGGCGGGTGGGCTGAGTGGTAGAGATCATCAAACAGCCAACGGCAGCTTCCTGTGCTTTGGTAATAAAAAAAAGTTGGGGGGGGGGAGGGTGTCACCTGAGGTTAGGAATCAAAAAACCTCCTAATTTTAAGGGGGTTAAGACACTAGAAGGAAAGATAAAGGGACAACATGGGTCCTTTCTCAGCATCCTTTAAAAATAAGAGTGAGAAGGAAAGACTGCCCTGCTAAGTGAGGACAAAAGAAAGGGAACGAAGGCCCCTGCAGCTCACGTCTTCCGGTTTGGGATCCTCTCTCCCCAGACAACCAGGAGAACCGAGGGAAACCGGAGGGTGGCAGCAAGGCCCGCAAGGAGAGGACAGCCTTCACCAAGGAGCAGCTGCGGGAGCTGGAGGCTGAGTTTGCTCACCATAATTATCTGACCAGGCTGCGGAGATATGAGATCGCCGTGAACCTGGACCTCTCTGAGCGGCAGGTACGGCCACAGGGGACCCCTCCTCTTCTGGGCATCCCTCCTTTCCTTGGTTCCCTCATCCCCCTCCCTTCCCACCACTAACACCCTAAACTTCTTTTTTCTTTTCCCTCCACCCAGTCCAGCTGTACCTGAGAATCACCTGGGGAAATTTTGATAACACCGATGCGATTGTTTTCATGAGTCTGAGATGGAGTTCAGGCATCAGAGTTTTTCAAAGGTCCCCCAAGTGCTTCTCACATGCTGCTGGCTTTGGAACCTCTGATCTGGCTATTCCCAAACTTGAGTGTGCATTGGAATCACCTAGGCGCTTGTTTAAAATGCAGATTCCGGAGCTCTGGAGAGAGATTTTGCAGTAATAATGAGTGGGCCTGGGATCTGCATTTCTAATAAATTCTCCAGGTGATTCAGGTATGTGGCTGGTTCCTGGACACACTATGGAGAAGAACTTCCTAGCCCTTTGTATTGGGCTTTCCCTCAGAGCGTTCCACCTATGATATTTAATAGCAGCTTTCAGTTGATAAAGCACTCTGCCAGGGTGCTGGATTTAGAATCAGAAGACTTAGATTCCAATCCTGCCTCTACCTGTGACCCTTGGGACATGTCTCCCACCCTCTCTGAGTCTCCATCCGTAAAACAGGTCATAACCCCACCCTGCAGGTAATGCTGAAGCTCAGATGAAAATATGTGTGGACCAGAGCTACCAAGCTGGAAGGTGCTTTATACATGTGCCTAAAGATGAGGCTAGTGATCTTTTGTTCCCAGACCCTTGGATAATAGAAGCTGGAGGGAGGAGGAGAGGGGGAGGGCCATTGGCACAGGTGGGGCAGGGCATGTGGGGCCAGTGCAGAGTGATTTGTAAAACCTGTTCCTATGTCTGTTTAGGGCTTTCTTTATCTGGAGACAAAAGACAGGCCTCTGGGCAGATTGGGGTGTCCTCCCTTTGGTCTCAGTTTCTGGACTTTTGGAGGAGTGAGGAGGGACAAGCGGTGTTTAGAGCTGGGGTCCCTGGGGCTGCCTGCACCCTGGTTAGCTTGAGCATCAGCTGGGGAGGTGGTTGTAGTGACCAGTCTCCTTTGCTTCCTCCGTCAGGTCAAAGTGTGGTTCCAGAACCGAAGGATGAAGTGGAAGCGCGTGAAGGGGGGTCAGCCCATCTCCCCTCATGGGCAGGACCCCGAGGATGGGGACTCTGCAGCCTCTCCAAGTTCAGAGTGAGATTCTCCATGGAGACAAAAAGACTGAGGACTGAGCCCCCGACCCAACTGCTCCCACCCCAACCCCACTTTCACCTTCTCCCACCCACCCCAGGGCAGCGTCTCCACATCTTGCAGTGACTCTTGGATATGAAACTGCCCAGCATTGCTGGGAGCCGTGAAGTTTCCCAGAAAGTCCTGTCCAGCATTGCTCTGTCTTAGCAGCTCCTTCCCCAGGGCCTTTGCTTTCCACAAGTCTTGTGGAATCATACAGCAGCCAGACCAGACCCAAGAGAATCCAGGGAACAGCTCCAAGGACACTGCTTCTCAGGGTCTCTGGCTGCTTCCCATACCTCTTCCTACCACCCCCCTCCTACACCAGCCAGGTCTCTGCCAGGTCTGGACTCCACCTGGCCTGCTGGGAGAGTAACTCGTGAAAGCTAATACTTCACAAAAAAGGAAACGACTGACACACACAGACACAGACACAGACACATACACCTCGACCACCTTTCCTTGCTGGGCTCTATATCTGAGGCTTTGGGGCCCCTGGATTGTCCCAAAACCCCAAGGAAAATTAGTGTGAGGAGGGTTGAAGACAGAAACTCAGCTACTACAAATAAGAAAGCATCCCTGTCTCCAAATTTGTTGGCTGTTAGGTGGGCGAGTTTATGAGCGCCGACTGGAAGAAGACAGTTGCAAAAACAGCCTGGTGTAGGTCTCTGCAGTCCCATACAGGCCCATTTACATTGGCTTAACTGCGGGGGTGGGGTGAGAATGGACCCAGGACACCACCTGCTTTTTCAAAATCAATTCAGGAATACAGCTGGGACTGTTGAGCAGCGCCCCAGAGCAACGGAGCAGCTATTCCTTTTAAATCCACAATTTCTGGATTGCAAAACTATCCAGATGCTCGTGTTATTGAGTTGAGGGCCGCAAAGTGTCCCCTATGTTCTGAGGATGGAGAGATTATCCTAGGGCTGCTGGGTGAAGGCCTAGAAATGCGGAACCCTGGAGAGGAAGGTTCTCCAGCTGCAATGTCCTGTGTTTTCAAAGGATTCTGACTGCAAATGAGGACCCAAAAAAAAGCAATCCTTCTTTCTCCAAGGGGTGCGTTTGAGCCTATCTGATGTATTACACAAATGCTGTTATTATGGGAGGAGCTACTATGTTTATATGTGTGAACTGCCCACATCCTCTGGCATGACACTCCAGGACTGATGGCCAGACATCTTAGGGCAACTAAAGTCTTGGAGCAAGACCCCCTGCCTGCCCCAGTGCTCTGTCTCCCAATGCCAGTTGTTGTTGCAGAGGGAGGTCAGCAAGAGTTTGGATCTCTTGTATGTAGATTTAATCATGCACTTGTAAAAAGAACCCCACCTCCCAATCCCAAAAGGACTAATGTTGTGGGAAATGATTGCCAAATGAGATGGCTGGTTAGAGCATGCGTAATTTTTTCTAAACCATACTTCATGTATTTTCTTAAGATTACATCAAGTTAACTGTGCAAGGTCAATTCACTTAGTAAGAAAACTCTTGGAGAAATAAAATCAATAAAAAAACAAAGTTCCCAGGCCTTTTTCCTTACAGCGCTAAGAACCACAGCTGTGTGTGCAATCCTCTGATGCTCGCATGATGATTGGCTAATGTCTAGAAGCAACAAAAAAGAAAAAATCATCTAGAATAAGGTATCCCCCTTTAGGTTTTTCAAAAGGTGGGGGTGCATATGTAATCATTGCCCTCCCCCGCCAAAGAAAACCTTTTCTCCCATGCAACTACATTGTCTTTATTTCTCATAAAATTTTAGCTTTCTGTTTCCCCAAACTATGGCTTCTCAAACGGTCAAAGTTCTGTAAACAAAAAATGAACTCTTCTGTTAATAAAGGCATCTTGACTAATCATCCCAAATTTTTAAATTCAAAGTCTGGAGGTTTTGTTCTTCAGGGTAAAACAACATACACCAATAGTAATAAAAATGACACAATAAAAAATGTCCCCAATTCTATGTCTTTTTAATTAAAAAAATTTTGTCTCACCAAAATGTCAACAATTTTGTTCAAAATGAACAAAATAGGACTGGCTAGAGATGGAAGGGAGGGAGCCAGGAGAGGAGACCTGGCCAGGATTTGGCTTTGAGGCAGGCGGTCTGGGCCAGGTGTGGGCAGTGACCAGAAATGACATCATCAGGAGCTGGCAGAGGAAAGCAGAC
>NW_017731797.1:1443127-1445150 GCF_001890085.2 Hipposideros armiger
GTGACCATTGCCATATGCTGTGCCTCCCATGGGAGGAGAGTACTTCCCCGCCTCATTGACTCCAGGCTGTCCATGTGGCCTGCTTCGGTCAAAAGAATGTGAGCAGCAGTGCCGGGTGCCGGCTCTACCATTGCTCTTTTCCGTCCACATGCAACTGAGACAGGTTCCACTGTTGGCCTGGATTCCAAAGTGAGAAAGATGTGGAGGAAGGCCAACACCGACCCGCAACCTTAATATATGCCAGTAAGGATATAAAAGTTTGTTGTTGTAAGCCATTGGGATTTGGGGGTCATTTGTCACTGCTGCTCCACCTCGTGAAAACTGACCACACCAGTTATGACACTGGGATTTGAATCCTGGCATGCTGGCACCAGGCCAACCCAATCTGGGAACTGAAGGTTTCATATTCCACTGCCTACTGCCCTTTGCCACCTAGATGACTACAGGCATCGCAAACTCAGAATTTTGGGGGAAGTCCTCATTCCCTCGATTAAGCGGGCTCCTTGGCCTGCATTCTGGATCCTATATTTTAGTTGGTGACACCACAGCCTACCCATTCGCTCATACTGGAAACCTGGGACACATCCTAGATGCTAACTTCTTTGCTTTGCAGAACCAATCAATTAACTGGTCCTGCTCACTTCACTTCCTATGCAGATATTTCTCACACCAACTGCATTCTTTGCCTTCCCACCACCATTGCCTTTGTTTAGACTGTCAACATCTTTCACTTGAATTAGAGCCTCCAGTAGCTCTCCCTCCTTCTGATCTATGGCTCCTCAAAGTCCATCCCCTAGAGCAATCATACACACACATACACACACACACACACACACACACACACACACACACACACACACACACACAATCCATGTCACCCCAGATTTAAAACCTATCAGTGCCTACCTATCACCTGCAGAATAAAGTCCAAAACCCCACACAGGGTCTCCATGCTGTGGCCCCTGCCTACCTCTATAACTTCATCCCATCACCCCTACCACATACTCCATGCTTCAGCAATACCAAGCCATGCATTTTTCTTCTACACACACCATGTGATTTCTCTCCTACATCCCTTGCTCATTTTCTTCTGTTTGGAATGCCCTCCCAGACCAAGGACTTAGGCATCCTAGGAGCACTTAAAGGGACAACTCGAAAGGAACACAGAGGAAGTTTGCATGTGTAAATAAGACCCAATTAATTTTCAACAGTAGGCCAATGCCTGACATCAGGCGGCAACATTCGCCAATTTCTAAATCCAGTAGGAAAAAAAATATCCCTTTCGATGTGAGAATTTCAATTTCCCCAGGAAACACAGTTAATAAGTCCATTGAGGAGAGTCTGATCGTGAAATTAAAGGTGCACGCACACTTCAATCAAGTGTATTCTGGTTTCCTTTGAACATTCCCTGAACTACTCCCACTCTTCAGCGTTGGTGTTTGAATGACCAGCGCTGGGTGAACAGTAGCTGGGACCAGCTGCTCCTCAAGTTGCTAAAAATCCTCTGCTTTTCTTGGAGTGCAAATCTGTACCAGGGAAGCAAGGCCACCCACTGACAACTCCCTGATGTGAACCAGTGACTGTGACCAGAGATGGTGGCGTGGTAGGAATCCAAATAACCGAAAATTCCTAGACAATAACTTGTCAGTAATGGGTTTCTCCATCCTTGAAAGAGCATCAAGGATGAGCAAGTGCATGGCTGCCCTTTGGAGAGAGCTGGAGAGATGAAAGAGAGATGAAGTGAGTGGCGAATCCATTTCTAAATGAAAGGACCTGGGAGGTCTCAAAGCTTCAGAAATCTACCCACCTTCCTGGGCCAGGCCCTGTGATGGTAGCATGCATTTCTACAGCTCTTCTACTCAAAGAAGGAAACAGGTGTCAGGCAAAGATCCACTCTTTCCTGTCTGGACCCCCTAAGTGCCATAGTTCTAGTAACCAGGAGAGCCCATGGTGGGTGGCTTTCTTTCTTCCATTGAGTGGAAATGTTTTCCATTAAGAGCTATATATTCTCCAGCCAGGCAGA
>NW_017731797.1:1448656-1449655 GCF_001890085.2 Hipposideros armiger
GGGGCCTGGGTGGGGCCAAGGAAGGCCAGGGGCCTGGGGAGATAACTTGCTCCCATCAGTGGGAGGTTAAGAGAGGGACAAGAGGAAGAACTAGACCAGAGACAGCAGCCAAATCCTGGGCTCCCACCCTTCTGTCCGGGGCCTGATGTCCTCTTGACAGGTCAGATCTGCCAGCGGAAGCTGGCTGGCCAGCCCTGCAGGTCCCTATCTGTCTAGACTGTTCGCTGGCCCATCCCACTGAGAAACTTGACTCAAGGGGGGCTGAAGTGGGCAGGATGGCCTTGGAGGTCCCCGACAGCTCCGGAAGTCTGCACACAGAGTCTGTGGAAGACTGAGAGGTGTTGTCTCTGCAGAAAAGCCGTCGGACATTTCCGTGTGATGGTGACACAAACCATTCCTTCCTCCATAATCACCCTCGCTGCAGCCCTGGCTCAGGGCAGACAGCCTGCCGTGCATGGGCTTTATTTTCAAATCCCTGTTGCTTTTTTTTAATATCCCTGTGAATGCCTGAACGCCCAGGCAGAGGAAAGCACTCAAATCTGTCCTTGAGTGTGCTGCTGGTGATGTGATGGCCCAGACGGGACCCTCTGAGCTCTGCGGCAGAAACAAACCCCTTGCTGATGTAATTTAAAAGAATAACCTCCCAATTTTCTCATCTCCCTTTGCTGGATACACCTTATCAAATGACAAGAGAAGCCAATGTTTGGTTAAATGGTTCAGAGGTTAATACTCAACAGATGGAAGATATTTTTGCCTTTTCCCCCCTCTTCCAGGAGATCTGGTCTGCTCCTCCTGTTGAGGCTGGGTGACCCAGCGGCATTCTCCGCATTATGCCCTTTGAGGGAGCCTATTTCCCCCCACAATCGCACAGGGGATGCGAGGGTACTGTGTGGATTGCTCTGTCCAATGCGTTACCACTGGCCATGTGTGGCTACTGAGCTCTTGAAATGTGGCTAGTCCCAATCAAGACGTGCTGTGTGAGGGCCGGCTGAGTGGCTC
>NW_017731797.1:1451830-1455408 GCF_001890085.2 Hipposideros armiger
TCTTGCCCACAAACTGTATAATAGACAGCAGGCTGACTTTGGGCCAGTAACCTCACCTTTCTGATTCTCTCTTACAAAATCAGATCCCCTCCCCCTAGCTCCATGAGTCTGAAAGGATGGCCCTCTACACAGTCCTTACTCATTCCTTCCCGCTCCTCCCCTTCCTCTGATTCCTCCTCGGGATAGCACCCCCCAATCCAGGGTTGCAAAGGACAAGCCCCTCACCCCATCTCACATTCCCCACAGTGCACCCTTGAGGCCCACCCACAGACTCAGGATGTTGGAGACAGAAAGCCCTGAGATATCACCTTCACAGAGGAGAAAACAGAGGCCCACACAGGGCCACACACAGCACAGTGGCCAACCCATCGCTGAATCCCTGGCTTTTAATTCAGCTGCTATAATCCCCTCATTGAACATTAGCTGGTCAGTGATTAAGGGACCACCATCCTGCTTGAAGACCAAAAGCCGTCAAGACCCTCCCTCGCCCAAATTCCTTTTAAACCAAATCAATAACTTCTATAAAACACCTACCATGTGCCAGACTTTGGCCTCTGAAGATGCACACAGCCCAGACCCTGCCCTCAGAGGCTTCCCATCTACGGGGCAAGGAGACACAGGGCAGATAATATAATAAAAGTGGCAACAGGTACAGGAGAACAGCTGTGGTTTTGGAGTCAAATACCTGGCTTCCATTCCCAGATTCACACCTACATTTGCAGGAGGCATAACTCTCAGGCCACGGACATCAGAATGGGAGAAGAGAAGCTTGATTTTCTATAACTCAACTCAGTGCCTATTTTCAGGCCTGATCCAGACAGGCTGCAGAGCACTTTAACTTCAGTGTTTCCATTTTCTTTCCCATGCACCCAGGGTTTGTACCACAGAGCCAGACTCTTACCCAAGGAAGAGGGAGCACGCAGACTCCAAGTGCCCTGTCCTCCCTGGTGCCTGCTGGGAGGCCCATTTTCTCAGTGCTTGCTGTGCCTGTGGTGCCTAGAATCTCTCATCTGTGCGTCTACGGGTTTGCTGGTCTACCTACAACAGGAGGTCTTCTGCACAGGGCTCAGCCTCTTGTACCTGTCACACTGTCAAGAAGTTGTTTGTAAAACGATTAAACAAACAGGTATTGGAGAACACTTGCTAATTTATGACATTATGATTTGGAATGAGAAATTCTTTTTTTTTTAAGGAATTTTATTGGGGAACAGTGTGTTTTTCCAGAACCCATCAGCTCCAAGTCAAGTAGTTGTCTCCAATCTAGTTGTGGAGGGCGCAGCTCCTTGGCCTATGTGGGAATTGAACTGGCAACCTTGGTGTTATGAGCCCACGCTCTAACCACCTGAGCTAACTGGCCACCCCAGGGTGAGAAATTCTTACTTTTGGAAATGTATGCTCAAGGATTTTGGGGTGAATTGTTATAGTGTTTGTAACTCTTTGAAATGCTTGAAATAGTTTAGTTTCCTACAAAGTTAAACACACACACTTACCATATGATGTGGCAATGGCACTCCAGTTTCTACTCTAGGTTTCTACCCTAGAGAAATGAAATCTTACATTCACATGGAAACCTTTACACAGTATTTATAGCAGCTCTATTCATGATTGCCAAAAACTGGGAACAGCCCAATTATCCTTCAGGAGGTGAATAAATAAACAAATTGTGATATATTCATACACCGGAATACTATTCCCCAATAAAAAGGAAACCACTATTGATATACCCAACCACTTGGATAAAACTTGAAGGTATTGAGCTGAGTGCAAGGAGCCAGTTTCAAAAGGTTACATGTATTTATACAACATTCCCAAAAAGACAAAACTAGAGGGATGGAGAAAATCAGTGGTTGCCGGAGGTTATCAATGGGGGGAGGGTGTGTCCACGGTGACACCAAGGGTTTTTTGAGGGGTGATGGAACTGTTCTGTATCCTGATTATGGTGTGGTTACATGAGTCAATACATGTGTTAAAATTCATAGAACTATACACTAAAAGAGCCAACTTTAATGTATGATTGTTAAAATCTAGCCATCTAGAGAGAGAGAGAGAAATGAAGTGAATGTGGCAAAATGTTGACTGTTGTTGGGTCCACGTGGTGGGCTACATATTGTACTAGTCTTTCTGTTTTTCTTTACATTTGACATTTTTCATAACACAGGAGAGGAGGAGGAGGAGAAGTCCCTCTGAAGAGCCAGCCTGGCTCAGTCTGGCCAAGAGCAAGTTCCCTCTGAGGGGACACAGCCATTCTGCCAGAGGCCTGAGTAGGTNCCATGTTCCAGACAGAATTTTCTTCTTTTTCTATGGGGAGGCTGCAACCCAGTAACAACAAAAGCACAAAGCAAGCAGGAGGAGGCCTGGGCTTTAGTATCTGCTTTCCTACTCATTTGCTGTGTGACTTTAAGAAAGCCACTTACCCTCTCTGGGTCGATTTCCTGATGTGCAAAAACAAAGCATTCTAATACCTTGTTCTGCCTTGAGTACAAAAGATAAGCAGACACTATGGGCAAAATGTTTTCAAAGCATCAGTGTCCAGATAAGAAGCACCACTGAGAAGCCTTAGGGCTAGTAATGAAGGTCTAGGACTTGGAGGATGCTGAGTCCAGATTTGCTTCTGGTGTATTGACCCAGAGCAGAACCCCCGTCTACTTCCCTACCATGTCCACGCACCTGGCACCTGGAGAGGAGCAACCTAGGTGTCCATGGGAGGGAGTCAGAAAGTGGCTGCCCAGGACACTGCTTGTTAGCTTCTCCCAGGAAGTCTTGCAGTGGCTCTTGACCCCATAGTGTTCTCTCACCAGCCCACTCTCCCTTCATTCTGTCTCCCCTTAGCACTGCTCCCCAGGACCCCACCTTCCCTTTCCAGAATGTCCAACTGGTAAAAGATCTAGAGCAGGGAAAACCAGGCACAACTGCCTTTTCCCAGTGGCTGCCCTGAAGGTAGTCTGGCCAGCCTGCAAGACCCCTACAGAAGGGGAGACCAAGGGCTGAAGGCTGTGTTCCTCCTCAGAGAGGGTAGGGAAGCCAGGTCCCCTTAAAGTGTCTCTTCATCCTCAGCAACTACCCCTTAAATGTTTTCCTCACCCACCTCATCCCTGAAAGACCTAAGGAGAAGCCATTCCAGGGCCTTGGGAGGCCTGAGAGGACTGCTGGGAGGGTGGAGGGGCGCTGGGGTGGCTGAGACCTGTGAGGCTGGGAGTCCAGAACCAGGCTCTTTAAGCTCAAGAATTTGTGGCTCTTTTGGGGGCTGCAGTGCAGGATGCGGCGCCTTCATCCCCCAAATCCCCTCTGTGTGTCCCGGATGGATCTCTGTGGAGCAGATGCCAGGGGTGGAGAGGAGGACACAATGCCCCTCTTTGTTGGGGGGATCGAGCCGGCAGTCAGGGGAGGAAATTAGACAGCCCTCCTGACAGCAGGCTCTGTCTGGGGTGTCTGTGAAATATGGGCCGGAGGGGCTCCTTCCCGAGGCCAGTTCACGGCTGCTGACCCCCTCACCCCAGCTTTGGGCAAAGAGGACACTGCCTGTTTGGAGAGAAATGATATATGACACCCAGCTTCCTTCCCTCCTCCCCAAGGGGATT
>NW_017731797.1:1459129-1513802 GCF_001890085.2 Hipposideros armiger
ATGATAACTATAGTTAACACTGCCGTATGGTGTATTTGAAATATGGCGCTGGAGGAGAGCTCTACGATACCCTGGACCACCAGAAAGATGAACAAGTGGGTCCTAGAGCAAACTAAGCCTGAGACATCGCTGGAGGCACAAATGACAAAACTGAAGCTGTCCTACTTCGGGCACGTCATGAGAAGGCAGGGTTCTTTGGGAAAGACAATAAGCTGGAAAACTAGAAGGCAGCAGGAAAAAAGGAAGACAACATGAGATGGATTGACTCCATAAAGTAAGCCACAGGCATGAGTCTGCAGGAGCTGAGCAGGGCTGCTGAGGGCAGGACACTGTGGACGTCATTTATTCATAGGGTCTCCAGGAGTCAGAGCCAACACAACAGTATGTCACACACACACACACACACACACACACACACACACACACACACACACACAAGAGTAGACCCAAAAAGTTCTCATCACAAGGAAAAGAACATTTCTTTCTTTTCCTTTTTCTTTCTTTCTTTTTCTTTCTTTCTTTCTTTCTTTCTTTCTTTCTTTCTTTCTTTCTATCTTTCTATCTATATGAAATGATGGACATTAAGTAAACTTATTATGGTAATCATTTCATAATATAGGTAAGTCAAGTCATTATGCTGTACACATTAAACTTATCAGTGTTGTATGTCAATTGTATTTCAATAAAACTGAAAGAAAATAAAAAGAACATTAAGATTCATCCAATGCTCCTTCTGGGCCAGGTGCTGTGCATCATTTTATTTCATCCACACAATAACACCACAAAGATGTAACTATTATCCCCATTTTACAAATGACTATACCAAGGTACCTGGAAACACAGCAAACAAGGGGCAGAGCTGGGCATCCAAGCCAGGTCTGTGAGACTCCAGCTCTGGACAGCTGTACTAGTCCACTGCGCCGCACAGCTCCCCTGGCTCACAGAATGATGGGGCCACAGAGGTCCTTCCCCTCTATCAAACAAGGTGCTGGGGTATGTTTAAGAGCCCAGCATTCTGAAAGCATCAGATCTGTGCTCTACCACTCCAATGATTTTCCACAGAGACATGGCCAGACCCAGAAACACAGGNTCCAGGCCTCCACATCTGGGCCGCAGCTGGCTGCTGAGCTGCCCTTACAGGCCTGTTCTCTCCAAACAACAAGACAGAGAGCTGTCAGCAAAAAACCCCCCAACTCCGCAGCCAGCTGGGAGCCATAAAAGATGGGCCTCAGTTTCCTCATCTTGTAAACTAGGACCAAGAGCAAGGGCAGCCCTGCCCTCTGAAAGGCCTGTTGAGAGAATTAAAGAATAATATAAAGTGCGAAAATATTCAATAAACTCTAAAGAGCTGCCCAAAGGTTGGTGACCAGTATACATCCAACAAATATCTGCCAGGTATATGGTTACACTAGGGATGGACATTACGAAAGAGTAAGAAAAACGGTATTTTTTTACCTCAGAGCCAGTAAAGTCTTTTCTCTGTTGCTGCCTGTTGAGGTGGGTGGGCATTTTATGCCCATTATGCAGATGAGGAAAACAAAGTTCTGAGAGTTGGAGGAACTTGCTCAAGATCACACATCTACTCTGTATTGGACATGATGGCACCTTGCCTTGTGTCATTTGGGCTGTTGTATGGGACTTGTTATAGAGTCCTCTTTGGCAAGCCAGGCTGGTCAACGAAACTGGGCATGACCTAAGATGGGGTATGGAATTGGTGTGATGTCATATGCAGGGAGCCTTGGGCTCAAGTTAATTATTGTCATGTCCTGACCAGTTTCTGAGCCTTGAGAACGTCCCTTCCTCTTCCCCGTCTGCCAAAGGATTAGGTCTTTGGAGTCTGTGCTGCTATTCTGCTTCCCCTGTCCTCGAGGAGCGTGGAGCCTCACCCAGGAAGAACCCAGATGGCTAAGTGACATGGGAAAATGTTAAAAGATGGAGTGGAAAGAATCTGACCTTTAGAGTCAAACCGGTCTGGTCTGAATCCTCTTCCTAAGTGTGGGAGCTTGGCCAAGTCATGGTTTCTAAGTCTTAGTTTCCNGGATGGATGGATGGATAGATGGGAGACTTGTTAAATTAGTGCCTGGCTTCTCAGGTCACAAGTGCACATTGCTGGCCACGTGGACCACGTAGGGAAAGCTCTGGCCCAGAAGCTTGTTACACTGGCTGGCTTGATGCAGTCCAGGCTTTTAAAGCCCACCAGGTCTGGCAGGCCATGCCTTTGCCCATATAAGGGGCACTGGACACTTACCCTCAATCTGTGACCCAGGGGAACCATCTCTGATTCTGACCACAGGACTAAGATTCTGTCACTCGCCCCTCCCCGCCCCCTACTCCAAGCCCTGAGCCCTGTCTGAAGTCTAAATGAGTCTCTTCCCTTTGACTTGCAGTTGATTTCAAAGAAACAGCATCCAGGGCCTGACCTGATAAGAGACTTGTGAGCAGCTTACGCATGTCTCTGAGGGTGATGCTTAATAGCTTGAAGGTGACATCAGGGTCGGGACTAATATCCGATTGAACAGAAAGAGACATGACCTAACTCGTCTCTCACCATGGGCCTGGCTGTGAGAGCTTCTCATTCTTTATTAATTTTCTAACTGGGGCTGCTGGCTCAGGACTCCAGCCTGTCCCCAGAGCTGGGGCCCATGGCTGGGCTTAACTCCAGAGTTATTAGGAAGGTAGCAGGCTCAGCTGGGTCTGAGAGTCCCCATGAAAGGCGGCTACCATCGAGTCTGCGCTCATCTTGGCCAGAGCCCATTGGTCTGTTCAGCAGATTTACCATGCTTTGAGAAAATCCAGTAGGGCAAATTCAAAGTCTCTAAAGAATTCCTCATGGTTCAGAAGGAAACTTGCTGCAGCCTTCCATCAAGCAGCAGGCCTCCCCAGTGCCTGTAAGGGATGGTTTTATTTGTGTCTTAAAATATGATTTAAAACCAGCTTTCCAGGAACACAAATCCTGTCTAAAGCACCCAGCACACCTGGGCTAGAGAGCTGCAGGCCTGTGTCTGAGCTGCATGCCTGCCTCGTGGGACCATGATCTCTTGAGGTTGTTTTCCTTTAATATTCTCTGTATGGCAAGAGGAGAATTTCTTATTCCTTATCACGTTCCCTCCCCCAGCTCCTAACACACACACACACACACACACACACACACANTCCTTCTCTGCCTCCCATGCAGATCCCTTTCTCAATGTGGGTTCTCTCCCCTGCGGGTTCCCAAGTTTTCCTCTTTCAGCCCACAGCCTTCCCCCTCTTCAAGCCCTCCCCAGATGAACCCATCATCTACCTACATTTTTTTTAACACTTTTTTTTTAATTGGGGGACAGTGTGTTTTTCCAGGACCCATCAGCTCCAAGCCAAGTAGTTGTTTCAATCTAGTTGTGGAGGGCGCACCTCAATGGCCCATGCAGGGATCGAACTGGCAACCTCGGTGTTATGAGCACTGCACTCTAACCAACTGAGCTAACTGGCCACCCCTACCTACATTTTTTACTGTAGTAAAATATACATAACATTTTAACCATTTTAAGTGTAGAGTTCTGCAGTATTAAGTACTTTCACATTGTTGTGCAACCATTGACACTATCCTCTCCAGAACCTTTTCATTTTCCCAAACTGAAACTCTGTGCCCATTAAACAATAACTCCTGGGTGGCCAGGTGGCTCAGCTGGTTAGAGTGCGTGCTCTGAACAACAAGTTTGCTGGTTCGATTCCCGCATGGGATGGTGGGCTGCGCCCCCCACAACTAAAGCGAAAATGGCAACTGGACTTGGAGCTGAGCTGCACCCTCTAGAACTAGATTGAGAACAATGGATTGACTTGGAGCTGATGGGCCCTGGAAAAAATACATGTTCCCCAATAAAGTTAAAAACAAAAACAGAAGAACAATAACTCCCCCTGCGCTCCTCCCTTTCACCCACTTACATTTATATAGTGTTTACTAACTAGTATTTCTGTCTTACAGATGAGATAACTAAAGCCGACAGAAGTTGAGTAAACCCCCAAGGCTTTATAGCTGGTTAATGTTTGTGGTAGAGCGTATGATTGGGCCCAATTATATTCCTCCCTCCCTCTCCACTAGGGGAACACAGCTCCGTGACCATTGCCATATGCTGTGCCTCCCATGGGAGGAGAGTACTTCCCCGCCTCATTGACTCCAGGCTGTCCATGTGGCCTGCTTCGGTCAAAAGAATGTGAGCAGCAGTGCCGGGTGCCGGCTCTACCATTGCTCTTTTCCGTCCACATGCAACTGAGACAGGTTCCACTGTTGGCCTGGATTCCAAAGTGAGAAAGATGTGGAGGAAGGCCAACACCGACCCGCAACCTTAATATATGCCAGTAAGGATATAAAAGTTTGTTGTTGTAAGCCATTGGGATTTGGGGGTCATTTGTCACTGCTGCTCCACCTCGTGAAAACTGACCACACCAGTTATGACACTGGGATTTGAATCCTGGCATGCTGGCACCAGGCCAACCCAATCTGGGAACTGAAGGTTTCATATTCCACTGCCTACTGCCCTTTGCCACCTAGATGACTACAGGCATCGCAAACTCAGAATTTTGGGGGAAGTCCTCATTCCCTCGATTAAGCGGGCTCCTTGGCCTGCATTCTGGATCCTATATTTTAGTTGGTGACACCACAGCCTACCCATTCGCTCATACTGGAAACCTGGGACACATCCTAGATGCTAACTTCTTTGCTTTGCAGAACCAATCAATTAACTGGTCCTGCTCACTTCACTTCCTATGCAGATATTTCTCACACCAACTGCATTCTTTGCCTTCCCACCACCATTGCCTTTGTTTAGACTGTCAACATCTTTCACTTGAATTAGAGCCTCCAGTAGCTCTCCCTCCTTCTGATCTATGGCTCCTCAAAGTCCATCCCCTAGAGCAATCATACACACACATACACACACACACACACACACACACACACACACACACACACACACACACACAATCCATGTCACCCCAGATTTAAAACCTATCAGTGCCTACCTATCACCTGCAGAATAAAGTCCAAAACCCCACACAGGGTCTCCATGCTGTGGCCCCTGCCTACCTCTATAACTTCATCCCANACTGCACACATGCATCCTTATGGCACTTCTCACATCTCAAGGTCACTGCTTATGGAATAGGAAGAAAACATTCTTGTTCCATGACAGGGGCTGCTACCTGAGCGTCTGAGTGTGCTGGCAGGTGACAGGGCTTCCCCAGTGTGCTCTGGGGCCCACCTGCCTCAGGATC
The DNA here is from genome assembly GCF_001890085.2 of Hipposideros armiger. Taxonomy (NCBI): domain Eukaryota; kingdom Metazoa; phylum Chordata; class Mammalia; order Chiroptera; family Hipposideridae; genus Hipposideros; species Hipposideros armiger. The sequence continues at coordinate 1,464,380 of NW_017731797.1, forward strand.
ATCAGGTACTGATGAAAAGGCCGCTTCCTGGTCTCCACCTTGGACCCATTTAAACCAGACTCTCTGGGAATGAGGCCCAGGTGTCAGCATTGGAGCCAAGCTCCCCACATGAAAGTCTAAGAACCACTGACTGGCCCAGGAGAGTAGTTCAATTCCTCGACAGGTGAGAAATGTTCTTCTCATGTGCCCGAGAGGCTAGAAAAGAAAAGCTCTCTTCTTCCTCCTTCCTAGCCCCAATCCAGGCCATAGCCCATATTAGAGGTCAGAAAACTTTTCTATAAAGGGCCAGATAGTAAATAACTTTAGGCTTGCCGGCCACAATCTCTGGCACAGCGACTCAGCTCTGCCCTCCTACCATGGAAAGCAGCCCTGGATAATATGGAAATGAACGGGTGTAGCTGTGTGCCAATAAAACTTTATTTATGGTCATTGAAATTTGAATTTTATATAATTTTTACATGTCACAAAACATTATTCTTTTTTTGTCTTTTTAAAAACCATTTAAGAATGTTAAACAACAATATTCTTAATAGAGACAGAAAGTAAATTAGTGATTATTTAGGACTGAAGGATGGAGGAGTAGAGTAAGGGGGTGACTGAAAGAGTATGGGGTTTCTTTTGGAGTTGTAAAAATATTCTAAAATTGACTATGGTGATGGTTGCACATATCTCCAAATACTAAAAACCATTGAAGTATACGATTTAAATGGGTGTATTATGTGGTATGTGAATGATATCTCAATAAAGCTGTTAAAAAATACATTCTTGCCCACAAACTGTATAATAGACAGCAGGCTGGATTTGGCTCCTGATCCAGGGGTCAGCTTGCTGACCCCTGGCCTAGATAGGAAACATTTAGCTAAATCAGATTTAAATGCTCGGCATAATAAAGAAATCACTTGGGGTGGGGGGTAGGTGGAGAGATGGGGAGAAAGGTCTGGAGGAGACAACTTGAAGACAGACCAGTGCTTATGCTTGAGAGCTAGCTAGGGAGTCAGGAACGGCTGATGAATGCCTAGACCAAGGGTCGCAACCTATGGTCCACGGGTCAAATCAGACCCACCACCTGTTTTTGTAAGGCCTGTGAGCTAAAATGGTTTTTACATAGGAGCATTAGCAATCAATTTGAGAGTAGGGAACAGTAACTTTGAACACCAATTAAGCAAAATGTTATTACCCCCAGCCAAAATACAATAATTATTCCCATTAGTAGGCCTGTCTTACAAAGAAATTCACTCAATTGTTATTATTATTAGTAGTAGTAGTATTATGCTTTGAATTTCGTTAATAAAAAAAACCTGTGGAAATTTGCTTTCTTTGTTGTTATGTAACTATATACAGACTATGCTTGATTTTGCCTCTTGGTCCACAGAGCCGGAAATATTTACTATTTGGCTCTTTCCAGAAAAGGTGTGCCGACCCTTGGTCTAGCAACGGCTGATCTTCAGCTTCAAGTGGCTTCCTGTCTGGAAACCCATGTTACCTGAAACCTGGAGTGAAAGCCTATAAGCCACACACCAGCCCTGTGTTCATGCAGCTCCGCGATGAGCAGCAGCAGGTTGGAGGAGGCCCCTGACAGAAGTAGGCAGGTTCAGGGAGGAGGGGCCAGGTGAGAGCTGAGTGACCCAGGAGCTCTCAGAAATATTGGAGATATCATGCTTGCCCTCAATATTCTAGAAGAAGGTGGTTCTAGAGAGGGGGAAAAAAAAGGGCTAGATTCTTCTTTTACCTGAATGGGGCCGTATGGAACAGAGTACTTCCCCACCAGGAAATCAGCCCCTTAAGGATGAGAACAGTATCATTCATCTTTGTTTCCACAGTATGCTTAGCCTGGCACATAGTGGGTATTTAATAAACATTGAATGAATGAATGAATGAATGAATGAATGAATGAATGAACGAACGAACAAACTTAGTAGACCTGACTAAAGAGTTTGCTCAAATGGCGACTTGGACTAACCTCTGATATGTGCTCCCAGACATTGGCAAGTTTTAACAGCATTACCCAAGCTATGTCCCTCAAAATGTTAAAAGGTGGGAAAAATCTTTTTGAGAATAAATATGCTTATAAAATTCAATTTGAGTATAAAATTCTCCCTAGTGAATCCCTTTCCTGGATAGTCTCAGTATACACTGTACATCAGTTTATTAAAGGCCCTGAGAAGACCTGTGCCACTAGCTGTTCAAAGTGTGAGAGAGACCTGGGACTGTTTCTCTGATTTCTAACCTGTCTGCCTTGGCTGAGCGCTCACCCATCTCCCAGAAGTTCCAGAGGTCCCCAATACTACAGTCCCCGACGTGAAAATCTGATTGGCTCTCAGCTTTTCCCATGGCTGATGTAAGACTGAGCTTTCTTTTGTTGTGTATGGTTTCCTCTCCTGGTCTCCCTGTTCTTGTGGGTTTATGCTTTAAAAAAAAAAAAAATCTGTTGTTTCAGTGGGATTTTGGTTTGGGGAGGAGTAAAGTTGAATGTGCATGTGTTCATCTGTCATCTTTAAATGGAAGAAAATAAAGGCTCTGCAGTGGGGTCGTGTCTGGCAGCAGGAAGGACTGGGAGAAGGTAAATGAGAGACTGAAGGTTAGAGTAGACGGCTTGCCTGGCTTCTCTGAAGCACATGGAATGGGGGGTGGGGTTGATCGGGCAAGAGTTTTGCTAGGGCTTAGGAAAGTAAAAAAGGTCCCCTCCCTCAAGGGCCTTAGAGGGTAACAGGTAAGTGGATGATTAAAAAAACAAAAAAGTGGTAAGACCATGACAGAGATAAGCACAGGGAAGCCCCTATGAGAAGTGGTCAGTCCAGAGAGAAAAAGAGAGTGTATGTGAGTGTAAAGGCTTCCTGGAGGAGGAAAAGCAACAGGGGTGACAGCTGGAGGTAAAGGATAGCAAGTACCCTAACGAGTGCAGGGCTGCTGAATAGTGAATGCAGTGCCAAGAGGATGCTGTGACAACCAAGGCTGGAGAGGCGGTAGGCAGAAGACAGGAGGCCCTTGAGCACCACATGGGAGCTTGGGCTTTATCCTGTGAATGATGCAGAGCCACTAAGAGGTGACCTGGTGGCTCACTTGGGCAGCTGGGTAGAGGATAGGCCCAAGGCGAACAGCACTGGAGTCTGGGAGACCACTTAGGCAGCTGTTGCAAAATCCGGTGAGAAATGACAAGGCTTGCACGCAGGCAGCAAGCATACTCATGATAGATCATTGGGGACACAGTCAAGGAGGCGAAATCAGTGGCATGTGGGCTGGGGCGGAGAGATGGGGAGGGTGGCCTCATGGAAGTCTCCCAGGTTTCCAGCTCTTGTTGGCTGCTGGGGGAGGGGAGGGGTTATCCCTTCCAGCTCCCCTCCCTCCTGCCTAAAACCCAGAATGACCCCCCCAGACCATGAAAAGAGCATTGGCTCTCCTCTCTGCCCCATCTTCCCTCCTCCAAATGTTTGCCTGGAGTCCCCAGGGAGGGAGAGAGAGAGAGAGAGAGAGAGAGAGAGAGAGAGAGAGAGAGAGAGAGAGAGAGGGAGATGAAATCATGGAACAAAGGGGATTAGAGCTGCATTTCTTCCCTTTTCTACAATGGAAAACTCTAAGTTTTTGGGAGAGGGGAGCCTTTAGGGGGGCAGAGGGGAGTTTGATGAGGTTATGGTTTTGAAATAGGAGCTGTCTGGAACCGCCAATCTAACGGGTGACAATGTTCTCATTTTTCTTTCTTCTAAGTAGGCGCTCTTCTTTGTTGACCTCTATTTAGAGCCTCCTTCTGCTGGGGTGAGTCTGTCCTCTTATATTCCCAGCGTGGGTCCCCTTCTGCCTGGCTTACCACACAGCCTGGGCACTCACAGAGGAGCACCACCTCCTAAAGGAGAAGGGGCTCCCCACGTCAAGAAGGGGGTTCAGAAAGTAGGACAAGCCAGATGAGGGGTCGGAGGGTTTGATTTCATGTCCAAGTTCTGCCACTTCCCAGCTAAGCTGACTCAGGCAAGTGTCTTAACCTCCCTGAGCCTTAGAGTCTTCATTCGTAAGGAAAATGATCAGACCAGGCTCATAGTATTACTGTGATGACTAGACAAGATAGTGTCAGCGGGGGAACAGGAGCGGCCCTGGAAACCGGGCCCAGCCCTGACAGTTGCTGGGCCAGGGGCAAGAATACAGATGGAGGTTCACCTGCATATGTCTTAACACTGAAGAGCTGAAAATCGAATTTAACGAACTCTTAAATGAAATTTAACAACCTGGATAGGCCAAGTCTGAATTCGGAGCTCCTGGACTGCTTGGAGTTCAGCATGGAACACCATAACATGGAGAAGCCAGCCTCTGGCCCTCACGCCCACAGCCCATTCCCCCTTCTCTTCCCACCGCCAGCTCCATCCCACACAGCAAGGGCTTCAGTGCATGACACGAGGACGGCCCAGCCGAACATCTAAACTATTGATACACAAGCACGCACACGCATGCGCACACACTGCAAACAGCTGTGGACCTAGAGGTGCACACACTGGAGGATGGATTTGGTACTGAAGCCCATGAGGATCCTGGAAGAACGCTCAGAAATTCCCAAGTCCCAGGTATGCCCAGCATGGTGTAGAAGGTGGGGTGGTTCCAGGGGGGCTCATCCCCTTGGCTTGTCCTATGGAAAGGGGTATGTCTGGACGAAGTTTAGCACTCAAGTCAGGGGCCCCCTTTTAGTCTAAACTCTAAAGTGTTGGTGAGGAGGGGGATTACTTTGGATATTTCTTTCCTCTCTCTCTCTCTCTCTCTCTCTCTCTCTCTCTCTCTCTCTCTCTCTCTCTCTCTCTGATTCTCCTCTCTTTTCCATTTTCCTTGGGAAGAATTTGGGAATAATTTACACACCAGCCAGTTAGAGAAGTGGGAGAGTAGATGCCTTTGGGGACAGATGAACCAGGATGCCAGGAACTCTTGGGTAAGGTCCAAGGCTTCTTCAGGCCTCAGCGCTGCTAAGCATCTCCCTTCCCACATCTCTGGAAGACTCAGAGGCTAATTTATTGTCTGAAAGCAGAAAATCCTTACAGACTTAGACAAGAGCATGGCCAAAAACCTGGGAGGGGAAAGTGCTCCAAGCCTCACCAAGCACAATGAAAAATGTAGTGCTGAGTGAGGACATTTGGAGAGACATGGTGACGCCCACCTGAACAGGAGATGCAGGCCCAAGACTGGGCTCAAAGTTGCCCTGTTCCACTTCCCAGGTTTGGTGAGACAGCACACTCAGACCCTGGTGAGCCTGGAGTGGAGAGGAAGAGGCCGCAGAGGAGGACTGGAGTCTGGCCTGGGAGTCAAGAACCAGGCTCTGGGCATGGGCTGAAGGGGCAGTGAGCATTCTGGGGACAAAGAACCTGGACTTTAAGATCCCAGACCTACAACCAGCTTTACTAATGCCAGCCACCAGCTGTCTGAGCTCATGCAAAGTCTTTCCCTCTGAGCCTCAATTTCCTCATCTGTCAAATGGGGATAACGATATTTTCCTCACAGAGTGGTGGTGAGGATTTAATTAGACAAAGCGTAAGATATACTTAGCACTGTGCCCGGAATGGAGAAAAGGATCAATAAATGTTAACCATGCAATTGTTACTATGATCTTGGTACCTGGAAAACGTCAGGCAAATGCTAGTTGAACTTATATGACCTTCAGGAGATCATGTCCTATTTAGGAGCCCCGGTTTCTTTTCTCTAGAAACATTTCACTGTCAATGCCCAGAGTTCCCCTGACACTAATAATAGCAAACACTTGCAGAGAACTTGTGGGGGGTGAGGGTGGGAAGTGGGGGGTGAAGAGTGGGGGCAGGCGCTGTCCAAAGCAATTCATACATGTGACATCGTTTCATCCTACCAATCCCCTTTGAGGGGCCTTCTTTCATTCCCCATTTGGCCGATGAGGAACCCAGGACATAGGAGGGTTGGGGAATTTGCCCCGTGTAACACAGCAAGGCCCAGGGAGGCTGGCTCCACAGTCCATGCTCCAATGTCTCATCCATCGTCCTTCTCTGTCCAGCAGGGCTGCTGGAGCCACCAGGCGGCGCGTTTTGACTTAACCCGCTGATCAATTCAGCCATCTCACTGGCTTGGCTGATCTTCCCCACACCAAACTAGTAATGCAGCCAAATTAGTCATTTTGGCCCTTGAGTCAACGATCCTGCCTCAACATGTTTAGAGTTTCTGACAGTGACACGTCCCTTCACCTCTGGGTTTGAAAGAATCAGTGGTAGGAAATACTGATGTTTGAATTAAAATGGGAAAATGGCCATTCCTGAGATTATTTACATCTTAACCAAGGACGTTGACCCACCTTGTCTCATGGGGCACTCGCCATCACATGGTGGGGTACACAGGTCACGCCATTTCGCAACTGAGAAAACCCAGCTGGGGCAGAGATTTGTCAGTTGCCTGTGATCACACAGGCTGCTGGAGGTGGGGGCAGAGGCTGGATTTGAATCCAGGCCTCCCGATGCCTGGACTGTTCCACTGGTAACACCCTCTGAGGTGCCTAGAGCCCCCAGCTACTTGGGGCATCACCGAAGGGTGGGAATGGCTGCAGACCATTTGGCCAGGCCTCTCCCATTTGCTCTGCCGTTTGGCAGTGATCTGTGAGGCTACATTAAGCGTTCTTTTCCGAGTTGTTTGTGGGCAGGAGAAGCCTGGAAAGTGCAAGGAACAGAGGCACCTGGCTCCCCTGGGACAATTTCAGAGTCCATCTCCTCACCTTGTTTATTTGTAAAATGGGAACACAGACACAACGGGTGTATGTTTTACATTAAACCAAATAGGAACTTGTGGCATTTCTGTCTGCACTTGAGACATGTTTATACTGCTGGGTCCATTATGAATCTGTTTAATATCCTCTGAATTCTCTGAGTCCTTCCATCTCTGCAGCCAGGAAGTGGGTAATGTGCACATAGGGAAGAAATTTCCAGGCACTCAGACCTTTAGGTAAATGAATAGTTTTTTTTTTTTTTTTTTTTTTTAGGGGGAAAAGCCTGTTGCAGAAAAATTAAATTCTTCCTGTTCAAAATGGTTTTTCCAATGATCCTTTCCTTGTAGGAAATTGCTTAGGTCCTAGAAAAATGCCAAGGAAGCCACCAGCTACAGGAGCCTGTGGCCCACACTGGTAAGAAAGAGCCCTTTCCCCTGGAGAGCCTGGGATGGGGACACGGAGGTGAATGGCCCTCCAGGGCTGAGAAAGGCTTCGGGGATCTGAAGCCAGGAGCTTGAGGTCACCTGAGGGCTGCCTTGCCTGCTGGGGTCTCCTGAGAAGCCAGCATCAGACTAATCCTGCCGGATTGGGAACAGGCTTCCCACAGGACTGTTGGCAGGAGCAGCTCTCTGCTTGTTGGCAGAACAGAGAGGTATTATTTTAGGGAGAAAAATGAGATTCCTGTTATTGCTTATTCCTCCTGCAGAAATGTTGGTGTGCACCAGCCAGGGCCAAGATGAGAGGTGAGTCGGTGCCAACAGAAGGGTGAGCTCATTGCATATGGGGATGTGAGGTGTTTCCAGCAAGGCACAGTGTGGAAAAAAAGCTCCAGGCTTGGAATCCCAAATCCCTTGTCAAAGCAGAACCCTTGACCCTCCCATCACCTCTCTCCTCCATCAGCTAGTCCGTCTGTCACCTTCCTTCTCTATCATCTTGCTCCTCATTATCTGAGCCCATTCCTATTTGATCCCGTTATCTCCTTGCATCTCTGACCAAACACTCCCCCTCAACACCCTTCAGGGTCTGTGTGTATTTTTGTTTAGAGACTGTGTGAAGGGAAGAACCCAGGCTTTGGAATCTGAGAGACCTCAGTTCAAATCCCAGCCCCACCACTTGCTGGATGTGTGGTGTTGGACAAGGGCCTTCACCTCTCTGGGCCTCTGCTGTCTCATCTGTTACCAGATTGCATCTAGATGAGAAAGCAAATGGGAAAATACCTAGGGCACTATAGATGCTCATTTCGTATTTCTCTCCTCCCTTTCTTCCTGTGGAAGCAAAGGATGTTATATAACAAAGCAGTTGTAAGGCTTTGGGATTTATAAATGTTAAATTCCCATAGGACCGGGAAATACGGGGGAGGGGGGGTCACAGGTTTTTTGTTGTACTCATCACCACAGTCCTGGCATGACCTAGGGTTGACACAAGTCACTCTGAACTGAACCTAGAATTAAGAAGAGGGGTTCCAAGGAGCTAGAGGGAACTTCCCTGGTCTTGGCTAAGAAAGAAACAGTGTGGCCAGGAGCCCGGGCCGGAGAGGGCAGGAAACAAGATGAGCTAGTTGGACAGAAGCAGCCCGAGAGCTGGGGAGCAAGAAGCTGCAGAAAGTGGCCACAAAGTCGTACCAGTTGGAAATTCTGAAAGGTGAGGTAAGGAATGAGTCACCTATGGTAGGACACAGAGCTCTAAGTGGCATCTGGGCTGCCTCGGGCAAGGACCTGAAACCCACGCTCAAGCCAGCTTTGATTTTCCATCTATGAATCACAAGGGGGGTGTTATTAACAATGGGCCTCTGGAAGCTTCCTATGGAAGCGCCAAATCCCTTTGTTGCTGCATCCCTGAAGGAGCACATGTGCTATCAGTGTGTAAATTTTGCAGCATTTAAAATGTCACCACTTTCTGGAATTATCTTTTTTAAATTTCACATCCTCTACATTTCCAGCCCCTAGGGCAAAAACCCTAGTGGGCCTGCCCTGGTCCCGGCTGTGGTGGGATGAGGTCTCTCTGTGATGGAAACCGAATTGGCTCGTGCTTAGTGCCCTGGATTTTAGTTCTCCTTTGACTTCTCTTTGTAGTTCATGAAATTTATTATAATTTTTTTTTAATCTATCCTGTCTTAGTTTTGCTTAGGAAAATTAAGAAAAAAGTTTTGGGTCCACACTTTGATGAGTGAGGGACAATTTGGTGAATGAGGGGCTGGAGTGGGGGTGACAGTGGGAAGACAAGTGAATGACCTTCTCTTGAGCGAGCTCTTAACCAACTGAGCCACTCGACCGGCCCCGTGAATGACTTTCTCTGGGTTAAGGTACAAGCTAATGTTGAAACAAATAAAAATACAGCAGAGGAGAGAATTTCATTTTTCTTTCACGCGATGGACCAGGGCTAGGCAGGTAAACGGAGCATACTCCAAGAGCTTATCTGAACACCCAGATTCCTTTCATTGTGCTGCCGTCATTCTTTAGGGTGATCCCACACTCCAGCCCAAGACACGAAGGACAGCCAGCTTCCTCATACAGCCATCATCAGAAAGCCCTGTAGCTTTTCTGCTTCATCTGATTGGCCACAGCTGAGTCACAGGGCCACCTCTAGCTGCGCTAGCTGCTGGTGAGGGGCCAGCTCAGCACAGGGCTGTGCAGAATAGAACCAGATCAGTTCTCCTTAGCTTTCTTTTGCTCCCAGCCCCCATCCACAGCCCTCCTAGCCATCCAGAAACTTGAGGCCTGGTTCAGGGTGAGTGCTAGATCCCAGGAAGTGCTACCGAGACAGCTGTGAATCAGTTACTGTTCTTTCACAATAACTAATACTTTCTGGGCATTTAGTAGGTGCTACAGTGCCAGAAGAAAGGCACAGGCCCTGCAGTCAAGTTGACCAGTCTCCTGGGGAGTATACCAGTGGCAATAATGATCAGACACACCCTGAAAGTACATCTGTGATTCCGGGCAAATCACATACCCACTCTGAGCCTCAGTATCCTCATCTTTAAAATAACATCCGTCTCACAGGGTTTGCAGAAGATTTGATAGGAGTGCACATGTAGCACTGTACTTTGGTACAGTGCCCAGCACAAAGTAAGCCAGTAATCAATAGAAGATATCCTTAGCTCACCTAACTGTACAAGGCAAGTTGAAAAACCAGATGGAGGGAGTAGAGTTGTAGTGGTTAGTTGAAAGAGCTCAGGCTTAAAGCCCAGCTCTGCCTCTTGCTCATTGTGCAAACCTGGGCTGAGTGCCTACCAAGAGGAGTAATGGGACATGTGCAGGGCAAATGTTGGTTATTTGCATTACTGGGCTTTTGGGTTTTGCTGATTAGTATCACCACCATACCAATGGACACTTTCTGCCTGTAACGTTTTTCTTCTTTTGAATTATTTCCTTGGGACAAATTCAAAATTCTTTCTCCAACCCTTTCTGGAGTTGTCAGATCCCCACAAAAAAGCAGGTAACTATAAATCCCACAGCAGCTGAGGCCCAGGACCAAGTCGTGGCAGCTCCCCTGCTCGGAGCTGCCTGTAGTGGGTGACCCACAGCTGCACATTCTAGCTGAGGTCCATGTGCCAGAGATTACATCATCAGGAAGGATGGGTTCTCAGTAGCGGGAATGGTGGGGGTGGGGATAGCAGGACTTCTTGTCTCTTGGGATTTCTACCTCATCCTGAGGGGGAGGAAAACTGATACAAGTGCAGAAGGCAGGACTGCCCAGTAGTCCTTTGAGAACAGTCCAGAAAATTCCCATGGGGGCATATGTGTCACATCTCAGAGGAGTTGGAGGGAGCTGAGTATTAGGGTTAGGGCCTCAGCCTTGGATCTGCTGTTTGAGAGGAAGCACACAAATGAGTATGGAGAAAGAAAAGTCGAGATCGGAGACAGTGATGGGTTTCAGGGGATCCTGAATTCCCCAGCATGATATTGCAATAATTTGGGTGCATGATCCAAATGTGTCAGCAAAGATACCTGATCCTTTGAGTTCCAGTAAAATCAGTGCCCATCCCACCCCACGTGCACCCCTCCCAGCCACTTCAGGGATTCCGGGATCTGACTGATGACTTTTCTGGTTATCACAGGCTCTACTGTCTTCCAAGATGGTTCAGTTTATGGATCGTCTCACCACCCTATAAGTATTACTCTTACTCTACTCTGGATTGACCCAGATACAGAAATCAGGCCCTCTCTGTGACTTCAATACACATAACGCAAAATCACTCCTACGATGATCAGCTCATACTGCAGACTGGGCTAAGGGTCTGAGGACCACCAAAATAAACATTTGTTTTGTTTTGATGTTGTTGTATTTGTGTGTGTGTGTGTGTTTGTTTTTTATCTGCCCAGTGTCCCTTTCACCATCCAGTAAAAACAGAACTGCTTTTTCCCAGTTCCGTGTTTCTGGAAGTGTGTCCATATACAGTATTGCAGCCCATCAGCCACTGAGGTAAGCACCTGACCCAGGCCTGGCCTAAACCAATTAAGGCGCCCCATCCCCCAGAGACTGGGGTAGACCTGGGGCTGTTGGGGGCATCTTCCCAACTGTGTAAAAGAGACCTCTCTCTAGGAAAGAAAATGAAGCCAAGACCAAAAGAAGCCAAGCCAAGAGAGACAGTGGTACGAGAAGGAAGATGTCCTTTAAGTCCCTGGATCCACTTGAGCCAACGTGAGAGCTGCCACCACATGAACGGCGCCCCCTTGAGTTGTGCAATTCAGTGGGACCATGGATCGATCCACTATCAACTTCCCAGTTAGGCAAACCAACACGTTCCATTTTTCCTCGTTTCTTTTTTAAAAAATTTGAGTTGAGGTTTAATCACTTGCTATCAAAAGACTGAAAACAGGCAGGGTTTCCATCTACTCTGCCTTGCTGGTCCTCACACCTTTAGACAAGTCTACAACACATTTTTTTCGTATTGAAGTCACGGGAAAGGGCTGATTTGCAAGTCTGGGTCAACCCAGAGCAGGAGGGCAGTACCTGTAGGGGGATGGAACAATGTGCAAACTGACCCAGTCTTTTATACAGAACAAGCTAATCCTCTCTTTGTTCTGCTCCCACCCTTCATCCTCCAACCTGGGACCTATAGCCCAATCAAGTAATTTTCCCAAACGAAGGCATTTTCTTTCCCCAAAGAAATCCAGATGCTAAAATAGTTATATTTTCATAATACGTATATATTTTTTTATGTGTATTTTTCTGGAGAGAGCATTGGTCGTTTTCACCTAATTCTCAAAAGAGTTCCATGACTCAGAAATCAAGATAGAAAAAAAGGTGATGGGATCAGGGAGGGAGGGTTGCCCATACACTAGAGCAGGAGGAAGTTAGCACGCTGTCAGATGGAAGCTGGAGTCACACTACAGGGCAGATCACACACTGTTCCAACCAGAAGGCCTCCGAGAGGTTCTCAAACATTTTCAGCCTCAGCACCCTATGTTCAAACAAATCTTACAGGAAAACAAACAAAAGGAGGCAGGAAGGTGGCGAGGAAGAAGGGAGGCCTTGACCCTTAAAGACGCCAGAGAGACCTTGAGGGAGGTTTTGTAAAATCCTAAGACTTCTCAATGTACACTTTGCAAAATTCCTGATGTAGCCTAATCAACTAATTTTACAGACAGGGAAACTGAGGCCCACAAAGAAGTGAGCTGCTCAAGTTGTCCAACTAGTTGTGACATCGTCAGGACTAGAATTTAAGACTTCCAGACTCCAGTGCTCTTCTCTCTGCCTGGGAAAATGTGAAAACCATACTTTCTGCCCCCAAACCTCAGAGTGCTCAGTCCCTTCCACAGCCCACACACAGGGGCCTGGCTCCAGTCCTGTAAAACGCCCCCCACTCTAGCCCGGTGGCGCTTCTGGCTTTTCTGGGCAGGACACTGGGGATCTCCTTCATCCAGGAGAGAGTTGGGGAGGAGGGGCCGCAAGACACCTCCTCAGTCCAGGCAATACATTTCCAGGCTGCATGTCATCTATCAGGGTCTGAGGAGGAGCCAGCGTGAGCCTGGGGCCGGGGAACAAGATCTGCTCAGGGCACAGTCCCAAGACATCTCACTTTACAAGGATGGAATTTCACAAGTTGTGTATTTTAATTAAATTTTTATTTTTATGGAATTTTACCTAAAGTTCCCCCACTCCTGCAGCTCACTCATTGTTATTAAAAACCATGACAAGAAGAGGGAAAAAAACGCTGTCTGAGCAATGCAAATGAGGCCACTTTTTAGAAAATATCTGACCCTATTGTACACTTGAAACCCACTCCCAGCCTTCAGATGCTGATTCCGCCCCCGTGACTTCACAGATCAGATTTTAAGTCTGTGGCTTATTGCTTTCTGAGCCTCTTGGGGCTGATAGGATTATTCTGGATTTAATCCTTTAATAATTTTTCCTCTCTCCTGTCTGAGGCCTGGTTTTCCAGCCGAAATCAGCCTCGGCAAAACAGCTTGCTCCCCTCTCAGACTGCTGTCCGCTGTGACTGTAAGAAAATTAAGGAGGAATCTGTAGAAAGATGACCACTTCTGGGACTTACAAAGAGAAAGCTTAAGGGCCTAGTTCTAAAGCTCTGGTGGAGAGGAGAGGCAGCCATGCCTAGGCAAGACCTATGCCTAAAGCCCTTCATATGTTATCTTCCGTATTCCTTATTATGGCCTTGGAAGCGAGGGTTATTATCTCCGTTTTACAGAAGAAGAAACTGAGGCTCAATGACAACAAATAACTTCAGTTGACCCAGGTGGTAAGAAGCAGAACTCGACTTCCAACACTTTCCCACTGGATTCAGGAGTCCCTGCTCTCTGAGCCACACCAGCTGCTGGGCCCTATCTGCCTCCACCCCATCCTCTTATCCCTTTCAGCTGAGCATGTGGCTAGACAGGGCCATCCCTGGAAGGGGGTTTGGGGGCAGGAGACCCCTTGCTCATTCCTGGTAGTTAAAGGAGAATGATGTCCCAAGCTGATCCCCTTCATCAACATATACTCCAAGATGAGCAGGTATGACCCCGTTCAAAGCACCCTGACCAAGTGTCCACCGCAAACTGGGCCAGAAAACAGAAGCAGAGAACAAATGAGACTTCCCATCGGGGGCAGGAACCAAACCCATGTAAACTAACGTAACAGGCCGCAATGTTGCTACCATAGGGGAGCCAATGAGCCTCTGACCTGCACAGAGGTAGCCATATTTGGACTTGGCCTTAAATGAATGAGTTGGATATTGACTAGCAAAAAAGGAACAAGGGGAGTGCTGAGCAGAGGTGACAGCGTGAGCAAAGGTATGGAGGTATGAAAGAAATGGAACATTAAAGAAACTATAGAAAACACAGTTGTAAGGGTGGAAGAAAGGCGACTACAGAGATGATTATATGTGACCTCATAGCTTGAGGCAGTGGGTGAGATCTTGCCCGACTAGGGCTGGAGCATAAAGTAACAGAAAAACAGCTGGGATTTCGACCTAGCTCAAGGGAAAGGACAGGGTCCCCAGTATCTTTCATCATCTGGCATTCCCAGATCTGAGAGAGAAACTCAAGCTGAACTCCTGATTCCCATTTCTATACTTCTGGTGTCTCTGGCTGGCAGCTGAATCATGGCCCTCCTGTTTCAGGCTTCCTGGGAGACCTGCAGGGAGAGGGGGTTGCATCCATTCACCTTGATTGAGATGATAACCACTCATGACCCTGACAGCCCCAATAACCAGCCCTCCTGTCCAGCAGCCCTTCTCTGGAAGATAGAGCCAGGTCCTTAAAGGGCAGGCTCTGTGTCTGCTTCCCTCCTTCCCTCAACTGAGCTCTGCAACCAGCAAGTCAGTTCTATAACCACAGTTCATCCAACCCACAAAACTCCAGTGGACAGCTTCACTATACCACGCCGTGCATCATGCTAAGCATTGAGATAAAGAGATGAAAAAGACAGTCCCAGCCCTCTAGCAGAAGGGAAGGACAAAATAACAAGTCATTGCAATGCAGCAGGGTAAGTTCTATCAATGGGGGTGGTCACAGGGAATTAGAGTAGTATCAGCATCTCCAGGGAGCTCGTTAGAAATGCAAATTTGCAGGTTCTGCTCCAAATCTATCGATTGGAAAACTGGGGGCGGGCCTAGCAATCTGTGTTATAACAAATCCTCCAGGTAATTCTGATACAGGCTCAGGTTTAAGAACAAATGAGCTATAGGAATACAAGAGCGAGTAGTACTAAACCCTGAATGGAGTGATGGGGAAGGCTTCCTGGAGGAAGAAATTCCTGCAGCAAATCTTTGAGAACAAGCAACCAGATGAAGGGGTAAAAAGCCATCCAGGTGGAGGAAGCTGTATGTGCCACAGCACAGAGCGGGAGGGGCTCTGGATATTTTCAAAGAACTACAGTGGTGGTGGGTGGGTTGTCAGCCCACTGGCTGGAGATGAGGCTAGAGGAGCTGGGAAAAGAGACAGAAAAAATAAAAGATTTCAGAGTTTCTGGTAGAAGGAAGTCAAGAAAGAGAGTTGAGGTGTGCAGTGGACCCCATGCAGTAAACAACCCGTCCTGAGCCATGTACGATCGATACCTCTAGGGGCCTGGAAGCTCCCCCCAACCCCCACCCACCCTTGAAACCTTGAAACTTCTTCAGTTAACCAAAACGGCATGACCTCATGTGTTATGGCTGCAAAGGCGCGGGGGAGGCCAAATCCGGTGTTTGTATTGAAATTAATTGGGGGCTTCGTGGATGATGAAGGCTTTGAGGAATGCACAGGCCCCCAATGTGATCCCGCAAACAATGGTGTCACTTACGACCACTTCAGGCCCCCAACGGCTCACATCTGCACGTCCACAGCCCTTCTTGATGAAATAATCACAGACAGATATGAGTATTTTAAATCCAAAGCAGATATCTACCAGGAACTTGGGATGGGGAGGGCTCGAGAAAGCACCCCAGAGCTATTTTTAGCCTAGGAAATGGAGCCCCCATTTTACCAGGGCAGTCACTTGTCAATCAGGAAAATCCCACCGCTCACCCCTAGCCCTGATTTATGGTGATTCAGAGGGGAGATGCTGCCAGGAACAGGGTTGGGGCCAGGAAAATTTCATCTGTCTGGAATCCGACAGGAAAAAAGAGGCCTGGAAATTTCAGAGGAAGCTGGGATCTGTGCCGGTTACAGCGCCTCTGTTTGTGTTCGCTCAGCTGGCTCCTGTTAGCGAGTTAAGGGTCCGCTGAGGAAAAGCATCAGGCCAGGTTTTTCCATCACTCCAGAACCTTGAGCTGGATCCCCAGGCAGTGGCTGCTCCTGTGACCTCCAACCCCAAACAATAGGAGCCTTCACCAGGTTTCCCCCAGGGCCCCCAGCCCTGGGCCATATCTTAAATCAACATCTTTGTCTTTTTCTCTCACCAAAAAAAAAAAAAAAAGATATCAAAATTATTCTATCTTTTTTGTTGTTTATTTAATCAGATTTTATCACACTCCAAAAGCAGGGCTCAACATGAACACTAATTAATTTAATTTAGTTTTAATTTCCTTCCCTGGAGTGGCCCAGTGCTCCCAAAGTTGCCTTGTCCTTTGTCCTCCCTGGGGCTGAAGCTCCAGAAACCCCTAACTTCTGAATCTGGCTGCAAGCTCCAGAAGGAAGCCAGGGATTCGGGCTCTGCTCAAAATCTTGCTGTGTGACAAATTCTAAAAGGGCAAACAAGATTATGTTTTTTCTATTCATGCATCGAGACATTCACTCAGAGCCTATTTTGTGCCAGTCCCCATACTGAGGGTGTGGGGATGGGACAGGGGTGGGGGGTGGACATAAAATGGGCATGACCCACCCTCAAGTGCACAGTTTGGTTGGGGGCACAGCCCTGTAAATAAATAATTACAGTGCAGAGGCACAAATGAAATAACCAAGGTAAGAAGAGTCATGAAGCACAGAGAAGCCCCTTGGGCTGGTTTAGAAGGTAAACAAGAGGGGACAGGGCATCCAAGAGTAAGAGCCATTTGCAAAGACAAAAAAAGCAGGAAAGAAAGGGGACATACACACACCCGCATACCAAGGAGTGTGGTGTGCCTGGAGCATAGATAGGATCCGAGGGCTGGGCTGGCTCAGGAGAGGGGTTGTTTAGAGCATTGGGACTTATGTCGAGGGCGCTGGGGAACACTGAGAACAGGTGTGCACTTTGTGCAGGTGACCTTGGTGGCACTGTGGAAGCTGGGGCGCAAAAGGGTGAGGCTGGAGGCAGGGGGACCAGTCAGAAGAGAAAACAGGGTCTATAAGGGAAGGCTGTGGAGATAATGGGGAGGGCAGGGATTAGAAGACATTTGGAATTCCAGTTCTGTTACCCGCAGTGGCTGGCAGATGGGCTGTTCAACGATAAAATACCAACGGTACAGGGGAGACTTAACTTCCAAAAGAAACCAGATCTTATCTCATGCTATATCTCTGAAGGACAGAAAGTGTCCAGGCCCGCAGCTACTTCAAATGGGCTGCTTAGAACTGTGGTCAGCCAGCGACACATTGGAAATGAGTCCCAGGGACCTGACACCAACCTACAGCTGCCCCATCTTGGGATCGAGGGTTTCCAGTGGAGAGGAGAGCCCTGAGAAACAGGTGAGGAACTTGCCTGGGGCCCAAAATTTAAGGGAAGTCCCCAAAACTCAGAAATCAAGATAGACAGTATTTTAATACAGTATTTTTAATCAAAATTAATGCAGAAATTCATGATGAACAAAAATATGAAAATTTCAAGTAAAGACAAGATCCAGCCTTTTGTACTTAATCCCCTGCTTCAACCACCTCACCTAAATCCCAGCCCTGGTTCCAATAAAACTGTATTTTAAAAAGCAGGGAATCAGCCCATGGGCTGTAGTTTACTGATTTTTTTTTTAACACAGTGTGAAATTTTATTTCTCTTGATTACTGAGTTTTTTGGTGCCTCGCTACATTTTGGGCCTGTGGCAAGTACCTCACTCCTCTCACTTTAGACCTGCGCCTGCCCCAGAGGGCCCCTTCCTGGAATACAAACTCCAGTGAGAAGACCTCTGACCTGCAGAGAGCAACATGTCCACGTGAATTTGACTTGAGAGCACTCTGATCTACTGTGTGCTGAGGGCTCCATGCTGGTCAGCAACTCTGAACCAAGGGACCCCACAGATCCTGGCACCTTGTCGCTTAGAAAATCTGATACTACTGTGAACCTGGGAAGAGTTGTACAAGCTCAGGCTGCCTCATCTGTAAAATAGAGAGAGGAATATTATTTGTGTTGCTTTTCATTTCAAAGAAATTTAAATCAGCCCAAACCCAGAACCTTTTGTACATCCAATCCACCAACACTCTGAGCCCATATCATGTGCTGGGCACTGTCTTGGGCAGATGGCAATCAATAGCATGTGAGAAATGTATTTCCAACCCCTAGCCACCTCTGCAGCTTATACCCATAGATGAGGAAGAGCTAGGCCCAAATACAGGCCAAAATAATTCGTCCATTTGTTTGTTTATTCATTCATTCCTTCAATAATAGACATCCACTGAATACGTATATATGCCTGACGCTGCCAGGTCTTGGTTGACTCAGACATGACTCTAGGCCTCAAGGTCCTTATAACCTAGAAGATTCAGACAGAAAAAGAACTGCCATATGGAGTGATGTGTGCTCTTCAGAGACAAAGAAATATGAGAATTTAGAGAGGACAACTATGTAGCTGACAGTGGGGGAGGGGGCGAGGTTTTGCAGAGCAGGGCCTTGAATTCCTTACAAGTAGAATTGTGTCAGACACAGACTAGCTAGCACTTTTCAAACAAGAACCTTATCTTAAATCATTCAGACGGCTATAACAAAAATACCATAGACAAGGTGGCTTATAAACAACAGAAATTTGTTCTCACAGTTCTGGAGACTGGGAAGTCCAAAATCAAGATGTCAGCATATTTGGTGTCTGTGAAGAACCCACTTCCTGATTCATAAATGGTTGTCTTTATGGCAGAAGGGGCAAGGAAACTCTGGGGCCTCATTTTATAAGGGCATTAATCTCATCACGAGGGCCCAACCTCATGACTTTATCATCTCCCAAAGGCCCACCTCTAAACACCATCAAACTAGGGATTAGGATTTCAACATGAATTTTTTTTTTTGGGGGGGAGGGCAAACATTCAGTTCATAGCAGACCTGTATGTGCTAAGGCAGAGCAGAGTATAAGAGAAGGCAGTGTGATTCGAGATCAGGTGAGGCATGGATAGCTGGGCAAAGCATGCAGGAGGGAGGTGGTAAGATAAACCTGGCATAGACTCTAAAAAGCCCTGTATCGTAAGATAAAATTTTGGATTTTATTTTATTGGCAATGGGGAGCCATTGGAAGCTTTTAGGCAGAAAATGGCATTTTCAATCTGTTTTTAGAAAGAGAATGCTGGCAGCCATGGAGAGGAGAGATTAAAGCTGGAAGTGTCTGTAAATAGAAAAGTCAGTTGGGATATTTTGAAATAATCCAAGGGAGAAATGATAAAGGCCTGAACCAAAACTGTGATGGTGGGGATGGAGAGTAGGAATGGAGTTAAAGAGATTTCTGGTGAGAAGCTACATAACTTGGTGACTGACTAGATGTGGAGGGTGAGGGAGAGGGAGGAGTCTAAGTTGATTTCCAGGTTTCTGATTTGGACAACTGTGCATAGTGGCAACAACAAATAAAACAGGGAAATATGGGAGGAGAGGCAAGTTAGGGAGCAGAGGATGTGCTCAATCTTGGACTTGACTTGGAATGAATAGGAGATGTTCAGATGAAATGACCAGATGAAATACGAAGGGCTCAAGGCTCAGGAAAATGTTTAGGCTAGCGATACTGCTGTGCAAGCAATATGGGCTCAGATGAGCTGAGCCAGAGAGAGGGTTTAGAGGGAGAAGAGAACCGAAGATGAGAGGCTGGCAGAGGAAGGGTGGAAAGAGAAGAGGAGATCAGGGGCCAGCAAGGCGATCCCGGAGGTGGAAGAACAGGAAAGAGTGATACCCAGAGGACAATAGAAGCTGATAAACTAAAGGAGGAGAAAGGGTTCATGCAATGGAGAAGGAAGGGCATGAAGACAAGAACCAAACTGTAGTGTAAAGACAAGGAGATCGTTGGTGACTTTAGTAAGAACAACGTCAAAATCAACCAAAATCTGCATCTCCATTAAACTCACGGACTACCACATCTGTTTCCAGGGAATGGTGGGAAAAGAGTTGAGGAATCCACGGGAGGTGAGGAAGTAGACAGCTCCTTCAAGAAGATCTGGAAATGAAGAGAGAAGGTAGTGCCTGTGGGACAGACAGAATCTGGAGGTAGTGAGAAAGCGAGTAGGTCTGATACAGAGAGAGAGGCTTGAGTAGGGTTTTAGGATCAACAGGAAAGGCAATGGAGAGGGAAGTGATATCCCAACTGGTCTGTACCGCAGCCCCACGCTCAGGCCCCAACCCCAGACATCCTTGTTGAAGTGGTTGTTTCGAATTTAACACTCATTTTCCAAAGTAGTGCTTAGGTTCCCCAACCAGACCCCCAAAACCTATTTCACCCATAATCCACCAGAAGCATAGTACAAATTATGCATGGGAAACATGTTCCTTGTAAGATGGAGACTATCTCACCATCTTAAGGATGCTGGAAGGAGGGAAATGGGCTCCCAGGAGTGGGCAAGCTGGACCTATATTCTGGTCTGGCTCTTTTATATTCAATGAACAGAGACTCAATTAAGTCACTGCAAAGAAAGGGGAGTTTGTGGCAAGGATACGTGTAGTCAGAGGTCTAGAACCAGAATGTAAAAGGAAAGCTTCAGAGAAGGTGGCAGCGTTTGGCCCGTCTTGTGGTTGCCCTGTTTCTTTCTGGGCATCTGTTCCATTGTCCTCTCTCTGCCAGGCAGCTTCCTCCACTCTGCCTTTTCACCTCCCTTTCTAACTTTGGTTTGCATGAGGCTTTGGCGTTGCACCCTCAACTTCACGGAATCCCTACCAGCTACTATCACAGCTCCTACCAGGTCCAGCTTCTGTTTTCTAGCTGAAATTCCAGACAGGGATCTGATTGGCCCAGATCCTGATTCGGGCAAGACCTTGGGTTCCTAGCCAGTCTATAGTTGCCTGTCTTTAGGTGCCCACACCTGCTCCAATAATTGACAGCAGCAATCGGGACCCAGGCACCCAGGACACCTCCACTATTTAAGCAGGCACTTCATACAGAGGCTGCAATGAAGGATGGGCAGACAAGAACCCCAAAGCACACCTAGCACAATAAACTTATGTTCCTCTCTAAACCAGCTGATATGGTCTGAATTAGAGGAAATGATAAGGTTTCAAACCACCTTTCAAGGGTTTTTAAGGTAGCAACCACCTACTATGGGCCTCTGAGATTGTCACATTCAGACCAGGAAGTGGATTTGCAGTAGAGAATTATGAAGGAGATGGTGGTGAATGCCTCATGCTGCCTACACATCATGGCTCCCTCCACCCAGAGATGAGAGGAGTTGCCCCTTAACGCACTGGTGTCTGTGGGGTCAGGAGATCCCTGTGCCCTGCTGACGTGGCACTGGCCTTCTGCAGGCCTCTTCCTTCCGATAATGAGAGGCCTTAGGAGACCTGGGGTGAAAGCCTCAGGGTGAGTCCTCGACCTCCGACCTCAGACCCACCCAGCAGGGTGTTCTGTCTCCAACAGGGCAGGAAGGTCGATTTGGCTTCTGTCCATCCTTAGCCTCCTCCTCCCTCTCCTCCCACCTTCGCCCAGCCCCTGATGGAAACAGATAGCCTGCGGAGGACTCTCCTACAAGGCATTGGCTAGCCTTTCAAAAGTGTTCCAAAATCAAACTCCAAATACCTTACCTCCCACATCCTCCCATAGCCCCACCAGCCTGTCCACCTTTTGGAGCAAAGGGGTTAGGAGCCAGAAGCGCAAAAAATGATATCAATGGTCATTGGTCAGAGACCTGCACACCACAAGAGGAGCCAGTCTGTGGAGGGGCCAGAGAGCAGGGACTTAAACTGACCCATTGCCCCACCTGCATTCCAGCTTCTTTCTCCCCAGCCCTTTGGGCCTCCAAAGCCTTAGCTGCTCAGGAAGATCCTGTCTTCCCTAAAGCGGGCAGAACGTTCGCCTTTGCTCTTAACAGAACACCCGGTAACGTCGTAATTGAAAATTTAACTCTAATTATTCCACCAGCTGACCAGGAATACAAGCAAAACCAAGGCCAACTGTGTGTGATGCTGCAAATAGATACACGTGTGAAAAGATAGGAGCGAGAAAGAGAGTGAGAGGCTGAGGACCAATAACCAGGGGACACAGGACAATTCTCCTACTCACAGCTCAAACTTCATGTCTCTGTCTCTCAGGAGACACCAGGCTCCCACCCTGAAATCAGTCTTCCCTGCAAACCTCCCCCAAACATACTCACATACATCCTTTCCCACCTGCCCCTCTGCAATCCCCAGCCCTGTACTGGCCCAAATATCTCTGTTCCTTGTTCGGATCAGAACTGCACTCAGCGGATTGTAATGTTGTGAATCCAGATGACCAGAGACTGTCCTCCACTCCCTCAGGCACGCAGCAGAGTACAGAAGTGCCTGAGAGGCCACAAGAAACAAACATGATGACATTCATTTACTGGACTCTGGCAGGGAGAACCTTTGTTCTCAAATAAAATCAACCCAGATAGATCATGAGGAGGAAAGCAACACTTGCACATATTTTTAAATAAAATACCATCTTCAAAATCATGTGGGCTAACTATAATGTGGTATCCAGGATTAGATCCTGGAAAAGAAGGGCATTAATGGAAAAACTGGTGGAATACAAATAAAGACTAGAGGTTAATCACTAGGAAGGCACCCGTGTTAATTTCTCAGTTTTGACGAAAGCGGCTTGGTTACATAAGATGTAAACACAAGGGGAAACTGGGTAAAGGGTGTACGGAAACTTGTACTGTCATTGCAACTTTTCTATAAATATAAAATTATTCCAAAATAAAAAGATTATTTTTTTAAAATATCATGTGGCTGCTTCTGACTTCCTGGCCCCCCACCCCACCACCACCACCACTCCCCGCCAAGTTCACAATCGCTCCACCAGAGTTCCTTGGGTGGCAACCGCTGAGCGCCCCACAAGGACGAGCTGGGACCGGTGGCAGGATGTGTGGTCATGAGCAGGTCTGAGCCAGCTCTAACACCAGAGTATCAGCCTGCAGAACCACAGACAGACCAGAGCCCTGGAATTCCAGATCATTCCAGATCTCTAGGTCATTTGTTCATTCCTGTGTTTATCACAGCACATGTCAAACATGGTGCTAGGCTGCTGTGAGGACAGGAATGTGGAGGAAGAGAATTGTGGGTACAAAGATGAATAAGACCCAGAGAAACACAGTCTCCTCCTTTATGGAAGCAGTGAGGGAAACAGGTGTGCTCCCCACACAATGACAATACCCAGTAGTGGTATTGTCCCCAGAGCGGAGATGTGCACAAAGCCTGCCTGTGATCAGGGAAGCCTTCATAGAGGAGGTGGTATAAGCTCCAGCAGTAGTAGCTCAGTTGATCCCTGTGACCCAAAGATAGCCACACACCTCATCTTCTGGCTCAGGCAGCTGGGAGGAGGAGTGGAGAAAAAGGAGGGCCTTGCTCTCTGCAAATATCGAGTGCTGTAGACATCATAAAATCATCATCATTATCATTATCATCATCACCACCATCAGACTCTGATGGCCCAGTGGGAGGCCCAGGGCCCTGAAGAGGGCCTGGTGAGGGGAGAACAAGCATGGAGGAGGCCATTCCTACAACTAGCAGGGCCACTTCGGAGGCGGCAGGGGCGTGTTGACACAGCTGGGAAGAAAGTCTTCCTCAGCCTCATTAATCACTTCTGCACAGGAGCTCTGAGGGAGGGGCACCCCAGGGTCACTGGGCTAGTTCTCACAGGGGCTCCTGGAGGAGGCGGGAGGGGACCTGGCCTCAATCCCGGAGCCAAAGGAAGGACTGAAGAGGCCAGAATGGCATGGAGCAAGGCTACCAGGCCCCAGGGGCCCCAAGGCCAGGGGATTTCCCAGCCAGGATGTTTGTCCGCAGAGCAGCAGCCTTCCTGCCCTGAGGTTAAAACCGCTTCCAGCCTGTGGCTGGTAACCCCCTAACAGGCAGGTCCCGGGAGAGGCATATATTTTTTTTCTTTCTCATTTGGCCAAGCCAGTGTCAGCCGCATGCCATGAAGTTCCTGACCCTCCCTAAACCCTGCCCAGGGTATGTGTAGTGTGTGTGTGTGGGGGAGGGGGGGGTGTTAAAGGATAATCATCTAGAGTCACCAGGCTTTGCTGAGAACAGAGAAGATACATTCAAACCAGAGGACTGCTCTGAACGCGACAAGGGAGGAGATGGGGAACCAGCAGAATCGTTTCTTTATCCATTGTTTATTATTTATTCCACAAACACTTATCGAGCAGAGCTCCTCCTGCGTGCCTGGCCCTGTTCTTGATGCCCAAGAGACAGCAAAGAGCAGAGAAGAGGTCCTGTCTACCTTCTAGAGAGAGGGGCAAAGATGGAAAGCAGTATGTTCACCGAAGGGTCAGACAGGCCAAAGCCCTGAGCTCAGACCCAGGGCCCAGAGCTGCCCTCCCTGGGCACCCTCTTCCTCTCTCCGGGCACTCACAGAGGCCCCTCCCCAGTCTGAACCCAGAGGCCTGAGGCTGGACTGGCAGCTGGAGGGCATGAGGCCTGAGTTGTCTGGGCTGCCCTGTAGCCCCTGTCTGCTCCGAAGGGGAAAGGACGAAGGCATTTCTGGGTATTTCCCCTCCAGTTTAATCCTGAACCCTCTAGACTAGCAGGTGGCCGAGTGGCCCAGGGTCCTGGCCCTCTTTTCACCACCTTGGGGAGCCAAAGGGTGTGTGTCCTCTGCCTCTTCTTCTCTCACTCCTCACTCCTTTCATTTTCCCTCCTGCATGCTTTCATTCTTTCTCCTCCTTTCTTCCTTCTCCTCCCCACCATCTCTGTTCTCTGTCCCCCTCCCTCTCCCCTCCTTCCTGTCTCACATTTTCCTGCCCAGGAATCAGACCCCAGACAGTACCTAGGAAGTCTGCGGCCTTGCCTAATAGAACCGTAATAGTCCTCGGGGAGGCGCGATAATGACATCCTCCTTAAATAAAAGGACTTAATGGAGATTTCCCAAATTTGAAAACCACATTTCCACTAGCAACCTATTCAGCAAGTGGCCGCTCTGGAAAGGAGCTGGTAGAAAGCTGCAGTGGGGAGGGGGTGCGGTGGGAGGAGAGAAGGAGTCTGCAAAGCACGACTTTGCATGGCAGGACAAAGCCCTTGGTCTGAGGACACAAATCGCAAAAGGTGGGCCATCCCAGTCCTCCCCCACCCTCCTGGGCCAGCCCAGAAAGAGCAGAAGCTCGGAATCTGGAAATCCTGTGTGACCCTGAGTGAGTTACTTTGCTCTCTGAGCCTCTGAGCAGCAGCTTCCTCAGCTGTGAGTTGGATGTAATCATCCTCTCCCAGTATCACTCAGTGAGGGTCAGAGCATTATCTAGCTCCTAACATGAAGCTGAAGCCTAAACAACTATAGGCTGAACCTTAAGCAAACACAGCTAGGCCGGGTTCTTCTAATCCTGTGAAAGAGCAGGCAAACCAGAGCTAGGCCACCCATTCACCCTGGATTTAAGAAAATACCAGACGATTTCAGGGAGAGGCAAGGAGAAATGGCTTTCTCCTTGCTTCTGTCACTAGGATACTAAGTAACAGTAAGTGAGGTGCAGAATCTATAATTAAGATCTTGGGGACTTGGGGATCCCTCAATCTATTTCAGGTAATCATGGAAACCTTTTGGGGGCTTCTGAAAACAGACATATGAAGACTGAGTCAAGGGCTCTCAAACCCACCTAATTCCCACCCCCTACCCTGAGCAGAAGAATGTGATGGAAAAGAGCAGGATGACAAAGGTTTATGGGATGAATGAACCTGGTCAGGAGCTGTAGGTGGACTGTGAACTCAGCTCTGCCACTGACGAGCTCTGTGATCTTGGAGAAAGCTCTTCCCTTCTCTGGGCCTCCATTTCTAGAGGTGTATAATCATGGGGTTAGTGGATCTCTAAGAGCATTCTCATTCTAAAAATAATTCAAATTAGAGGTAAAATGCTTCCGATTTGGGTCCTCTCTGCCGTGCATGGGAGACGGTGTGTTTGACAACACTGCCACCTTGTGGCAGAAATACATAACTCCCAGTTGAGCCCTCTATCTGGCGCCTTTGTGGTCAAAACCAGCAAGGCCAGAAGGGTCCTTGCACCCCACCCTCATCCCACAACAGAGACGCATTCTTATCAACAATGGCTCTGTTTTGAAAAATCCCTCGCTTACCCTTTGTATCACAGGACACTCAATGTTGCAAATATGATCCTGTCTTGGAAAAGATAGGTAACTACCATTTCCAAGCTCTTCCTATGTGCCAGTGACCGTGGTAAATATGTTACGCATTGTCTTGTTTGATCCTGAAAATAACGCTGTGAGGAAAATATAATTGTCCTTCATTTTACAGATGAGGCGACTGGGGCTCAGAGAGGTGAAGTGACTTGCCCAAAGTCACACAGCTAGAAAGTGATTACCCCCAAACACAGAGAAAGATCAACAGACTCCAAAGCTCAGGCTACCTCCTCAGGAATGAGAAGTTGTTTTTCTCAGGTATTTCAGACTCCATTTTCACGGGTCTCTAAAGCTGAAGGACAAGGGAGAGAGGTCTCTAACGAACACCCCTGCCTGCTCCTGGGATGGGAGTAGATGGACCCTCACCCAAGGCTTTGGGCTCACCAGGCAGACTTGGGGCACATCAGAAGCTTTCAGAATGTTCCCTGAAATGCCAAAGAGAAACCTCCAGATCCTGAAGAAGGCATGAACCCATTACTTAGAGAAACCAGAAGCTAGATTCATGTGTCTGTGACATGTTTGTCAATTTTTCTGTCACCACTAGGAAACCACCCCCTCCCAGAGGCCATGACTAACCTGAGGTGGTGAATGAAGACAGAGACCCATCCGGTTCTAATACACTCAGGAGAAGTGTTTCTCCTCCTCATGCATTCCTGTGCCTTGGGAACAAGACAAGCCCAGCTCCAAAAATTATACATTCATAGAGTGGCTTACCTCCTCAAACACATTAGAACATCTTTCACAATCCCCAGCAAATGTAACCAGCCCCACTCCATAACGGCTGACACCCCACAGGCAATGCCGGCATCAGCAGGAGAGATAAAAGGAGAGACTGCAAGGATGACCTTCACCCCCATCCTGGAGATAGTGTCTGTAATTGTCTCAGCCAGTAATCTTATCTTATTCTTGTGGGTTTTGGGGCCTCTTGGAGCATAAACCCCCACCCATGAACCCTGGAAATGTCCCAAATAGATCAAGACACTGCCAATATCTCCCCTGGAGCCCACCAGCTCAGGGGTAGCATAAATACGATGGCTCTGTGACTCTACTCCTTCCAAAAGGAGACTGTAAAACTCAAAGATTAAACAATAGTAATAACAATAATATATAAAGGATGGGTGTAGTCACATGCAAATGAGAGGAGGCACAGCACAGTCAAGGTCTTGCTCCCTGCAACCTTCCGCCCCCAGACCCGTCCCTGTGTAGCTCACTCCAAACCCTATAAACATGCCCCCTTTAAACTTACTCTTACACGTTCACATTTATTCACAATACATCAGCACATCCAAATATCCTTTATCGAAGACATTGTGACTGTTGCGTGTGATATGATGGTGACGTTCTCACTTGATGAGACATGCTCACAGCTACACACACGCAGGCACAATGTGTGCAGCTTGGAGCTGGTGGTGAGGATGGGTGTGGGACAAGGGCCTGGGGTGGGCTGTGCGGCTTTCCCAGAACCAGAACACACCACTCTGAGAGCTTCCCTCTTGCCCATGGGCTCCCATATTTTTCTGGGGTCAACACAGCTTTACTCTGAAACCCGCCAGCCCATCTCCCACCCTACTTGATCACAGAGAGCTTGAAGAGTCACAGAAGCAGTGTGCAGGCCAGGCCAGTTTCTTGGGGACAGCTTTTGTTTCCTTGGAAACCCCAAAGGAGGGAAACCCTGCTAATTGTCAAGGTGGTGTCTGCAGGCCCCGCTCAGGGTGAGGCAGTGCCCTCTGGCTCCCCACATCCCAGTCAGAGCAGCTGTTGTAACAGGGAGCAGAGACCACCAGCTCCTTTTCCCTGTGGTCCAGAGAGGTGTCATCTCTAAGTGCAGCACCCCAGACAGAGCCTCGGACCAGCCTCACCTGCTGATCATCTATAGCAGGGAACACGCACCCAAAGGACTGGCTTAAGCAGGCACGCAGCAGAGCTCAGCACAACACGGGCTCCTGGACACTGTTTGGAGAGACGGGAGCCAAGTGAAGCTGCAGCCTCTGCTGCTGCCTGAATTGGGGCCGAGGCAACAACTCCAACCTCGAGAGGGTTAAAAACCCACTCTCACTCCATGGCTCCATTCCAGAAGGTCTCCGTTAACACCAGAGGTCTCCTGATATCTCACTCACTTTAATAGATTTTTCCCATTGACGTCTCAGTTTATTGACTATCATTTCCTTTTCTACAGGGGAGCTATTTTCTGGGTCACTGATCCAACCAACTTAAAAAGGGTTGCATTGATTAGGTTTTATTGGTGGTGACTTGCACAGTGATGAGCCAACTTGCTCTTACCTGCTAACAGCTCCTTTGTTTCCCCCTCCCAGCCCCCCACCCATTCTGTTGACTTATGGGAGGGACAAAGTTGGAGCACTTAGGTGGTTGGCTTTATGGAGTGACGGGGAACTTCTGGCTGCATTGTCTCAAGCTCTCCCTACAGCATTAGCGTAAAGGCCATTAAACACACACACACACACACACACACACACACACACACACGGAGGAATTCATGTTAGCGGAGGTTGAGTGAAGATTGAAGCAAACCCAGAAACTCACCCATTCATTTAGTGAGCATTTACTGAGCACCTACTGTGTGGGACAATCATAAATAACGCATTAGTAACATTTACAGCTTGCAAAAGTCTTTTAAATTTCTCATCTCACTTGATGCTCACAACTCTGAGCCATAAGTAGAATGATTATTCCCTACTTCAAAGATAAAAGATGGGAGACTAACAGGACCTGCCCTAAACCACACAATTAGCTCAAAAATTTAAACCTTCAGTTGCCTAACTCCGGTCTTCATCCTCCTATGCTGAGAGCCCAAGGGGATAAGGCAAAGTTAATATTTAATGTAAGTATATGATTATTTATGTATGTGCAGTGCATGTGCCACTAATAGACAGAGGGGAGTATGGAGCAGAAGCAGAATGGGAAACGCTCCAGGAAGCATCTAGTTCAACCCTCCCTCGCTTACAGGTGAGAAAAAAGTCCCAGGAATGTAAAATAACGTGCCCAGTTCATATTATTCATTCATTCATTCCTTTCCATGCTAAGTACTTGTATGTGTTCTCACTAATCGCCTGTGGGAATCCTCATCCATGTAGAGATAGCATCTGTCCAGGCAGCCTGTGATGCTGCTCTGTTCTGGGTCACTGATCTAACCCTTTTCCCAACCGGCCTTCCCACCCCAGTCTGTGATCACAGGCAGAGCAGCCCATCTCCGCCAGGACCCCAAAGCACCAAGTCCCCCAACTTGATCTTGGTTCCATATCAGAATGTCTCTCCAGTCCCACCTTTCACCCTCATTTTGTGCTTTTTTAGACTCAGGTAGACCTTGGCTGAAAGGACAGCCAACGCTACCCAGAGACCTTCTGAAAGCAAAGTGCCAAGGTGTGCAGAACACAAATCAATCGATAGAATTTAATACAGCAGCTGCGAGTTAGAGCTGGGGTGCGTGTGTTTGCATGGGTGAATGTTTGTGTGATGAGTTTAGCACATGAGGAGTGGCATGCTGGACTGTGTACATGTTTGTGTGCCTGCGTTTGAGACCTGTGAAATTCTTCCTGTCTGCTCCTCTGCTGTGTGTTTTCATTCATTCATTCATTCATTCATTCAGGAAGTTTTTATCTGTCCAGCATCTCCTCTGTGGCAAGCACTGCACTGAGATCCGGTGATTCAGAGATGAGCAAGATATATTCTCTACCCAGGGGAAACCTGTGGCCGAATGTGGGAGAAAAACACATGTGCAAAGAATTACAGCTGTGTGTGGTGAGCACCCTGTCGAGATATTTGCAAGGGAGCAAAAACGGGAAAGCATCTTGTGAAGCACAACATCTGAGCGGAGTCAAGGACAAATAAGGGTTCACCAGGTAGGCCAAGGGTGAAGGAGGGTGTTGCAGGCAGTAGAGAGAAACACGCAGGGGCATGGTGTGCTCTTGGAACTAGAACAGTCAAGTTCAAAGCAGGGGAGGGAGGAAGCCCAGGGTAGATCTCTGTAGGCGGGGTCTGACGCTGAAGGCTAGGAATAGGAGAGCTCAGTCAGCGAGGTGGTAGAAGAAGACCTTGGGTGGAAGGACAGGAATGTCCTTTCCCAGATCTGACCAACAAGATCAGTCCTTTTTCACAGAAAGGCCGGGAAGACAGGCCCTTATCCTTTTGGTCCAAGTGTGCAACTCCTTCCAGTAGAGAGAAGTTCTCTATGAGCTCCAGTTGAAATCACCATGTTTAAACCTTCTTCATCCGCTCTCTTCTTGTCTCTCCTGCAGCCCCTGTAATGCAAAATCTATGCTTTGCTCCTGGTGAATGAGAGAATTAAATCATCTGATTTAAATAAATTAAATAAATTTCTTCTCCCAGGCAGGAAGCTTGGCACATTTCAGAGAGAATTCCAGCAAACCCTCCAGAAACAAATAGAGAGCCTGAGATGCACCCAAATGAGCAATGGCTAAAAGGCTCGGCCGGTTACCAGAACCCATTTTCTCTGCATAAATCTGCAGCAATCAAGGGTTGTGCATTACAAAAACACATAAAGTCCGTTCACCGGAGGAGCTGCTGCGGTGTGTGCCAGGCACTCGCGCCGGAGAGATGAGTCCCAGCACCTCCATGCCTGGCACACGCTACCCACATGTGTACACACAGGCCCCTGCTAGGCCCCAAATCGCAACTCGAGCAGGAGGGGAGAGCTTCTGGGCCCTGTGTGGTGCTCACACACTCACTCACACACACACGCCATCTCACACACTGACACACATAAACCCAATCAGACTCTCTTACTCATACATACACCTCATACATCACATATATCATCATACACGCTCACACCCACGCATAGATACACAGCCACGCCACATCTCACACATACACCTACAAACACAATCGCACTCGTGCACAGGTACACACTCAAACACACACACACACACCTCACATAGAACACATATACTCACACATATACATCACTCATACACAATCACAACCACTTGTACATACACACATTTCACACCACACGTACGCTCTCACAAATACACTCACACATACACAAACATCTCACACACACACGTCCCACTCACACTCATGAGCAAACACAACCACCACTTGCACACACACATCTCACACCACACAGATACTCATACACACACTCACCAGCACAATCACAATCACACCCACTCACACATATACACTCACATTTCCCATGCTCCAAGAAAGCAACATTAGCACCTTTTATGTTAAGGTGAAAGGTACGTAAGGGCCGGTGAACTTCTGGTGTCGTCTGCACAGCTTTGTCAGTAGTGTCTTCTGCTACCCAGCAGAGCAATAGGGCTTGGGTGATGTCAGCATTGTCCTCCTGTTCCTGCAACTAGACTCACCAAAAGTTCACTGTTTTTCCCAAGTGCCTTTGGAGCTATTTTACGTACAGTTTATTGGAGTAGAACATCTACACAGAAACGTGCTCAGATGGTAAGTGTAGGTTCGATGCCTTTTCACAAAGATCATTCTCAGATCAAGAGGCAGAACATTTCCTGAACCTCAGAGGCCCCCACGTGCCTCCTTCCTGGGGTAACCACTCTCCTGGCTTCTAACAGCATATAGATTAGCTTTGCCTGATTTTGCACTTTATATAAATGCAATCAGAAGTTTACTGTAACTCCCTGTAATGACATCCACATCAAAAAATTCATAACATTGACATCACAAGACAAAAGAAGACTAGGAAACAGGAGTGTCAAGTAGCACTGGTCACTGTTTAGACAAAGCATGAGGAAGGGCTTTGAACAGTAAAAATGCACCCTACGGATGCTAGGGGTTCTCTGATCCATCAGGCGAAACTAGCCACCCAAGAATGAAGCCAGGCTTCTTGCTGCAAGACGTGGGCCCTGGAAGGGGACATGAGGTGCAACCTGACTCTTCCCTCCTTGGGCATTTTTCAAAGTCGATTGAAACCACCACATTGACCGCAGACTCAGGAGATCTGGGCCGGAGTCCTAGCTCTGCCACTAACTCCCTGGTGACCCTGGATAAGCCATTTCGCCTCTCTGCACCTCCACTTTCTCTCCTGCACAGTGGGGGTGAGAGTAATAATATTGTTCAACTCTTTTGAGCACTTGTTATGTGCCGAGCCCTGCTCCAATGCATTTGATTCTCTAGACCAGGGGTCAGCAAGCTATGGCCCTCAGACCAACCTGCCCCCCAACCCCCCAGTTTGTGTATAGCCTGCAAGCTAAGAGTCATTCTTACATTTTTAAGTGGTTTGAAAAAAAAAAGATATTTCGTGACACACGTGAAAATTATGATATTCAAATTTCAGTGTCCATAAATAAAGTTGTATTGGAACACACAGCCATGCACATTCATTTACATCATGCAGTCATTCCAGAGTAAGTGACAAAGACCTTATGGGCCACAAAGCTGAAAATATTTACTATCTGGCTGTTTACATTAAACGTTTGCTGACCCTTGCTCCAAACCACCTTCACCGTGGGCACTCTTTTTAGCGTCCCATGTAACAGATAAGGAAGCTGAGATCCAGAGAGGTTAAGAAACCTGCCGGGGGGGTCCCAGCTGGGAGTGGAAGGTCTAAAGCCAAGTGTAGGTGGAAGTTCACCTACCCCAGGGAGCTGCCCACCGTATGTGAGGCCCCCTAAGGAAGCAGGCATGGTGGCTTTCCTTGGCAAACTGCAGAAAAGAATAGAAACATGAGACAGATGCCACCCTAACCTCCTGGCAGGCATCAGTGACTGAGTCTACACTCACCCCTCAGATCAAAATGCCCCAACACCCCACACATACCACCTCCAGCCCAAAGACCTCCTGATTAATTAACTAGTGATTTTCTACAAACTCCTAAATCATTGGCAGAGGGTTGAGTTAACCATAGTCTCCGTTCATGGCCTGTTAGCATAACTAGACTTTGCAGGGCCCTGCTCTTGGTATTCATTCATTCATTCATTCATTCATTCATTCATTCTTTTATTCCCACAGCCCATGTCCATATGATAGCCTCTATCCTTCTGTTTGCTGCGTTCTTACAGAATGATTGGTGTTATTTCATATATGTGTGGTATTTTATTTACATAAGTGGTATTGTGTCATATCTGCTTGTTTCCTACTTTTTTTTCCCTTGGCAACATTTTTGACTCTGAATTCTCCTATTGAGGTATAACATGCATACAGTAAAGTGTGCAATTGCGCTGGTCTTGAGCATAAACTCGATTGTTTCTCTATATGTACACCTGTGTAATCATCACCTAGATCAAACTAGAACGCATTTCTAGCACCCCAGAAAGGTTCCCTTGTGCTCCTTCCCAGTCAATGAACTATCCCTTCCCCCTTCTGCCAGAGGAGCTCTTCCAGCTTCTGTCGTCACCCATCAGTTCAGCTTGTTCTTGAACTTCATCTAAATGGAATCATACAGTGGGTCCGCCTTCATGTCTTGCTTCTTTTGCTCAGTTTGTCTGAAAGATTCCTCCATGTGGTGTGGGGGCAGCAGTTTGCTTTTTTTTTTTTTTTTTACTGCTGTGGAGCACTCACTTTTTAAGATCTAGCCACGTGGCTCTGTGTACATCCAGTGGTCTGCTTTTCGCTGTTGCTCCATGGCATATCCACCCCATGTTACCTTTCCACTCTCCCAGTGAGGGACACACACAGCGTCTGGGTGATCAGCCCCATCCATGTCCCCTTATGGAGCTGTGTGAACATTTCTCTGGGATAAATACCTAGGAGCAGACTTGCTGGGGCACAGGGGCTGGACAGACTGAAACTGACAATTTTATCAAAGCAGAAGGAGCCCGGAGCAGGAAGAGCTGCTCTGGTGATCCTCCCCTGACCCCATTCACCCCTCACCCTTCTCCCTCCAGGAAAACCTTTCAGCTCCTCCTCTGTGTCCTCTTGCAGGACCCAGCAAAGCGCCTCACTTCCTGAGTGTCGCTGCCTCCGTGGCAGCCCGCTCCATCCTGCTGCATTATAACAAGACGATAATCAATGAACTGCTAACTCTATTGCAATAAAGGAGCAAGCCCAACCTTATATAATTCTTTTTAATTGTTTTCTCACATTACATGGGTTTTTTCTTCTTCTTTTTTTTGCTAAACTTATTCGCCCATAAGTTATGTCGTTTAATTTCTCAAAGTGCTAATAATTTAATTGCTTCCTTCCTGCGCACAAAGTGCCTGTACTGTCCTCCCTCCCCAGCTCGGAGATTATAAAACGGAGTTGGCAGGAATACCTAAGAGGGGAGTCTTTTTGGCAGCAGGATTTGATGGGAAGCAGCTTTCTCAGAAGTCCATGTGTGGGGCTGGGAACCTGGCTGAGGACTTCAAAGGACCCTGGGGCCCAGCCAAGCCTGCCCACAGCAGGGGGTTTATGATAATCACAGGGGAGGAGAGAAGGGAAGGACCCGAGATCAGAAGAGTGGGATGAGGTTAGGGAGCACCACACAGAGTGCATCCTGGACCTGGAAGGCTGTCGGGGAAGCTGGGACCCCTCTGCAGCAGGAGGCATTTAGATCAGACTCAGGAAGTTCTGACAGTCAGGACTCTGAGGTGCTGCCTGGACCCAGGGCAGGGTGGGGAGGTGACATCTGAAAACAAGAACTAGCATTTATTGAACCTTCCTGACAGCCTGTGACTGTGCTCTCCTAGAGCACCTCGTTTTATCTTCACCCCCACCCCTCTGAGGTAGGTACTATTAACACTGCTATTTTATAGATGAGGAAACTGAGGCAAAGAAAGGTTAACTTGCTCAAGTCCCCGTAGCTTGCTGATGGCAGAGCAAGAAGAGTCAGCCTCCGGAGCCCATGCTTTCAACGGCCACGTGGCAACGCCTCTGCCCTCTGTCTGGGTTGAATGGCGGCATCATGTCTTATGCAGCAAGAAGAGGAAGGCATAGGCTTCAGGACAGGATCGGGGTGAGATACTCCTGATAGTTCCAAGCCAGTGCCCTTCCTCCCTCTCTCTGCCCTAGGTCTGAAGGGTCAGAACTACCTGAACACTCCCCACCCCTCACCCTGCCCTGTGATTCCCCATTGTCTGTAGAATTCAATCCAAGCTCCTAAACAAGGCTCCAAAATGTCCACACTCCCCAGCCTCACCCTCCATACCCTAACTTATCACCACCCCGGGACACGTATTTCCTTTGGGGCTTCTCCACCTTTGCAAATGCAGCTTCTTCGACCTGGAAACTCTTTCTCTCCCCAACAGATGAAATCCCACTCATCCTAACAAGCCCCCCTCCCAAATGCGTCCTCCCCAGTTCCCCAAGCAAAGCCCCCTCTCTCAGATCCCCCAGGACACTCAGAGTGCATCTCTCTGGGAGGGAGACCTGGTCTGCTATAGTGTCAGCATGAGCTTACTCAGCTGTCTCCCCTTGCCACTTACTAGCACTGTGACTTTGGGAAAATTACTTAACTTCTCTGAGCCCCACATGTGTGATGTGGAATAAGTAACACACGTAAAACATTTAGCCTGGCACATGGTGAGTGATGAAAGGAAGATTCCCTGTTGTTTTTGGCTGGCATTGACGAGGTAATCACATCTCCTGGCATAGTGCCTGGGATATAGCAGTTGCTCAATAAATGAATACAATGGATAAAAGAACAAATTAATTAATTACCTTCCTCCTCTTCTCTCCCCAACCCCGGAAATGCTGCTATTTGTCCAAGTTTGAGAGCCCAGATGTAGCACCTATTTGTTGTTTCCATTAGCCTGGTGTTTCCTCTGGAAGACAGGGCTCCAAGGGTTCCACATAAATTAACACCTCGTCCCCTCCCTCCCTCCACCCCAGGGAGTGGGCAGCAGAGGGCATTTTGAACCAGCAGCTGTCAGGCGTGGAGCCTTGACCAGGATTTCCTGTCTCCAGATGTGGATAACACGGAGCTTTGCCACAAGCAGTTCCTTTCCTTCTCACTTTCCTTTCTCTGACTCTTTTCCCATCTCTATTATCTGGAACCAGGGGTCCTCAGTTGGGACTCTCTGCCTCCTTGCCCTGCTCCTCAGGAAGCAAGTGTCTGGGACAGGCCCATATCTCCTGTTCTCAGTCTGCTGAGTCCAAAAAAACACAAATACAATGGGAAGAACACTGGACAGAGAGTCAGAGTGGCACTGACTCCAGCTGCCATTCCTGGCTGTGTGACCTTGGCCAAGTCACATAATCTCTCTGAGTCCCCAGGTTGTGATGTGATAATGTACAGAGATGGGTGAGACTCAGCAATATAAAGCCTCACCGAGATTATTCTGATGAGCTCGCTTCCCTGTGACAGCCGCCTGTCCTGGGAAAGAGGAGATGGAATAGGGTGGGGTCAGGTCTGAATGCCCTGCAAGTCTCCAGAATCTGAAATCCTGAGGGAACCTGGAAAGAGGGGTGGGGTACAGAGCTACTACCATTACCCTGGCCAACGGCCACGGGCAGATGGATGACTTGGAGAGCATGAGCAGACACCCTTCCACCAGGGAGACCCTCGGGACAAAGCACCACGAATGTGGCTCAGGGCTGCCATGTTTCCCCCTTCACATGCAGTTGCTGAAATTGGGTTTGAGGGAAAAACACAACTCACTCCCCAGAAATTGGGTTTGAGCAAAAAGCACATCTCGCTCCCCGACACTGTCTGAGCACAGAAAGCAAGCTTTGCAACTGCTAGGGTAAGGATTGCCACAAAGGGGACCCTCCAAGGAAATCACCAAGGTCCCCTCCCTCCACCCACCAAGGAGGACACACACTGATCAATGTGGTTCTGGAATCTCTATCCTGGGCAGAGAGCGGAAGAAATCAAATAGGGCCTGACACCCCAAACTGTGGGTGTGAGGGGCCCTAGGAGGAAGGACCTCCAGGAAAAGCCACTGCTGAACAGAGCAGGAGCTCAGAACCTCTTTAGGCTAAAATTGGGGATGATCCCTCCGGGAGTGGCTCCCACCCTTGTGTTACATATACTTCACCTCACCCACATTGCCTTTGTTGCCTCAAACTTGAGTTATGAAATACATTGTTATTATTATACCATTACACTGCCGCTCCCCACCCACCTCCCAGACTAGACAGGAAGGCTCTGGCAAGTAGAGGCCTGTTTTATACCTCCTTGAACAAACCCCTTCCCCCAGCACACACTCAACTTCTTCCTTCTTTAATTCACAAGTATTTACTAAGCACTGATATAGGTGCCAGGAACTCAGGTTGGATGCCGGAGGCTGGATCCTTTGGGGTGTCTGCTGCTAAATCTCTAATTGGGCTCCCAACTTTGGTCCTCCAGGTTTCTGAAGGTAAAATTCCCCCCACTCCATCCCACAAGGGGGCAGTGGGTCCAGCCTGATGAGGAGAAGCCACAAGCTGCATGCTTACAAAGGAAACGGAGTTCCCTCTTTCTTCCTTCCCCCGGTGCCAGAGGTGTGACAATCCCATGGAAATAACACAAGCAGGATCTGAAATCTCGAGGGGGGGGGGGGCAAGCCCAGGCTCCATTCCGGGGAATCCCGACACCCAGACCAGGCTTGAGCCCTGGGAAATGTGTCCAAGGCTACTGCGTGTGCAGGCCTGGGCAAGGTCAGGGCCAACTGGGGCCTCTCTCACACACTGGCCTGGAATTTGTCACTCAGCTTTGTGGACAGTAAGCATAGACATCAGGCCTGAGGCCACAGAGCCAAGATTCCAAAGAGAAAATTCCAAGGCAAATGTCTCAGGGTTTTTAGTCTCCCCACAACCCCTTTCCATGCTACCCTGGAGTCCTCCCCTATCTAGCTTGTGCTTCCCAGCCTTTGATCCTGATATCTCTTGAGCCTGGAATACTCTCCCCACAGCCCCATACCCGAATCCCACCCATCTCAGTGCCAGCTCCATTGCCACCTCCTCCGAGAAGTCTTCTCTGATCCGCCCAGGTAGAAGGGTCTTTCTCTCCTTTGAACACCCAAGTTCAGGCTTCTGAATTTGGTTAGGACTTTGGCTTCTGAAATCAGACAAGCCTGGGTTCTTAGGCTGGCTCTTGGCTCTGCCCCTTTCCAACTGGGTGACCTCAGACAAGTTCCCTCTCCTCACTGAGCCCATGTGTCCCCATCTATAATAAAAGAATAATGATACCTCTGCAAACCCCACCCCACAGCATTTTTGAGAGGATTAAACGATTTCATACAGGCACAGGGCTTAGAATAGTGCCTGGCACCTAGCACGTTCTCAATAAATGTTAATGATTTCTATTTCACTTATACCCTTCTCCCCATAGAAGAGACTGTCAATCTTCCCTACCAAAGGGTAAGTTCAACCCACAGAGGATACTCTACTAATATGTGCTGAATGAATGAACAAGCAGGGAGGGGCAGGGCCAGCACTGCAGGGATAGCTTTCAAAAAAATGCTGTCAGTGCTGTTCAAGGTGGTCTCCTGGGGCTGACCCCAACAGTGACCCTTCCCACCATAGTCAGTGCCGGCAGGGCACAGGGTCTTCTGGGAAATACCACCCAAGCACAGGGTATTTGGTTCATCTGACTCAGCTGTTCTTCAAGGCAACTTTCCCAAGTGTCTCCAGCTGCCTCCTCCAAGTGGCTGCAGGAAGGAAGGCAGGGGAGGGCACGAAGCACGCTGGTTGAACCCCTCGTTCATAGGTAGCGGAGTGCAGGCTGGAGCCAACTCCAGTGGCATGGTGGCTGAGCCCTGGGAGCAACTGTCACTTCTCAGACTATGGACTCGGGTGAGTAAAGGGCAGGGCTATCCCGTGAGGATTCTCAAATCTCCTTCTCCATCTCATTTGAAAAAAGTCAGGCTTTAGGAACGTAAGAGTATTGTGTGTTTGGAGGCCCTTTTTCTCCTTGTGTGGGTCCCCCATGGCCCATCCCCGGGAGAGCTCTGGGAAGAAGCAGGAAACTGGAGCCAGGCTGCCATGCCACATGGAAGCAAATCCAAAGTCCTTGCCTCCTTGTGACTTCACCCCACCTCCCAGCTTTCCTGAGCAGGGATGATATATCTCCAAAGGTCCCTCTCAGGCCCCTAGGCAGGTTTCCTGTTGGGAAGATGGACCATGAGCTGCCTTTGCCCCTGTCTTATCCAGAGATACTTGGCCCCTTGGGCTGCCCAACCTTCAATATGTACTCCTATTATCTGTGAATTAGGTCAGGCCCTTCACCTACACTTTAGCAGCGGTGCTCAACTTAATACAGTTCCTCATGTTGTGGTGACCCCCAACCATAAAATTATTTTCGTTGCTACTCTATAACTGTAATTTTGCTACTGTTATGAATCGTAATGTAAGTATCTTTTTGTTTTCCGGTGGTCTTAGGCGACCCCTGTGAAAGGGTCGTTCGACCCCCAAAGGGGTCGCGACCCACAGGTTGAGAACAGCTGCTTTAGAGCAAGGTTTAGTGAACTTTTTCTGTAAAGAGCCAGGGAGAAAATATTGTAGGCTCTGTGAGTCATACTCTCTCTCTCTCTTACAACTACTCAACTCTGCTGTTGTAGCACAAAAAACAACCATAGACAATATGTAAAAAATAGGTATGACTGTGTCCCAATAAATCTATTTATGGACACTCAAATTTGAAATTACTTTTTTCCAACCATTGAA
Organism: Hipposideros armiger; assembly: GCF_001890085.2. NCBI lineage: Eukaryota > Metazoa > Chordata > Mammalia > Chiroptera > Hipposideridae > Hipposideros > Hipposideros armiger. Next base: position 1,503,896 of record NW_017731797.1, read on the forward strand.
AAAGGTAAGAACACTTCGTTGCTCACAGGCCACACAAAAACAGGCACTGGGCCCAACCTGGCCCACAGACTGTAGTGTTTCGAGCCTTGCTTTAGAGACTCCAATGCTTCCATGTCTTTCCAGAGATTAAAGCACAAAGCAGCTGTCTTTGATTCCGCCTCAGCAGGCAGAATGCAAAGCCCTGATTGCCCAGCCTGCCCCAAGTAACGTCTAATCCTGTAGGAGACCCAGGACAAGTCCGAGGAGGATTCTAATACAAGGTCAAGGAAGATGGAAATCATGAGAGACCTGACATTGCCCAGGGAACAATAAATTCTCCGCAACTTGCATTGAGAACGTTGAAGAAGGGTAATGAGCTCCCTGGGAGAAAAAATGTACCAGGAAATATTTCCAGGAGGGAATGGCATTAGAGACAGACTTGATGGAATAGGAACTCCGGGACTGAAGCTGCCATCCCTCGTCTCTCTTCCTCCAGTGAAAGGAAGCCCTCTGGCTTTTGCACTAACACAGTGAAGATGTACAGTTTCTCCCCCCCTCAACCACACCCAGAACGCCATCACCACCTGGTGGGTTCCTGGAGGCTGAGGGAGGAACCTGACTCATTTCTGGGCCTCTGGACCCAAAGAACATGTTTTTGCACAAAATATATCTTGGTAAACGCTTGCTGAGATTGAATTGAAGTTGGGGTTAGGGGAGAAGACGACAAAGAAGATTTCTGATGGCAATGGGACCAAATATCATAGATTGGTTGCTCCTCAGGCCCCAGAAAAGACATTACCCACGGAATGTGCCGGCTATCTTGGACAGAGCTTTAGAGTCTCTTAGAGGGTACTCCTTATTCCGAAATTACTGCAGCTTTCTGACTTCTTGGAAATGAGAAGTAAAGCAGTGACTATTATAGCCTGTGTGTACACACACACACACACACACACACACACACACACACACGGGGACCCACAATCCTCCCTCCCTTGACAGCCACCTCCTGCCTCTTAACTAGACCTTCTCTGCAGAAGAAGGTGGAGCCCCTTGTCCCTTAGAAGCTTAGACAACCAACAGCCACTACAGACTGGGCCCTGGAGGCCTCGAAGCCACCTCCCATAGCATACAAATGAGCCTGGACACCAGCACCCAGTAAATGAGAGAGGCCACTGCCTCTAAGCTGGCACACCTAAACCGAAGCTAAGCAGTTGTTCATACTTCCCCAAAATAGTAACATACAGAAGAAGGGGGATGGGATTGTCAGGAGGGGCTGAAAAAAGCCCCCTCACACTCACACCTGACCTGCTTTCTCCTCACCCGGGGAGCCATGCCTGACTGAGAGTTTTCCAGTTACTGGGACTCAGCCCCGCCCCCCATGGGTGTCTGACCCCATAGCTAGCCTAGCACTGCCCACAAGACCTGAAGCCCCATCCACACATCATCCCACACACTGGGAGCCGGAGAGGCCTAAAGTAGAAGCAGTGAAGTGAGGATGTGCAAGGGGAAGAGACCTGCACGTGTGTGTACACACACTTATATAGAGAACGAGTGAAAGGAGGCTCGTTTCTGTTCACTGGGCATTCACAACACATTATCTCTAGTCGCCACTCTCCTACAAGGTCATTCAAATCAAGAGCCAAGGTAGATCTTATTATCCCCATTGTACAGATGAGGAAACTGAGGCTCACAGAGATTCACTGACTCACTCAGATCACGAAGTCAGAGGCACAACCAGGATTTGGACCTGGGCCTATGTCAGAACCCATGTCAGGTAACCCCAGTCAGACTAAGATTTGTACTTAGGCCGCCACCAAAGCAGAAGCACCAAATTTATTTTTTCTTTAAAATACTGTGGTATTGGTCATCAGGATGAAAATCAAATCTTGCCTGGACCTCCTCTAACTTATTCTATGGTTTATATTGTCTTTATTTTTAATTGTATGGGAGATAAGGGAGCGGGCACAACCATTATAACATAGAACAACCTCCAAAAGTTCTAGTCCAGCTGCATACATTGCTTTTTTTTTTTTTTTACAATTACAGTTGACAGTCAATATTATTTTATATTAGTTTCAGGTGTACAGTGTAGTGGTTAGACACTTACAGAATTTATGACGTGATCTCCCCAAGAAGTCTAGTACCCACCTGGCACTACACAGCTATTACCATATTATTGACTGTATTCCCTATACTGTACTTACATCCCCATGACTATTTTGTAATTACCAATTTGTGTTTCTTAATCTCTCCACCTTTTTCACCCAGCCTCCAAACCCCTCTCCCATCTGGTGACCATGTTTGTTCTCTGGATCTACATACATTGCTTCTTGAACTACATGTTCTGTGGTTATGCTGGGCTCTGTCGAGATGAAGTTTCTTTGGCTCTTGATAACGTTCATATCACAGTGCTCACAGCTCTACACCACTTGTGTAAACAAGGGAGAGGGGGTTAATGTATGTGAGAGGTGTGTATTTGTCGTGCGTGTGTATGTACACACACACAACAGACGCATGGTCTACATCACCAATAATGCACAAGACATTGAACACCTTAGCTGTCTCTAGGAAGTTAAAATGCGTTGCCAGGGGAGAGATTATAGAATTATACCAGAGGACATTATATGACTTTTGAATTTTGTACCATGTGGCTGTCTTATTCAAATAAAGAAATGTTTCACAACATTTACAACCTTGTTCTAAGCAAAAGCGACATGAAGTGTGAATTCAATAGCTTCTGTTTTCAACACTACACACATAGCTGAGACAAGAAAAAACAAAGGTCTGGTTTCTACCTTGTCATAAGGCAGAGAGAAAAATAGAGAGAACCAAGTATGGTTTAAAATCTCACTAGATGTGATCTATCCAGAATAAGGATTCAGCCCAGGAAGCCACAGAAGGTCAGAGGGAGGAAACTGGATAGAGAAGTAATCGGTACCAACTGGGAGGTGGGGGGAGGGGCTCCTGAGGCCAAGCCCCTTCCAACAGAGTTTGCTTTGGAGATTTGGGGGGAGGGGAGACATTTAAAGAGAGAGGAGTACACCAGTATGTTTAAGTAGGAACAGAAGATAGAGCCCTGAAGAACCAGCCCCTCACACATCACTGGAACTTTCAGGGGTCCCTTCCCCAATATGAGACTTAGTTTCTTTTATTTTTTTTTTTTTGTATTTAATTTTTGTTTGAGACTCAGTTTCTTTGTCTATAAAATGAAGGGTTTGGCCCAGAAAGATCTCCAGGTGCCTCACAGCTCTAATATTCTCTGATTTGATGGCTGCAGCCTTCTGCAAACGTGCATAAAATAGATTAGTTTTAGCAGTAGTAAAAACAAAACTGAAAATCAGATTTATCATTTTAATTAAATATACTTTACATTCTCAATTTCTAGGGAAGAACACGCTCCCCGCCCCCCATCAGTTTTCCCTTTGTGGGAGACATTCATGTCTGATGTGCAATTTAAGAAAATGCTGAACCACCCCCTAAGAAGACACACAATTAACAAGACCCTAACAGGTATTTCTTAACAGGAAAGTGGGACTTGTAGGGGGGAAAAAAAGAACATTAAAAAGGAGATGTCAGGGAGGGGAGGGTCAGGTGGGGTCAGGATATCAGAGGACTAGGGATCAGGCTGGTAAGAACACTTGTTTTGTCTCTGCTTGGCTCTCATAAGCAGATACCCCTGGAGCTAGATTCTCTGGGAAGAGAATCAGGAGGTAGGTGTTTAGTCCCCTCTCCCACTTCCCCACCCCTGGGTGACATAAGGCAAATTGCTCTCCGAACTCTAGAGTGCTCAACTACAAAATGAAACTAAAAGAACCTACTTGGAGGAATACTGGGAAAATATAGTAAGATAACATTGTCTGAAAAGGCTTAGGAAAACAATAAAGTGTAAAGCATAACTGCAAACACCATATTTTGGAAACTCCAATTGGGATCCAGAACTAGTCCCCATCTGGTTAGGTATTGTGTCCTCTCAGCATGCGTCCCCCCAACGTCCTTCCTTTATGCCATGCTCTTGTCCACAGAGGCGTTCCATCCCCTTGGAGTGAGAAGACAGCAGTGCCCTCACCCAGGAGGAACGTCATTTCCTGGGCTCAGGGCTCCATGGCCCCAGATCGTAAATTAACAACTTTGGCTGTAAATTACCAGATAAAATCTGGGCTGGGGTGACCAGCAGGATAGATGGGAATCAACAGGAGAAATAAATCTATAGCAGCAGCTCCCCCCAATCTCAGGGAAGCCCTAGAGAGCCTCAGGGGCAGTCAGGGGAGGGGTGGGGTGGGGTGGGGGACAGACAGGGACAGAGGGGGTTAAGAGCTTCTGTTTGGGGGGAAAATTTTCAGGAATCCCCACCTGTGCCACCATTCCCCCCAAAGAGTCCAGGATGAGTCAAGCGTCCAGGTGTCTGCCAGATATGGGGTTCACTGCTGCTGTTGCCCTAATGAGCTGGGGCATCAACTCGATTGCCCATTATTCGTGATGGCAAGAGCAAATATAGACACTCTCATAGAACTGAGGAGAGACTAAGTGGAATAAACGGCATTTAATCTTTAACGAGAGAAATCACCTTCCCGTGGCAGAGCCCCGCCCAGTGGGAGCTGTGGCCTTCATAATTCAAGTCTGCACTTAATTAAAAAGGGGAACATCCTGGACTCTGCCCAACTGGCACAGATTCCATTCCAATCCTTCAGGCTGCTGACATTTGTACATTTGTCTCTCTTTGACAGAAAGGGAAAAAATTCAAAAGGAAAAATAAAATCTTATATATCCTGCAGCATTCAGAGAGGGCCTGTCCTTGAGTTGGAGCACTTCATCTAAAAGCAGAGGGTTGAAATCTGAACCAATAGTGGAAGAGACAAAACGGACAAGGAAGGTTTTGCATTTTGGGGGAGTCCTGAGCTGCTGCAGGCAGCAAATATGAAAAGATGAAGTCACCAGCACCCTCGAAATATAAAAATTATTTTCCTTGGAGTTAATACCCTTCGTCTCTCTTTGGCCTCCCAGACTCTTTTCTCAGCATTAGGCTCAGCCTTTCCTCCTGGGACAATATTCTGGATGAAAGGAAGACACATTTATTCAGCCTTGTTTAAAAATATTTCAATGATCCTCACTGGGTTTCTGACAAGTTCCTATACAGCTCCCCAAAAGGTGACACCCCAGGAGGAATCCTAAAATCAGGGATTGGCTTGGCCACACATTGGTGTCATTGTGTCTATTGCTCTGCTGCTGATAATATCACGGCTGTCACCCCAGATGAGGGTCTCTCCCAGAACCAGAGCCTCTCACCTCGGATTCCTGACTGCAGCGGCTCCACCTGCAGTTGGAGATTCCACGCGAGTCAGGCTGAGGTTATTGTCTCCTCCTGATTCTGCCAAGATTCTTGAGGACATCCCGCCCCTGCAACATAAGGGAACGAAGCCCAGTCTCCACCCAAGGCCTCCTCTTTTCGTCTTTTCTCCTGAGACAGTTCTCCTCTACCAGGGTGCCCTCTGGAGTTGAGCAAATCACCAGTTTTCTGTGTAACTTTCTTTCTTTAGCCCAACATGCTCCAGGCCAGCTGCCTGAAGGGAGGGCCGCCTTTTCTGTGGGTCTCAAGAGAGGTCTCAGGCTAAGTGGAAGGTGGAGAAGAACAAGGGAAGCCGTGCTACCTCCTCCGAAGCACATTCTCCAAAAGTGGTGCCTTTCCAACCATTTTTAAGATAATACATATGGACAGGATCTATGATCTTGTAAAGCCAACTGTGATGAAAGACATAGGGCAGTGGTTCTTAACCGGGGGAGGGGGGCTTTACAGACCTGCTTTGTGATGAGCCCTGATAGACCCTCTTCTCAGCAAATACACACGTGCACACACAGGTCGATGTAGGCAGTTGGTTTCAGGGGATTGTACATCCATTGTCCCTGGGTTCAGGACCCCGACAGTTTAGGGGAAGTAATGTGTAAGTGGGACTGTGGACAAAAGAAAATCCAAGAGTGGAACCTTTTTTTTTGTTGGTGGTCCTGACTCACCAGCCCCTGGAAGACCCCATGTCTCCACCCCTACTGCCTTTCTGGTTCATTCCCCCTGGTGACAGCTCCAGTCTGGGAGACACTAAAAGGACATACATCACCACTTAACCCTATTTATCAATATCTTATCTATCTGGCCTTACCAAGCTGTCTCCCTGGGTTACCCTTTAAGTTCCATTCTTGAAGCCTCTGGGACTCTCAGTTCTCCCAGACATTAAGGAAGCCAGGCCTTTGAAGACATTTCTGTTCTCCCTTCATAGTCAGGTTTACAGATCACAGAGCCCCCTGCCACTACCCTATCGGAATGCCCATCGGAATGCCCGAGGAGAGCCTGCTTCTCTGATGGCTCCTGGGCCTCTTAGTCTAATCCAGGTGTCTCAATGGCTTCCTCTCCCTTCTCATCCTAAAGATCCAACCTTCCAGCCTTGGGCTGCCTTGATACAAGCACCTGCATATCTAAAACCCACACTTACATTTTATAACTTAGACTCCTGGAAAACTGTTCAGAGTCCAGCTCCAATATACTAAAGGGAAGGGAAGCATTTACCTATGCAATCCCCACCAAAGGTGTGTTGGGGGTGTCAGGGAGTTGTGTGTGTCCTCCCTGAAGCTGTGCATCCAGGAGCATCTTTAATCCAGGGGTGTCCATGTGTACTGTCTGACTCAGGTTTGTCTTCCATCCAGCTTGTTATATGTTCCCTCAAAGTGAAGTCTTTGTGCCTCGTCCGTTTGAGGTGTACTCAGTCTGTTGAGTGGACTCTCGGTGTAGATGTGTGTTTTTGAGGCTTCAGTTTCCTCATTTGTAAAATAGGGACACCTTACAGGACTGCTGTGAAGGCTGCATGAGTTAATACAGGTCCAGTCCTTGGAGTAAATGCAAGTAAATGTTGGTTATTGTGGAAATCTCCAGCCCCTTGATTCCTTCTCCATCAACTCTCTTGAGCCCTGGAAGAGGCTCAAATGCTCCCCCTGGAGATCTCACTATGCTGAGCCTGGGTGTTGTTGGATCAGAGACCAGGTGACAGCAGTGGTGGCAGCACTGGTGCCTTCTCTCACTCAGCCTGCATGCAGAGCTGGAGCCAGAGGAGGTCCCTGGATGGGGAATGGGGAAAACCAGCTACGCTCCAGGGAGCCAGGAGCTCTCCATAAACAACTAAAAACTTGGGCTGGCCGAGTGTCTCAGTTGGTTAAGAGTTGGCTTAAGGGCGTGAGCCCTGAGCAACAGGGATGCCGGTTCAATTCCCACATGGGCCAGTGACGTTGTGCCCGAGCTGAACTTTTGCTGAGCTGCCAACAGGTGGCAGGATGGCACAGCTGGTGTAACAAGATTGCCTGTTCAATGGTGGGCTATGCCCACCTGCAACTAAGACTGAACTCGGCACCTGGAGCTGAGCTGCTACCCGCATGGCTCAGTGGATAGAGTGTGCGTTCTTAACAAGGCTGCTGGTTCGACTCCCACATGGGATGGTGGCTACACCCACTCGCAACTAAGATTGAACACAGCACCTTGAGCTTAGAAGCCACAAGCTGCAGATGGGCAGCCAGATGGCAACTGGTGCCCTTCACAATGAAGGTTGAAGAACAACTTTGCTGGTCCCCTTCTCCAATTCCCCAACACTGTTCTCCTCCCCCAATTCCCCAATAAAATCTTTAAAAAAAAAAAAGTAAAAACTCGGAACCAGCAAAGCACCCCTAGAGAGCCCCCAACTGGAGTGCCCACTAGGGACCCACTGGAATTTTCTTCATTGTCATTGAGACTACATCACAACTGCCTTCCATAAGAACCCTTTGTCCTCCTCCCCCTACTTGTCTGGGCCTGGAGACACAAGCTCCTCCCTAAACTGGTTCCAACCAGCCTGAAGCTGAGATTTGCTTGGGCTTGTCTCGCCTCCCTTGGGCAGGGTTGCTGCTAAACTCCCTTAGTTTTGTCTTTATTGTAACTATTCACCAAACAAGTATTCATGGGACCCTCATAAGTGTGAAGCAGGCTGGGGGAAGAATTACAAAAAGCATAAGCGACTTCCTGGGGCCCTGGAGAGCTCTATATACATAGGGATTACTATACCATTAGGCATAATAAAAGACATCCACACCAGAGATACAGGCAACAATGTTATGGATCCTCAAGGAACTGATTCAGGCTATCTGGAAGGCTTCCTGGAGGAGAGGGGCAGTAGTCATGAGCCTTAAAGAGTATTTCAGCAGAGATGAGAGGGAAGTTTATTCTCTTTTGTCCAAGATGATCTTGTAGAATGAGTTCTAAACAGGTGCTAGAGGTGGGGTATTCTCGTCCCAGCTCTGATCCTGACCAGCTGAAAGCTCACACATATTTCCTTCTCTGAAGCTTCACTGCCTCATCTATAAAGTGGAGTGTTAGATTAGATGAATTTGAAGGCAGCTCCTACTCCCCTGGGCTTTGGCCATTCTCTTGTGTTTTATCACAAACAGGCAGGAAGCAAAATCAGGCTCTTTTCAAAGAAGTGCATAGACTGTAGACTCAGAATTGTCTCAGAAAAAAGGCCTGGGGGATTTTGTGTCCCGTGTGTCCCCATGGCTGCAGCCTAAGCAGCCCAACTCCCATCAAGTGCTTGTTTGTCTTGGTCACTGCTTCCTGCTTGGCACCCAGCATTTGAGTCTGGCACAATAAATGTTTATTGAATTAAATGCATAAATGTAGTAACAGAGACTATAACCAGCTTTTCAGCTAGAACTGAAACTAGTCCTGCCCTTAAATCATCAGATCTCTGGGGCCTCCTTAATACCCTATGTTTGCTCTCAGGATAAGAGGAAAGATGGCTGAGGGGAATTGTCCTTTCAGAGGTCCAAGCTGGGGGCTCTGGTTTCTGCTGCAATCAATAGAAAGTGGGTCACAGAGCTGCTCTGCAGAGCAGACCCTTGAGGAAAAGCCTGTATTTCGTGCTAGCTTACAGTTATTGAGTGCCTACCGTGTATTAGTTGTCACATAGCTTTAATCCATTTAACTGTGGCCTCGAAGGGCTGTATAAGAGAATGTGAGGGATTGGGAGCTGTAAATCCCAGCAGCTTGCTGACTGAGTGACCTCAGCCAAGTCACTGCCCCTCCGAGTGTTCGTTTCAATCTCTGTAAAATGGAAACAATAGAGCCACTTCGTCAGGTTATGGGAATGAAATGAGCATGTGGAAGAAGAGTGCTTCATAAATGTTAGTTATTATTGTCCCTCTGGGCACACAAGTCCACTCGCCTCCCCCCAGGGCGCACACACAGACATGTTCACACTCCCACGTACATGCAGATGCACAGAGGCGCGTGCAGACGCCAGCCGGAGGAGCTCACCGAGCCTCAGACCCAGGGCCACCGCCGAGCCCCACGAAGAAGCCTTCAGGTCCTTGGCCTCCCTCCTTTTCTCTCAGCTCTTTCTCAATGAACTCCGGCCGCGAGTTTATTTTTTTATGAATGGGAGCCCAAGCCGTGAATGAAGCCGGGAGCCAGCCCCTGCTATCTGATTGGCCCTCGCTGCTGGGAAACTCCGCCCCCCAGGCTTGGCCAAGCGAGTCTCCGGATTGGCGGGCGTGCCCGGCCCTAGGGTTTCATTCACAAAAGTCAATGAAACAAAGGGAACCGGGTGGGGGAGAAAGGGCCGAGGCCGAGGAGGAAATGCACCAATCAGCAGCTCCCCCGGGCTCACAACTGTCCGCGGCGCCCGGAAAACAAGCTGGTGCGCGGGGGACCCAGGGCCGGGGCCGCCTCGCTCCGGCCTAGCCCCGCGGCCCTCGCTGCGGCCCCGGAGCATGCTCGGGACCCCCCGCGGCTCCAGTACTGAAGCCCCGGCCTCAGGTGAGGCTGCGGGAAGGGGAGGGAGGGAGAGTGTTGGTGATTCCCCTCCTCGCCTCCAACACACTCCACACTCTCTCACTGCCACCAGCGCAGATTCCAGGGCGGGGG
>NW_017731797.1:1514347-1537473 GCF_001890085.2 Hipposideros armiger
ATACTTGGACCAGCAAGTGCCCTACACCTTCTGCAGCGTGAGCGCCGCGCCGGCCTCCACGCCCGCCCCCGCCCTGCACCCCCGTTCCTACCCGCCCCGCGGCCCCTTTCCCGCGGCCCCCGTGGGGTCCAGGGTTGCCCGGCCCGAGTCACCCCGGGACCTGAATCCCACCCCTCCAGACCAGCCGGCCTCAGAGTAACTCCGGGCATTCTTCCCGATCCCCGCAGAAATCGCCCGGAAATGGGAACTTGCGCGAAGCGCTGATGGTCCCGCAGGGGAAGCTCATGGACCCCGGCTCCCTGCCGCCCCCCGACTCCGAAGGTAAAGAGCCGGAGAGACAAACCGCGATCCACACACAACCCGAGGGCCGATCCTGGAGCCCCCTCCCTTTTCCCAGAAAGATTCGCCTTCTCAGGGGCTCTGATGATTCTCGGCCCCTACCCCCCAAGGGGAGGGGGAGTCACCGGGCTCGCTGGGGCTCTCTCTCATCATCACGTCCACCTCACCTTCTCCAATGCCATTATTCACCCCTCAGATCTCTTCCAGGATCTAAGTCACTTCCAGGAGACGTGGCTCGCTGAAGGTGAGTAGTTTTGTGACCTTTTCTATTGAGGTGGGGGTGCTCTCTACTCCAGCATTCCAATCTAGCCCACTTCCTCTCTCCCAGGCCCCAAGAAGCTCTCCAAGGGCCCCTCCCCAAGTCCCTGCCTCTCTCCTCTCCTCAGCGCCCAGCGTGGACACTTATATTGATATTTATTTTCTCTGCCCTGAGCCAGGCTTGTGTAACTAGGCCTGGGGATGAATCAGACCATTGTGTGGGGTATTTGCTTATTTGAATGGAACTTGGCCCCAGGCCCGTTTTCCTGGTTGAAATTTTCATTTGCAAAGTTTGTTTGGCAGCAGCCACCAGGCGGAGGTGTATGTTGGGGTGTATGGGGGGTGGTGGTGGTGAGGAACAGGAGGATGAGGAGAAAGCAATTAATTTGTTACCTATCTTCAAGAGTTGCCAAAACATTGATTTATACCCCGTTGGTTTCTCTTCCCAACTCCCAATGCCAAACAGTTTACTGTCTGAGCCAAAAAAACAACAAAAGTTTAATTAATTCTTTTTTGCAGCTCTGTGGCAAAGAGCGTTTAGGGCCCCCCCTACACCCCAATAGTCTTGATTGTAATTCTGATGGAACTGATCCCTCCTTTCCTCCTGAATTCCTCCACCCCAGGCATATTCCCCCTCTTGTTTGCGTGAGGTTAGCTGTAGCTGCAAGCTGGCTGGGGTGGGGTCAGTAGCTCGGCCTTGGCTCCGTGGAGAAGTGTGTTCTGGGGGGGGGGTCTTCTGGTTGGATTCATTGGTGTGTTTTGGTGGAGCCTGAGGGTGTCGCTGGTGGGGCTGTAGGTAGAAGACAAATGGTGTTTAGACAATCTCTGAGAGGGAAGGGTTAACACCCCCATCTTAGGGTCCCTTTAACACTCTGAAAAACAAGAAACCACAACACTAGCCTAGCAACATCTTTATGAAGGCTTTTCTCTTCCTTAGGATCTCCCCAGTTATCATCTGAGTATCCTTGGTGATTTTTTTAAACTCCAACCCAGCTCCTCTGGAACCTTCTATAAAAGATTGGGGTTGAAGGGAAAGACCCCTGACTAGATCTTTGGAGTGAGACTAGATCTCTCTTGACCACTGTGAGATATATACATATAGATATGAACAGAATGACTATTTAGCATTGAGCAAGTGCTCCAGATATTTTGCGGATTTCATGGCTGACCGGCAGCATGAGTGCTAGAGGGATTTTGGGGGTTCTGGGGGTATTGCACACATCTTTCCGATTCTGCAACCCTGAGTGCCTTGCTCTGAGTTACAGGCAGAGCTGTGCCCAGTCTGCCCATCCTCCTGAGGTTCCGGAGCTGGGCTGGAGCTGAAGAACGCAGAGGTGTCAGTTTCCACGGTCTCTCAAAGATTTCCTTTCCCAATGCCTGATTTCTGTCTGGCTTGCCAGGCTCCTTGTCTGTCAACTGAGGGTCCCTGGGCTCCCCACAGTGGGCAGCTAGCTCCCAGGGCTGTGATCTAGGGGTGTGCTCAGAGGTTGGCATTTTGGCAGCAGCTGGTCCATTTGTGCCTGGGTTAGGAATGGGAAGGGGAGGAAAACGGCCTCATTTCCTCTCAACCTTGGAAGCCCCACCCCTTGGCGGTGGGGGGTCTAGAGATTGTACTGGTGTCTATCTGTGTGTCATTGTGACAGTGAGTGTGTATGTGTGTGTATGTTTCATGCTGCTGCCCTGGGAGTCTGTACATTTAAATCCAGTGGGTGGGGAGGTGGGGGGTGGGGATTGAAAGGCGGAGTGTGTGTGGGGGGGCGCTGGGATCTCCTTGGTTCCCTCTCCTTCCTTCTGAGGGAGCAGCTCAGGTTCCCAGCTGGCGATGGATGGCCAGGCCTGAGGGGGGGATGCTGAGGCCACTCGCTCCTTCTCACTCTCTCTGCGGAGACAGATGCAGCTGCCGGGGCCCTGTCCCCCTGCACCATCCCAGCACCACCCCAGCCTCCTCTCCTGCCTCTTCCCACCAGGTCAGTGACCCCTGCAGCCTAGGGGGAGCTTTGGGGTGGCAGGGAGGGGCTAGCTCCTTTGGAAATTTGCCAGTGGTGGGATACGCGTCAGTAGGGATGGGAACCAGAGACCAACTGCCCTCTCTCAGCTTGATTTCTTCCTAAATCCCCAGTCTGGAGAGAAGCAGGTCCTTGTAGCGTGGGTGGGACTGTGAAGAATTCGGGGGATGCCCAGATTAGATCCGGCCGATGTGGCTGTGGGTTCAGAGTCCAGTGTCTGGGCATCATTGAGGATGAGTGTGAGTGGGACTCTGTAGAGACAGCTCAGACATCTTAGGGGTTGGCGTTTTTCTAGACAGAGCGTTGGGGGGATGAAGTGAGGCTAAGAGGGTGTGTCTGGTTTGGGGGTGCCTAGGATCTGTTGAGTTGCTGGAGAAAGGATCAGGCTGCTGTAGGGAAACCTAGGCTCAGGCAGGCTAAACCCAAGCTGTGCCTGGTTGTGGTAAAAGATGTGCTGCTTCTGGTCTGGGGTTCCATTCCTGGCGTGTCGGAACCCTCAGGGACAATGACTTTGGTCTATTTGGTAGTAAGGAACATTGCTTCTGGGCCATGTGTGTCCTTTGTGTGAGGCTGGAGTCTGGGGAGTCTCAAAAGCTCTGCAGATAGGTTGCAGCGGTTCTTGAGCCCTCTGACGTTGTGTAAAATTTCGGAAGTGTACCATGCACAAAGGAATATGAATTTTCTAGGAAGAGAATGAGCCATAACTTTTATGAGATTCTCAAAGGAGTGGGTCTGTGCTCCCCTTTTCATAAGAGCCACGACTCCCCAATCCACCGAGGTCTCCAGTCCCCTGGCCCTTCGATTTCCCCCATCATCTTAGTAAGTCCAGAAGGAGACCCCGTGTGTGAAGGGTGTGCCTGGAGGATGTGTTTCACTCGTGTGCTGCTGTGAAGTAAAAGGAATTAGGGTGTGTGTGCATCGTGTGTATGCACATCGGTGCCTCAGCATGTCTGTGGGGAGAGACGGGGTTAATCCCCTCCCCCAGCCTTTCTTAGCTACAATGCCTCCTACATCTTTCTGTCCCCTCCACAGATAGAGAACCAGTTCCTTCCAGTACAGAGGCTGCCAGAGTGGGGGGTCAGGGTAAGGGTGAGAGCTGAGGCCAGTGGTGACACAAGGGAGCAGAAGCTCCGAAGAATTTATCTCCCCACCTCTCCACTGGGACTCCTTAAGAGGCCCCTGTGATTGGACCCTAGGAAGGGGAGAAGGTTATAGGGCCTACATGGTATAGATGGGTGGCTAATCTGAGGTGGGTTTAGCTGCTTGGCTGGTTTAACCTCCCCGTTCTTCTGAAGCCCAGCTTGAGAGGCCCCCCCCAAGCCCCTCCTCCTGTTGGAGGGACGTTTCCTACAATTCTCTCTTTGGGTATTATGCTGGCTTGGCACTTCCCATCCCTCCTTAGTCACCTGCCATGTCCCCAGGCAGATAAACTCGACCTTAGTGCCAGGATGGAGCTGGGGGAAGACCCTGGCACACAGGCTTAGCAGCCAAACCTCAGCCAAGTCAACAAATAAAGAGAGTGGTGTACACTCAAGACCAAACATGGTCATCAGAAATGTGCCTGCTCTCCAGGAACGTGAGGCAGTGTTCCTGTTCCTATTTCTATCTTTGTTAACATTCTCTGAGGGACTGAGGCCCTGTCTGCCCCCTTTCGGAGAAGCCAGTGTTCTGGGGAAGGACCAACCAGGGACTGGGGTTCACACCACAGCCCATTTTTGCCTCCTCTGATTTCTCCTGGCTCAGGAAGGGGAGGCACCACCTCTTCTGGGGTGTGGTGTGTGTGCTGGGGGCAGCCTCCTCTGGGCCTGCTGGCAGGGGGGAGTGTCTGGTTAAACCTTTGGGCCTGAGGCTGGAGGAATGGCAAGATGGCCCCTAGGGCTCTCTAGCGTCATGCGAACTGGCCTGTGACGCCAATAGGAGATGCCCTCAGCCCATTACCTCAGTGGAAAGCTGCAGTTAATGAAGCCCCAGAGGGGGCCCAGCGTGCCTCAGCCTCCCCCATGATCTGCACGCACCCCCACCCACCCCCACCCCCACCCCGCTCTTGGAACCCTCCTTGCCTCAGTAGCAGGGAGAAAAATGTTCATCCTGCTCCCATCACCCCTGTCCGCCATCTGAGCCAGCAAGGATGAGCTTGGGCCTTGCTTCTCTGGGCAGTGAGCAGGTTTTGTGACCCTCCCTTTATCTAGTGTTTCCCAAACCTGCCTATTGTTAAGGGCCACCAGAGGCACTTGCTAAAAATGCCTGGGCCCCACCGGTGGCCTATGCAATGACTCTGGGGAGGCGGTTGTCTGGGAGTCCATATTTTTAACAGTACCTCCAAATTCTTGACTCAGGTCAGGTTGGGAATGGTTGCCTATGTGCCCTAGTGGTGCTCCCGAGAAAAATGTGTGCTGCCTGTGTGTTTTTGTTTGTTTTGGCCAAGAGATTTCATGTCCTACTGATTTATTTGATCATTTTAGAATTGTTTTATGCTGACGTTTCGTAAGTTCTTCTTTAGCTGCTGGTGGCTTTTGATTCTTAACCCCCTCCAACCAGTCCCTCTGTCAAGAAGTCAACTATCTATAACCGTGTATTTTAGGACACTTGGGACCTCTGATACTTAGAGCAAGTTGATGGAGAATCTTCCTACCACAGCCTGAAGTATCCCTTGTGAGATGGGTTTCCCCCAGAGGACCTGCCTCTAATTTTACCTGGTGGTGGAGAGGGAGGGGGTGCCTTCAGGGTGAGGGAAGAGCTGGCTGGTCAGGATCGCTTCACTTCTTGCCCTCAGGCCCACCATGCTGGCTCCCACAAGTCTGAGGACAGGGGTCATCGTTTGTGTATTCACAGAGCCAACAAGTAATGCGTTGAGTGTTTATTCTGAGCCAGACCCTGTTGGGGGGGGGGGGCTGAATTAGATGAACAAGACAGATAAAGCCCCTGCCCTCAGCATGTCTATTTACAATAGACATGTAAAGGTTAAGTTAGTAAGTTCAGGTAGCCCTAAGTGCTGGGGGGGGAAAAAAATAATAAAACGGAGATGCGAGAGAGGGCTGGGAGGGACCCCTTTGGTTTGGGTGGTTAGAGAAGGCCTCTGAGGAGGTCACAAAGTTAGCTAAGACTTAAGTGGCCAGAAAAAAAGGCAGGCAGGCAAAGTTATCTAGGGAAGCGAGATCAAGCTGCTCAGCTTTGAGGACCCAAAAGGAGACCAGAGCGCTAGAGAGTAAAAGGCAAGGAGAGACAGATCAGAGAAGTTAGCAGGGCCTTGGAGGCTGAGGGGAGGAGTTTGGGGTTCATGCTTTAAGCAAGGGGAAGAAGGGATTCTGACTTCTGTTATAAAAAGATTACTCTGACAGCAGTGTGGAGAACAACTGACTGTAGGAAGTAAGAGAAGTAGGGAGTTCTGACCAGAGGCTGTGTGGCTGAAATCCAAGGAGGAAACTATGGAACCCTTGTCCAGGAGCGAGGCAGTAGAGAGTGGGGTGTGTACTTGTACAGGCCAGGACGAGTAGGGGTGTTCTCCAGCCGTGTCCTCAGATCCCTCACCCTTACCAGACAGCCATTCCCAACCCGGGATCATTTTATCCATCAGCTTCCCCATTGTCCAATCTGAGAGCTGTCTCCAGGGAACAAGAGACCAGTCTCCTTGGTATCTACCCTCCCCCTTCCTGCTGTGATCTCTTTATTCTTGAGAGAGGGGCAAAAGTGAGCCAAAATCTCTGGGGTCAGGGGAGGTACTCCGCTGTATACCCACCTGAAGGCGTTGGTGAGGCCATGACAAGAACTGGAAATCAAAGCCCGGAGAGATTCAGGCTGGAGGCTATGGATGAGCTGCTGTTCTATTTTAGTTTTGCTGCCTAATCCCTAAACCCAGCTTCACCCACACTGGCACCCTGGGAGTGCACCTCAGACCTCCATGCTTGGGAAGCCCTCCTCTCTCCAAGCTGCACATCGAAGGGATCAGGCGCTTGACCTGCCAGCATCTCCAGCCTCCTCGCCCATTGTCATCCTCTTTTGAACCACCCTGTTTCCTCCATTCCATCTCCTTTCCCAGACTCTAGATTTCACCCCAGAGGTTGTATAGAAGGAAGATTGCTGGGCTCAGCCCAGGTTCAGAATCTCCCACATGATTCTAAGTCCACGGGATCTCATGCCTTTTAATGCCTACCCCATCCCAGATATGACTCTGCTGTGAGCTTTGAGAGACCTTTGTAAACTCTGAGGGGCAGGGCTGTCTTCACTTCAGAAAAATGGAGGGAATAAAGACAAAGCATCTAGGAAAAGGCTCTGGAATCTGCTCAGACAGGTTCCGGGAACTTGCAGCCTTCCCTCCAGGGTCTTAATGGAGCCCAGAGATGGCGGGCACTAGGACCTGGGGTGGAGTTGCCTTCAGTCCTAGGAAGGCTCTTTTCTCTTTTCTGGCGGGTGCCAGTCTGCAGGGCTACAATAATGGTGTCTCCCTGGGGCTACCGTCCAGGGCCCCCACCCCAGACTCACCTCTGACCTCTCTCTGCAGCTCAGGTACCAGATAGTGATGAGCAGTTTGTTCCTGATTTCCATTCAGAAAACTGTGAGTAGAGGGCCCTGGGTAGAGGGAATGGGGAGTGAGGGAGGGCAGGAAATGAGTCATAGGGATAGAGAACCACAAAAGATTAACTTGTTCTCTCCTAAAGAAAAGGGTGAAGGGCAGGGCTCCCCATTCTTGGGTTTGGACTCAAAGACCAAGACAGTAACTGGGAGATGAAAACTTTGGTTCAAATCAGGGCTTGCTCCATCCTAGCTGTGTGACCTTGGAACAGACACTTCACCTCTGATCCTCCATTTCCTCATTTCTGTAACGAAGGGTATGGACAAGTTCAGCAGAGTACAGTTCTACCATTTTGTTACTTTCGTGCAATTTGGGGGCTATTTTGCCCCCCAGGATACATGTGGCAATGTCTGTAGACATTTTTGGTTGCCACAGCTGAAGGTGAATGCTATCTAGTATCTAAGGATGCTGCTAAACACCCTGACAATGCTCAGAACAGCCTCCCCCCACCACCACAAAAAATTATCTGGCCCAAATGTCAATAGTGCTGCTGTTGAGATGCCCTGCTTTAATGTCAGATACTTTGCTCTCAACTGTCTTCACCAGTGAAATGACGCAGGACACAAATAATCGAAAACAGCAGACATCAGAATGGTGGATTGCAGGCCTTTGACTGCAGTAAGAGAATCTCACACTCACCGACTTGGAACCAACTCTTTGCTGCTCAGCCTAGTGGCTGGAGTTTTTGGACCCAGCAGGGGCCACAGGAAAGGCCAGTGTTCTTCACAGATAATTAGGAGCATGTGTATAATGTTAGTCAGCTGACTAGCAAGTGGGCTAATGTCCAACCTTAGCCAGAAAAAGAAAGATTCTTTATAGTCCCAAATAAGAAAACATTTCTCTTCCTTGGAATTTTCCAGGACACTCAGGAAAACCACAGGCCCTAAATTATAGAGGTGCTTACTCCTCCAAAGGTGTTTCTGGGGGGTTGGGGTTGCATTACATGTTCAACTTTAGACCGTTTCTTTGGTTAATATTGGACATTAGCCTGATGTATAAAACCAGACATAATGTCAATAGCCAAACTGTTCTTAAAAGTGTCTGACTACAAATCTCTGAAAACGGAGATCCAGAGAGGGGATGAGGCTGTACCGGTGACCCCAGCTGGTCCTCAGAGAGCAGACGGTGCAGAAGTTCTTACTGCCTCCTCTGTGACACTCTGTGGCCCTGCTCTGCCTCCTCCCGCCCCCACAGTAGCTTTCCACAGCCCCACCACCAGGATCAAGAAGGAACCCCAGAGTCCGCGCACAGACCCGGCCCTGTCCTGCAGCAGGAAGCCGCCACTCCCCTACCACCATGGCGAGCAGTGCCTTTATTCCAGGTGAGCCCTGGTGAGGGGTAGCTGGAGGAGGGGGTGAGGCACCTGTGAGCAGAGGCAACAGCTGAGATGCAAGTTAGACAACAGAAAGGATTTCCAAGCTCCTGCAAGGGAACAGTACAGCTCAGGATTTCCTCTGAGTAGTCAGGATGGAAAACACAGCAGGGGATTCAAGGGGTGTGTGTTAAGGCCGAGGCAGAGTCTGTTTCCACCGAAGAAACCACTCTCCCACCCAACCCAGTGGCTCTGGGCTGGGTAGAGGCATTCTCAAGATTACACCCAGTTTTAGCATTTATGAAAGGAGAAAAAGTTCATTTGGGGCTGAGTCTGGCTCATGCCATTCCTTTCCTGGAATCCTCTCCTCTTCCTTCTCCCATAATCCCTGTGCCCTCCCTTCCCTTGGGATGGATGAAGGGTTCAAAGATGCTCGCCCCGCTTTTCTGCCCCCTTATCCCTGTCTCCCCCCTCAACTCCAGTGCCTATGACCCCCCTAGACAAATCGCCATCAAGTCCCCTGCCCCTGGTGCCCCCGGACAGTCGCCCCTGCAGCCCTTTCCCCGGGCAGAACAACGGAGTTTCCTGAGATCCTCCGGCACCTCTCAGCCCCACCCTGGCCATGGGTACCTCGGGGAGCATAGGTAAGGAGACAAGGAGACACACACCCCCTCCCCCAACCTGTAGGCCCAAATCTCAGCAGTTTTTCCTCAATCCCAGAGTACTGTCCACCTGCCCTTAGAGACCTGGGGTGGGGGATGTAGGGGGAAGGGATATTGACATAACACACACTAGAGCCTACTCTGCAAGCTCTGGGAGTGGTAGGCACAGGAGCGCTTAACCTAATATTCTCTCCTCTTCTCCATCCAACCACATCCAGCTCTGTCTTCCAGCAGCCCTTGGATATTTGTCACTCCTTCACGTCCTCTCAGGGAGGGGGCCGGGAACCCCTCCCAGCCCCCTACCAACACCAGCTGTCGGAGCCCTGCCCACCCTACCCCCAGCAGAGCTTCAAGCAGGAATATCTTGACCCCCTGTATGAACAGCTGGCCGTGGGCCAGGGTGGGGTCAACGGGCACAGGTACCCAGGGGCGGGGGTGGTGATCAAACAGGAGCAGACTGACTTCGCCTATGACTCAGGTAAGAGATGCTGGGGGGTGAGGGAGTTTGGGTGGAGTGGCTGGTGGAGTGGTGTGGGATGGACCCCAGAAGGCCCTCCCACAAGATTTTTACCTCCCTATCTGTTTACTAGTTCATACATCCAATCCATTCGTCCATTCACTTTTTCCATAGATTCAAAAGAATTGTCTTTTTTTTTTTCTATCAGCAAACTTATATTCAAATAAAAGATAAACGTGATGTAGGTCCATGCCCTCAGGTAGCATGTATGTAACTTAATAGGAAAGTTAAGGCATTTCTTTCTATTTCTATGTATCAAGTGTTTGGCTTTTCATTACCTACTGAGAACTTCTGTGCCAGAAGCGGGAGTGTGTCGAGTTGGAGGATACAAAGATCAATAGGATGTATCCTTGTTCCTTGTCCCCACAGAAGCTTAAAAATACAAAGGGAATTGAAGGAAGAGAAACATGAACTTGAACTAGCCAGGCTGTCATAGTTCGGCAACTGGGACTCAGGGTTAATATGTGGTTTCCACAACCTGTTCTAGCCTCCAGGTTGATGGATGACCCACCATCCTGGCCGGAGCTGGACACCCAAAGTAGGGACTGCTATAAATTCCCCTTCCACCTGGTGCTGACGCAAGTGAAATGCACTCAGCCATATTCATAAATAGCTGTAATTCAACGCCCCAAATGTAGAGGGAGGCCCCAGAAAACCTTGGCTTGTTAACATTGTTACTGTCCCCGAATTTGAGTTTATCTGCAAACTTGCATGAGAAAAATAGCTTCAGCAATTAGGGTAGGCTCAGAGCTGGCCGGAATTTCCCTTTTCCTGATGCCCCCAGTCTTTTAGGGGCAGGGGGATGAGCCACAAACCCCCAGGCTGCCCTTGTGAGAACCAGAAGGGTGCGCCTCTCCTCAAACCGTGGGCATATGCCTGAGCCGTGCTTGGCAGTGAGATGCAGGAAAGGGAGACGCTCTTGCCACCGACCTTCAAAGGATGTCGACCGGAGGAGATCGTGTTACATGCCCTTGAACTCCTGCCCCTCCCCCTTCGGCTTCCTCTGAATGGAGTCAGGAATTCCATTCACAAAATGGAGGCATGAATGAGCCCACCCTCTCGCCTCCTCCCTGAGGTGTCGGGTTTCACCATCTCATTCATAGGTGGGAGTGTAGAGGGTAGGGCGGGAAGGGGCTGGAACTTGAATGGGTAGCTTCACACAACCGCCTCCAGGTGGAGCGAGGAGGTTTCAATCCTATGGAATGGAATCAAAAGTGGAATGTGCTCTGCTGTCAGACCTGGTAAAAAAAACGGCCCAGTGCCCACTGCCTCTTCCCCGGATACAGATACATGCAGTCTCTCCTCCCCGCAACCCTGCTTCACATACAAACTGGGCAGGGAACCTGACCTGCAGACCGGAGGTTAGCCCATTCCAAGGGAGTCTTAGACATGGACACTGGATCCTTTCCCCGGAGGTTCATCTCAACTCCCCCTCCTTCCCCTAAACTCACAGGAAACAGCTGCTCCCTGGAATCCTGGGCCTTGTGGAACAGCTTGGCCCAGCCCCCGCTGCTGCCATAACTGACCTCTGGCCCAGCCCTCACTGAGGGGTTCCAGCCTCACA
The DNA here is from genome assembly GCF_001890085.2 of Hipposideros armiger. NCBI lineage: Eukaryota > Metazoa > Chordata > Mammalia > Chiroptera > Hipposideridae > Hipposideros > Hipposideros armiger. The sequence goes on from NW_017731797.1 coordinate 1,525,576, forward strand.
CCTCCTCTGGGTGAACTTCCCCTGGGATTGGTGGTAGGCAGGCAGCTGGGAACAGAACCAGAACGCAGGCTGGCAGGAAGACGTTCTTAAACGTTTGTAGGCCTGCCGCCCCTGCCCCTACCCCAGCCACCTCCAACCTTTCTTCTTTCTCCACCCCCAGATGTCCCTGGGTGTGCGTCAATGTACCTTCATACAGAGGGTTTCCCTGGGCCCTCTCCAGGTGACGGGACCATTGGTAAGGCAGCCCCCTCCGCCCTACCAAGCCCTCCAAGTTTGAAGAGGGTGGCCTGCTGTGGGAAAGGGTCTTCTGCCAGGAGTCCCTCTGGGGTCTCATCAGTGAACCCTCAGATCTGAATGACCCCCACCTTCCTCCTCAAGGCTATGGCTATGAGAAACCTATGCGACCATTCCCAGATGATGTCTGCGTCGTCCCTGAGAAATTTGAAGGTCAGAGAAGTGACTATTCATGAGAGGGTCAGGATCTTATCCCTGCCCTCTGTCGGTTTCGCGCCCCCCCCCCCAGGAAGCACATGACATTTCATGAGAAAGGGCATGGACAGACCCCTGGGAGATGGGATTGATTAGGGGACCAGAAGGTACAAACCCTACACTCCTGTTGCCTATGTTCCCCAGGCGACATCAAGCAGGAAGGAGTCGGAGCATTCCGAGAGGGACCGCCCTACCAGCGCCGTGGTGCCTTGCAGTTGTGGCAGTTTCTGGTGGCCCTGCTGGATGACCCAACGAATGCCCACTTCATTGCCTGGACCGGCCGGGGGATGGAATTCAAACTAATTGAGCCTGAGGAGGTGGGCCTCTCAGATGTTCCCACCTCTCCTCCCAACAGCTTTTGGAGCTGGAGATGAGAGAACCCCGGGAACAGGTGGCATGTGCCCTCACCGTCATCGTTGCTTTACCTAACCTGAATTCTTGCCAGACCTGGGTCTGGGGGCTGGTGCTTAGTTGCAGGACCAGCTTAGCGTTTTGCACTAAGAATCTCAAGTGCTCTTTCTGACCTGTCCTCTCTCTCCCCTTTTCCCTCTGCTGAGCTAGCATCGCTATCCCCAAACTGTCTCCTATCCCCGCCAGGTCGCCAGGCTCTGGGGTATCCAGAAGAACCGGCCAGCCATGAATTACGACAAACTGAGCCGCTCACTCCGATACTATTATGAGAAAGGCATCATGCAGAAGGTCAGGGACTAAAGGGACCAGGGACAACAGGGGTGGGGTGGGGGGCGGCAGAGGCTGTGGGAAGGTAACGGGGGCAGGGAGCAGGAGAGCATTTTCAGCGAGTTCTATAGGAGCAGATAATGAACCAGTCAGAAGGGATAAGAAATTGTGGACAATCCTGAGGTTTCCCTCTCCTCAAAAAGTGCTCAACAGTAATTGAGAAGCCGCAAGTATGGAGAGAGTGAGATTGGAGGTGAACAAGAACTGGAAAGGGAGTCGGCTGCTTAGCGGAGCCAGCACGGGAGAGAACTGGACCCCACACATCTGCCTGGACCCAGACAAGGGCTGTGTTCCCCACCTCTACAACGACCTGCAGGGAGAGCTAGGCTGACCCAGTCCCTCTCTCTTCCCATAGGTGGCTGGCGAACGTTACGTGTACAAGTTTGTGTGTGAGCCTGAGGCCCTCTTCTCTCTGGCCTTCCCGGACAATCAGCGTCCAGCTCTTAAGGCCGAGTTTGACCGGCCAGTCAGTGAGGAGGACACAGTCCCTTTGTCCCACTTGGATGAGAGCCCGGCCTACCTCCCAGAGCTGGCTGGCCCTGCCCAACCCTTTGGCCCCAAGGGTGGCTACTCCTACTAGCCCCTAGCAGCTGCTCCCTTGCCGCCGGGGTGCTGCCCTGTGTATATATAGAGGAATTTGGTGTTGGGGAAACCCTCACTCTGAAACCCGCAGATGTCTTTGGAGCAGATCCCCACTGGCCCATCAGTTGCTCTGCCCAGACTCTGAGCTGCTCATGTGAGTCAATGGGAAGGAAAAGTGGAGACACTGCAAGTGCAAAGGTGGAACCTCGGAAACTCTTAGGGGTTTCACCCCTGGCCTCTTCCTAGGTCACGCTTACAGGCCCCCACACCCTCTCCCCCATCACAGAGAACAAGAGTTTGTTCTGTTCTGGGGGACAGAGAAGGAGCGTCCCCACTTTATCCTGGTGGAGAGAGGGATGCATTGAGCTCAGCTCTCCCACTGCAGGGAGACAGAAGCCTGGATCCTGCCCTCCACTCCAAGCTGTGGCCCTGGAGGGTCCTGCTTGTCAGTTCTTGGTGCTCTGTTCCCAGAGGCGGGGGGTGGGGGGGGAGGCTGGAGGAAGAAATGTGGGATAGGGTAGAGGTTGCTGGTAGAGGCAGGAAGGGCTGGGTTCCTGCTTCGAGGGCCCTTTGCTCTGCCTGTTCCTAGGCCCAGGCCTGGGATATCACCTCCACCATGTCTGCCAGACCCTAATAAAAGCCCCTGCTTCTTCTGTTAAGTTCTCGTGTCTTCTTTGCTGCCATGGGTGAAGGATGGGTTGGACAGAGCTCAGGCTTGTGGCAGATAACTTAGTTTGGGGCCTGACCCCGACACTTAATTTCCCATATGGCTTGGGAAAAGAGTTTACCTCTTTTCCCTCTGAGAAATGAGCTCATGGGCTGATACCTGCTTTCCCCCTCCCAGGATTGTTATGAGGATCCTGAATTAATGGACATGGGGTACTTTGTAATCTGGCCCCATGCCCCTTGGCCATCTCCCTACGGGGCTTGGAGGCCTTCTGGGACGTGTTCAAGCAGGGTTGGGCTGTGGTTTCTGTGATCACAGTTGTTTCCATGAACCACGGTACCCCAACTGTGTGTCCCCTCTCCTGCCGTGGTTCGAGGTTCCTGTTTCTGCTGAAGTTGGAGACAAAAGTTTGTGAAGGATCTGGAGAACGGGAAAAGAAAGGCACCCAGGCAAGAGGGTGTAGGGAGAGCCTGGAGCAAGCCCTGGGTTCTGGCCAGTTTAGGAAAAGAACACTAGATCTTCAGGGGAAAGGGGAGTGGGGAACAGTGTAGATTCTCCTTGCCTAAATCAGCGGGGGAGACCAGACCCTGGGGCTAAGTTAGGCAGGAAAGACGAGGCTAAAAAAGTGACACCTAGAGAGAGGGTGGCTGAGCAAGTATGGCGGGTAGCTGGGGATGTAAGAGGGCAGAAGGAACAGTTGTAGACCCAGCCCTAGGCGCTCTCCAATTAAATCAGAACCACGGCCATGCTGAGGCTGGGTCGCCCAACCCTCCTTAATGCCTGCCCCATTTCCTCCCGCAGCCGCTGCCCAGTACTGATGCTAAGACCCGTGGCCCTCTCGGGAAGAGATGCCTCTCAACCACTATCTGCGAATAAAAAGCAAAAATAAAAATTTTCCTAGAAACAGAAGACATCAATGTACTGACTTACAATTTAGAGCAAGGAAAAAAATTTTTTAGGTTTTTAAAAATATATATGATTTAATTCCACATTAATGGCTAGCTAGCTATCATGGGAAGAAGGTGTAAAAGTTGAGTACAAACAGGTCCTGAGTACGCACACAAGACACCGATTTGGATGAGAAGCAGCATCGTGATCAAGGTCTCCACTGGCTGAGACACAGGACCTCTGCCCTCTGAAATGTATATCAACCAGCCACTCCTCACAGCTCCCCGTTCAAAGCCTTAAACTTGTAAGGGTATTGCTCAGAGGAGACAGCTACAGCAACCACGGGAGGAAATTCTTTGGGCTGAAAGAGAGAGCCAAAACCAAACCATGCTCCAGACTGGAAGAAGGTGAACCCGGGACTGAAGAGCCTGACCCAGCAGTAGAGCTTACATATGCCCCATGGGGACGGTCCCCCCACATACACAAACAAGCACAGGCTCAGCACATGTGCAGGGGCAGGAAACTTTTGAGCGAGGCTCCCGCAGGGGAGCAGTGAACAGTAGACTTTAATGGCCGAGAAGATTCCAGCTCCCTGCATGAGACCCACATCCTCTCCTGGGCTGTCACTCAATCTCGGGTAATATTGGTTCAAGGAAGAGAAACAAGGGCCCCATTGTGTGGGAGCAGCAGGCGAGTCCTCTCAAATCTGGCTGGAAGCCCCCTTCTGAGCAGGCTGGGCTATGCTGTTTCCTGATGGACAGTTAGAAGGTCAGACCCCAGCCATGTTGTGATAGCAGAGAAGTGACCCCAGCTCCTGGGGGAGATGTTCAAGGAACACCCACAGAGCTGGCGTCCTTTTTGCGCACCTAACCCAGAAAGAGGACCAGCCCTGCTGTCTCTCTCGCCGTGGCCTATTAAACATCCCCTTCTCAACCTCAGCTTAAATCCCCAAACTCCATCCTCAGGGGTTATGATCTCAGAGGTGCCAACGACGTCAGTGCTGGTCACTCAGCTGGGTCGGGCGGGCTGCCAAGCCCAGAGTTTATTCCTGAACTGGAGAGACCTGGGCTGGAATTAAAGTTGGGGAGCTGGGTGCCAGGCCCCTGCTGCCCTTTCGGTTTCCCGTCAGCCCCTACACTGTCTCTCCCCTAAGTCCTTAAAGGTTAGCACACAGATCCCCTGCCCTTAATTACAGGCCTGGGCTTCCTGAGGAGCACACTCCAACAGAACCAAAGGCGCACACTCAGCTCAATCAAGGGGCAGGGACCTCAGTCAGCAGACTCCCTGGCCTGTATTCTTCTCCGCTGGCTTCTCTGAATTGTGTCTTTAGGGTGTAATGTCTGCTGCCCAGTAAACAGCCTATATTCCTTCATATCCTAGAATGTCACAAGGTCTCTCTTAGTTTCTGGTATGTAAATCTATGGTAGTTCTAATATTTACATTGTTTCAAAACTTACTAGAATGGGGGTGGGGGAGGTAGTGGGGGCTATAACATACAATGTGCCCAATCCCCCAGGGGCTTCTCTACAAGCTCCACATCCGGAACAGTTTTCTAGAAGTTCCACAACCTGGCCTGGCGGCATTTGTCTGGTGTTCTTCCAAGCCAAGAGCCTCCTCAGAAACTGTTGAGAGGAGCACTAAGAGGTGGCCATTCCCCAACAGAATGCTAGGAGACAACCACTCAGCATGAGGGAGGCACGGAGCACAGATGCTGGACAGCACAAACTGGCTCTGAGAGGTGTTGTGTTGGTTTTCTGTTAGGGGCGGGGGAGGGGAGGCTTTGACCATAAAAACCCTTTGTTAAAAGTCCATCAAGAACCTCAGGGGAAAAAAAAAGAGAAAAAACAAACTAAAACAAAACCTATGCCGTTACTTGCAAGTTTCAAAAGAAAAATAGGACACGCTGTACATGATGTGGTGGGCCGGAACGGGAGCCAGGGGCAGCCTTCTGCATTCAGTATGTGGCATCTGTAAGCACTCAGGCGCCCAGACCTGAGCGCCTGTGCACTGAATCGGTGTGCTGGCTATCTATGGCCGAGCTGGGCTGGCGTGGGTGCTGAGAGATGAGACACAGGTCTGGGCTGTGCGGCACCTCTCAGCCCAAAGAGGCCCGGGGCTCTGGCTTCAGGGGACTCTCCGCCATGTGCACCGGAGTCACAGACACTAAATCTCCCCACCCTGAGCCCAAGCCAATATCCTAACCTTTCAGCTGAAAGAAACCTTCACAGAAAACCATTTTTGTTTCCTTAAGAAAATAAAGATTTCCGGGAGGTTAAGTGCAAGTACAGGGGCAGGACAGGAGCGGGAAGTGGAGGCAACACTTTCAATGAGCTCTGTGGCCTCCTCCTCCACAGAGCACCAGCTAGGGCACAAGGGCCCTCACCTCGTCCGTCTGTCCAGGTGTCCAATGCTCAGGACGGCCCTTTCCCATCCCAGGGCTGCACAAGTTGCCCCTTTCTTGGAGATGCTACAGCATACCTCCGTATTGGCTGTGAATCCCAGCTGGCCCCAGTGACTTGGGGTGGTGGGGGCTGCAGGCTCTGGTCAAGCCAGGCATAAATTCCTGTTTCTATTTTTACCACCAGGCAAGAAATGCGAGTCAAGGTTAGAAAATGTCCAGTTAAGGTATTCAGTCACAGGATAGCTGTATCCTTAGAACCAGCTTTTCACCAGTAAGAGTGAGTCCAAGCCCTAGGCCAGTGCTGCAGGAGACGCAAACAGACAAGTCTTGCCTTTCAGCGCCGCCTGAAGGCCCGGGATATTCTCCAGGCATTGGGCTCCTCATAACGGTTGTACAAGGGTTCAAGACGCTGCTGCTTCTTCTGTTTGCTTAGCTTAGTCGGGTCGGAGACTTTGAAGAAGGCCGGAGCAAACTCCACAAGCCACCGGGGGTCGATGGTGGTGACTTCACGCATGTACTCCTTCGTGGTCAGCACCAGCTCGTGGTACACCACCCTAGAGGGGACAGACACAAGCTCAAACCTCCGATATAGGCCCAGCTCCACAGTCACCCAGGTCCCGGGTGGGCTGCAGCTAAGCTTGCATTTTACCCTTTCCTCTTCTGCCTGACCCCGCAGGAGACTGAGTCTCTAAGACAACCACGCTCCAATAAGGAGGGGCCTGCACACCTCTAACCACAAGAAAGCTGTCAGGATAATGTGTTCTAGACCTGACTCTGGCTCCAGCTAGTTAAGTGACACAGAGACAATCACATCACTTCTCTGGACCTCAGTTTCCTGGTCTGTGAAACGGGAGGGTGGGTTTTCAGGCTGTCTCCACAGAACTCTAGGGCCCTGAAGAGGAACTTCAGAGGCTGCTAAAAGGGAATGGGGAAAGCCAAACAGGCAAGACTCTACATCTCCAACCCTTCTACCATGGTGGCACTGTGGTTTTAAATCAGTTTTATATTAGGGTGGGTAAGATTATAATATTTTTTAAATGCTACTTAAAAAAAAATTATTTTTTTGACCACCTCAATAAGTGATCTCTAAGATCCTTTCCAGCTCTCACTCCTATGATTTTATTCCTCGGAAAAGGGCCTGATATTGTGCCTAATTCAGGCCCTTGCTGCCCTAGAAATATAAGCAATGTTAGAATAGGAAGTGCTGGCAGTGGGTGAAGACAGACACAAAGTGCCAGTAGAGTTAGAGGTCCTCTCCGCCCAAAAAGCCCCAGACCCGGGGCCTGCCCACCTACCATTCCGGCTGTCTGTTGAAGAGAGCACTGGAAGGATGGATGTAGACCACCTGCTGGTCGATCAGGGTCCGGTAACCCTCCTGCGGGTCTTTCTTGGCAGCGTTTCGAAAGAATCCACTGCAGATGGCTTTCTGCACTCTGACTGTGGACTTACCACAGGAGACCACATCCAGCTTGTGTCTGTCAGGAACGTAAGTCAAGACAAGACGAAGATGTGAGGCAACTCTGTTTTCAGAGGCTCTGTCTTCCCGAATCATGGTGCCCAACACCCCCATCCCGGGTCCCCAGAGTAGGCAGCAGGACACTCCTTCCAGACCTAAATGTACTAGAGGGGAGGCTCTTCACAGTGGGCAAGATGGATGCAGTAAGAGCCAGAGACTTAATTCAACTCGACTAAGAATGTCCCAGTTGCTTGTAAACACAGAGCATTTTTCAACAATTAATAAATCATCTTCCTTGGGAACTTTCTGAAGTGATTCCCAGCTGCACCCTTGCCCAGGGAGGAGTACAACAAAGATGAAAAAGCTGGAAGAAAACGGTTATGCGAGGAGTCTACAGCTTCACAGGTATACAGAGATAACAGACAGGACATTCAAGGAGGTTCAACTCAAACATGGGAAAAGTCACCAGATGTTACCTGTCCATTATGCCCAACATCTGCTTGCGAATGTCCTGGGCCCGGCGCAGAGAACGAGCCTGGATAAAGTTCTCATAGCACCACGGGTTGGAGAACTTGTTGTTCTTCCAGGAGTTGTACACGGCCAGCAGAGTGAGGTGGTCCCCTTCGGTCTGGTGGAATTTGGCCTTCTTCTGATCAGCGAGGGCTTGTTTATCCTGCCAAGCAGTGGCACAGAGGATCATTTTCTGCCTGGCAGCTACTAACTGAACACCCAGCAGTTCCACAGAGTCCCACAGGGCCCCACAGGGCCCCTGTCAGTGTCCACATTAAGCACTGGAGTGGCAATGGCTGATTTCACCCAACTTCACCACACCCCCACCTGAGCGTGGCTCCGAACTCCCTACCTTGGGCCTGTAGAAGACATTCTGCACAGACAGCATGGACACGATGGTCAGCATTTCCTCACTGCAGCCCAGATGCACAGACATGATCAGCATTTTGCACAGCATGGGCTCCAGGGGGAATTCTGCCATCTAGAGGGAGACGAAGAAACTGCAATTGCTTCCCTGTGGAAGACCCATCTGGACCAGCCTGCGCGAGATACTGGTCAGAGTGGGTAACAGACCAAAGGAGGCATGATGATGTGGATGCCTGTCTCTACCAGAAGAAGGTTGTTGTTTTTTTATTTCCAAATAAACCCCAATGAAATGCATGTGACCAAGAACATAACTACTGTTGGTATAGGTGGGGATTTTGCAGGCATCTTTTAAAATTAAGGCTAGACTCAATAATATATCCTGAGGTAAAACTGACTGTGGATAGAATTTCCTTTTTCCAAAACAGTTTTAAGTGATAGTTGAAAATCCAAGTTAAAAAAAAGCATCTAGAATTCTATTCAAAGCTTATCCAGGGCCTCAGAGCTTCATTCTGTATAAAACAAACAGTATGGAAGACTGGCCAGGGAATCGTCCCAAAAGCACTGGAAGTTAAGTCCCCTACCCTGCGGCCAAGGCGAGTAAGCAGGCCCTCATCATCCAGGGCCCCCAGCGTGTACAGCTGCTCCATGGCTGTGATCAAGGTTTCCATCGGTGGGGCGTCCATGAAGTCAAAGGACAGCAGGTCATTGATGCCCATGGCCTAGAACAGAAAGTGTGTGATGGGAGGGTCGGCCTCAACAGGGTTAAATGAACATGGAGGAAGACTACTTGTCACTATCTTTCCCATTTCTTCAATTGCAATTAGGAAGCCACTAGCAAGGTTAGCAATCATCTCCAAGGCTGGGCCACACAAAATTCAGACTAGTAGAAAGCATATCCTTTTTCTCAGGAAACTTCAAAAAAACACTCCCTCAAAATGATAGCACATACAACTCAACAACAAAAAGACGGCAATTAAAAAATAGGCAAAGTCTGAAGAACAAAAGGAGAGCAACTTGTCTGTTCCCCTTCCCCCAATTCCCCAATAAAAATCTTAAAAAAAAAAAAATAGGCAAAGTACTTGAATAGTCATTTCTCCAAAGAAGACATAAAAATGGCCAAGAAGCACATGGAAAGATGCTCAACATAACTACTAATTAAGGAAATGTAAATCAAAACTACAATGAGATACCACTTCATACCCACTAGAATGGGTATTAAAAAAAATAATAAGTGTTGGCAAGGATATGGAGAAACAGGAATCCTCACACATTGCTGGTGAGAATGTAAAATGGTGCAGCCACTGTGGAAAATAATTTGATGATTCCTCAATAAGTTACACATAGAATCACCATATTATTCATGATCCCACTTTTAGATATATACCCAAAAGAAGTGACAGCAGGGTCTCAAACAGATTCTTGTACACTCATCATGTTCACAGCAGCATTACTTGCAATTGCCAAAGCGTAGAAACCACCCAAATGTTCATCAGCAGATGAATGGATAAACAAAACATGGTATATACATATAATGGAATATGATTCACCCTTAAAAAGGAATGAAATTCTAACACGTGCTACAACATGATGAACCTTGAAAACATTATGCTAAATAAAATAAGCCAGACAGAAAAGGACAAACACTGTGTGATTCCACTTACATGAGGTACCTAGAATAGGTAAATTCACAGAGACAGAAAACAATGATTACCAGGGACTGGAGGGTGGAGAGAAGGGATAGTTTAGTTTAATGGGTACAGAGTGGTGACAGCTGTACAACATTGTGAATGTACTTAATGCCACTGATTGGAAAAATTTTAAAAGGTAACAATGGTAATGTGTTGTATATTTTACCATAATTTTAAAAAATAGATAATACACTAGCCTATCCTGTCTCTTGCACACATAATTTCTACTGTGCATCCAGGAACAGTCTCATACTATGTTCGGTTGTAGGGATATAAAGATGACTAAGATATGGACCCTGCTCTCAAAAGAGTTCACAATGGTAAGACACATGGACACAAAGCCATGACAGTGCAGTGCAATCTGCATGCCTGACACACAGTAGGTAGTCAATACATTTGTTAGCTAAGTTGAAGAATAAAAGAAACAAATGAATGATGTGCTAACCAAGTGTATACAAAGGGTATGTGGTAGGACATAAGCTTTCTGTGTCTTTCCCATAAAGTGGGATCGTGACCATAAACACAGCAGGTGTTCAATAAATGTTTATTGTATGAATAATAACTACAAGGAATTATGTTAGCAATCAGTAAGCACTGTGCCAAGTGCCTTTACCTGCATTATCTCATTTATCTTCACCACAGATACTATTAATAGCCCCCCTCCCCCTTTGAGAGAATACAGAGCAGAGGGCCGAGCAGGTAAATTTGCCAAGGACACACAGCTCGAAGCAGAAATTTGAGCCACAGATGCCTCTGTTCTCACTCCAGAGACGGGAGCAGGTTTTTTTCTGAAGCTCTCTTTTAGCCTCTCTCACGGGGAATGAATAATAAATTTACGACAGAGCATTCTGCACCAGTAAAGTGCCAGGGCTCCAGGGTAGCATCAGTGTCAGGGGGCAGGGGGGTGTGCCATCATCTGGAAAATTACTCATGTGGCTCCCCCTGCCAAAGGAGAATGAAGGTTCTCATGGGAGACTAAGAGAGGAAGAGCAATGATTCAGAATGAAAACCAAGCCCCCAAAGGACCAGTCTGAAACCTCTACTGATAGCTCCCTTGCAGAGTTTTTGGACTGGGAGTTTTGCTTCCATTCTAAAAGAACACAATTGGATCTGAAAGCTAAAGGGATAAAGGAAGTGAGTTTGTCCACAGTTTGGCACTGATTAGACTTTTCTAATATCCTTTTAGAAAATGTTCCTAACTAAAATCCCTTATAACCAAACATTCTGCTGGTTATTATAGTATGAAAAAAATGCATGTTCACAGCGGACATGCCAACTTTGCCCCAGAACCGCAGTGGAAAGGCTGTTATCACAGCCATTTGCATTTCACTCAAAAACGACTGGTTCCATGAGGTTACTAAAGTATTTAAAAAGGTTCATACAACTGAGACTCATTTACTAAGGCCATAGGATTGGACTGTTTTCCCAACCCATTCTAACAAGACAATGATTTCTACCTTGAGTGAAAGCACCGTGCTTGCTAAGTTGGTTCTCTGGATTTCCGGCACGTTGGTGGTCAGCATTTCATCGCGGTAGGCGCGTTCTGTGTATAGCCTGTAACATTTTCCTGGGCCTGTTCTCCCAGCTCTGCCAGCTCGTTGCTTTGCCTGAGCCTAGAGGAGTGGGCATATAAAAGTAACACATATCTGTTAAACATTGCTTAACAGCCTCACCCAGGAAATCTGTTAAAAGAGGGGCAACTGGCAAAATTCAAAATGGGTTTATTTCACTTTCTTTAGGACCATTTGCAAGACTACCAATGTTATTATCATCCCCTCTCCAATAGGCAACATTTTGGGCAAGTTTGTTCAAGTGAGGCAAATACAAGCAAGGTGAACGGAAGAAATATTGTAAAGATCACAGAAATGTACCTTCAAAACTGTGGCACAAAACACAAAAGACAAGGCATAAAACAAGATGACAAAATATCATCCCCACAATTAGGACCAAAAATCTAAGTGAACTAAATAAATGTAATATTAATATACCAACCATGACTGCAGTCATTTTAAAAATCAGGTTTGATATGCTCAATGCCAGAAGGAAATGTTCACTCACATAGGTGAAAAAGCAAGTTATAAAACAATACTGATTTTGTAAAAAAAATTCTCTT
>NW_017731797.1:1538192-1560871 GCF_001890085.2 Hipposideros armiger
TGGAGCTAGACTGGCTCCACTAGCTGTGTGACCTTAAGAAAGTCACTTAACCCCTCTGCCTCAATCTCATCTGCGAAATGAGGATAATAATATCTTCCACAAAGGATCGATGCAAGAATGTAATGAGTTCATGTAAGTACTTAGAACAGTGCCTGGCAACACTTAGTAAGTACCCTGCAAGTGTTAGCCGCTATTACTTAAGTTTCAAAATGAAAATGGCCTGAAGGTTTTTATACAGATTATGAAACTAATCCATACCTATTATAAAATATTAAGAAAATATATAAAAGTATAAAGAAAAAAATGCATGCACTTCACCCATCAGCCAACAGTAACCAGCAGCACCATCGAGACATAATACCAATATTTCAACTACATGCTTTCAAGTCTCAGGTGGGTTAACATACACTGTGCATAAGCACACACCATCCATTTTCAAACAAAAATTGGATTATACTATTCCTACTATTTTGTAGCTCACTTTCTTCAAATAACATATCACAGTTATATGCTTATGTCATTAAGTATAGATACACACCACCATGTTAATGCCACATAACATTCTATGGCATGGATATCTTATTTTATTAAACTACTTCCCTTTTGGAGCTCATTTAAAATTTTTCCAGGTTTCCTCTAATATAAACAGTGCTTTAGTAAACATCCTTTTCCATAAACTTTAAATATATATTCAATAATTTCTAACTTTCAGATATATTGCAACTGTTAGGATAAAGAGATGATCTGTAAAATTCTGGATACATTGTGGCCAAACTGCCCTCAGAAAGGATGATCAGGTTATTCATTTTTAAATATAATTTAGTCAGAAAACTATTCCATAATTACCAAAGAAACACATTATCATCTCATTAATTATTACCATCTCAGATATCTGTGGCTAAAGACAGTATTTTAAAAGTATGTTCTTACTATCTATATTAGATAATCTATGGTACTAGGATTCAAACTTTTTTTTTTCAAGTTCAAATTATATGGAGCTTTTTAATGTTGAAACACTAAAGATTAAATGCAAACAACACAAAATCTCCACTATCTCATGAAAACACCTGATATCTTAGAAGCTCATCTTTGAAAGCAACAAATTTCAAAATACAAAACCATAAAAAAACTTCCGAAAGGCCCCAACCAGGATTTGCAGGAAAGCTGCTGGGAGAAGCCATCATACCTGAGAAATAGGAGTCACCACCAGCTGGTCAATCCCTGTCTTCGAATTGTAAACTTTCTGCTTCACAAATCCAGGGTCGACCACATAGTAGATGCCATCAATAGTCAGTGATGTCTCTGCAATGTTGGTGGCAATCACGACCTGCAGGAAAGACAGACACAGCTGGCTTGAGCTACCCAGGTTCGGCCCTGAGGTGTGAAACAGAACCTCTGAACTCAAACATCTTCCCAAAGGAAATGTGCAGTTATCTCCCTCTGCAGACGATTAGATAGCACTGAATCTGTTTGGCCTCAAATTGGGAGAAGGGGAGGGGACTTCATCTTAAGGGTTAGCTTGGGGAGTGGGTAGAGAACCTGAGAGAAGTGGAACAGGAAAAAGCAAAGGCCAATCAAAGCCAATTTCATTTGGTACAAATGGCTACATAGCTCATTTTCTAGATCCAATGTTGATTACTACAATTTTAATTTTCTAGCACCCTGGGAAAGCAAACTTCCTGGCATCACATGTGCCAGTGCAAAATGAGATTTTTCTTCCCCCACGGGGCCATCTGGACTACAAAATGGGCTGTTTGTGTATGTGGAACAAGAGGGAGCTTTTTTTTTCCCTAATCATAAAATGAACCATGAGGTGGCAGAGGAATTTCACGGTTTGCATGTGTGCAGCAGTATTTGTGATCTAGAAGATTATTGGTCTCAGCTTGGCACTGCCACTGCTCTTCCACCCAGAGGTTCAGCTAATAAAACACAATTGCTCGGGAAAATCATTGCTGGGAGGCACCAGAACATCTCACATCATGCCAGCACCTGACCGACCCTGAGAGGCTTCTACCTGCCACAGGGTTGCAGACGCCCTCTCAGAAAGAAGTCCAATCATCAGGAACAGAACAGAGAAGGAATCACTATCTTTCCCCCTCCAAACCTACTCCTCCTCTGTGTTTCCGTTCTCAGCACCATCTTCCATCCAGATGCCCAAGCCAAAAACCTGTGAGTCATTCCCGACTTCTCCCCTGCCCTTCTCCCCTACACTTCCAGGCACCCACTATGTATCATCCATTCTAATTCTTTAATGTTATTCAAATCCATCTGTCTTCCATTTCTAGGAAAATGAAAACATATGTCCACACAAACACTTGTAAGCAAATGTTCACAGCAGCATTATTCATAATAGCTAAAATGTGGAAACAACCCAAACGCCCATCAACGGATGAATGGATACATTTTGGATGCAGTATCATATTCTACAAGACTATTATTCAGCAATAAAAAGAAATGCTACACATGCTACAACATGGATGAACCTTGAAAACACGCTAAGTGAAAGAAGCTAGTTACCAAAGACCACATATTATATAATCATTTATATGAAATGTCTATAACAGGCAAATCCATAAAAGCAGAAAGATTAGTGGTTTCTAGGGGCTGAGCAGAGTGGTGAATAGGGGTGATTGCTAAAGGGCACAGAGTTTCTTCTGAGGGTGATAAAACTGTTCTAAAATTAATTGTAGTGATTAAGTGTTAATGACTAATTACCATTAATAATGGTAATTAATGATTGCACAATTCTGTAAATATACTAAAAAACACTGAATTGTATACTTTAACCCTCCATCAGACGCAGCTGATCTCACAGATTCATTGCACACAAATTTTCAAATATGAAATACGTCTTTACTAAGTCACAAACACGACTGGCAATAGGTTACAGTAGAGGGGAAAGATACGGAAGCGATGAGTCACAATACTTAACTGTTAGATATTTGAAAATTTGTGTGCAATGAATCTGTGACATCAGTTGCATCCAACAGAGGGTTAAAGGGGTCAACTGTATGGTATGTAAATTGTATCTCAATAAAGATTAAAAAAAAAAATCCATCTGGGGGCCAGCTGAGTGGCTCAGTTGGTTAAGAGCGTGAGCTCTGAGAAACAGGGTCGCTGGTGTGATTCCCACATGGGCCAGTGAGCTGCGCCCGAGCTGAGCTGCCAATAGGCAGCAGGATGGCTCAGCTGGTGAGATACATGCTCCTAACAACAAGGTTGGTGGTTCGGCTCCCACATGGGATGGGGGGCTGCGCACTGCCCCCGCCCCCCGCAACTAAGATTGAACACAGCACCTTGAGCTGAGCGGCCGAATGGGCAGCCGGATGGCAAATGGACTTGGAGCTGAGCTAGCTGAGCCCTCCACAGCTAAGATTGAAGGACAACAACTTGGCTGTTCCCCTTCCCTAATTCCACAATAAAAATCTTAAAAGAAAAAAAAAAATCCATCTGTCTCCTCTCCCATTGTCTCAAACACACAGTTTCAGCTCCTGGAACTACACAGCTCCCTGAAATGGCCACACCGTCTCGCCTCTAGACAGAATATCACAGGCTATTCTGTCTAATCAGAATGTGTGCCCTCCTGCCCTTCTTGCTTAGATGAGCATGCACAATCCTTCAGTACTAACTTAGATCCTTACTTCCTCTAAGAATAGTGGGTTGGGTGCTCCCCCTCTAGGTATCCAGAGCATCAGTAGCATTTTCACACTACATGCTAAGGACTGACTACTGGTAGATGATGTTCCACAGCAGAGAAGCCGATCCTCAGACTGCAGCCCTGGTGTCTACCCCAAAGCCTGGAAGAGGCTCAAAAAATGTTTGTCGAATGAAGGAAAGGAGAGGAAGAGGAAGAAGAGCAGCGGTCACATACAAAACCCTCATTCCTTAACCAACTGGCTAGATTTGTCTCTGGAACAATAAACAAGACCTGCATACATCTAAGCAATCCCCACCGGGTCCAGCGGCATATATCTCATGCTTTCAGAACATAATGGAGCTGCATTTCTGCCCAGGGCTACCTTTCTGCTGCCAGGTGGGGCTGGGTCAAAGATTCGGGTCTGCATCTCACTGGGAAGAGCAGAGTACACTGGGAGGATAATCAGCTCTGGAACATCAGGTCCCAGAGATTTCATTCTTTCATACAGGATCTCACAAGCAGTATCGATCTCTTCCTGACCAGTAAGGAAGACCAGGATGTCACCTAAGAAGAGAACAGGAACATTCATTTACTTTCTCTGTGTATGTTCTATCCAACATTAAAAGAACTCCAAATGACAGAAAACACCCTCAAATTCTCACCTCTAATAAATCAAGAACAAATCAACTTCTGTTCGTGTTTATTCTGTTTATTTTTATTTATTTATAATTTGTGTCTATGTTTAAATAGGTAGATTTAAACCCTGTTCACCATTATTTATACTTTTACCACCACCATTTCAAACATGCAGACCTGAGACTTATAATACTTAAAAGGCATCTGAGTGAAAAAGATACCCACATTAGGACTTTTGGCCCAAGAGGGAAATATGTTCTTTTCCCCTACCTGGTGGTTCTGTTAAATGGATCTGCATGACAGTGATCAAGCTGGCATCCAGATAATCTGTCTCCGGTTCCTTTGTGTACAATATTTCCACTGGATATGTTCGACCGGGAATGGTAAAGATGGGAGCTTCATAGAAGTACTGAGAAAATTTCACTGCATCTAAGGTAGCTGAGGTGACAATTAGCTTCATGTCCTGACGTTTCTGAACTGTCTATAAAGGGAAATGCAATGTGACTTACTAGGAAGGACTATACAAAAAAGGCACAGGTACTCAAATCCCATTCCCAGAATTCAGTTCCCAACAGCTAGAAGGGTCACCAAAGAACACCCAGTTACCTTTTTCAACAATCCAAAGAGCACATCAGTGTGAATTGTTCTCTCATGCGCCTCGTCCAACATGATGATTGCATACTGAGTGAGGTCGGGGTCAATCAGGCATTCTCGGAGCAACATCCCGTCTGTCATGTACTTGATGACTGTTTCAGGGCTGGTGCAGTCTTCAAATCGAATGGTGTAGCCCACCTACAGCAGAACAGAAGATGAACACCTTAGAACCAAACCTCTCCCTTGTGCAATCACCAGGCAAGATTTCAGCCCAGTCAGACTGTTACCCGTAATCTTATTAGATAAGAATTTGATCAAGATATACAGTGATATCCTCATAGTAAAATCAGTCTTGGACTTGATCCTAAACAGATCAAAGATGACAATGAGAACCCTCTCTCCCTCAGGAGATACCTGAAAAAAGGTAGCATTATGCCCATTTTAATAGAGATCTGGGCCTTTTACTCTTTCTTCAGGCATTTTCAGAACACCTTACTACCCTCTTACCTCTTGGCCTAAGCAACAACCAAACTCCTCTGACACTCTTTTGGCCACCGACATGGCTGCCACTCTTCTGGGCTGGGTACATCCAATCTTGCCCCTGGAAGTGTAACCTGCCTCCGCCAGGTACTGGGTAATCTGCGTTGTCTTTCCAGATCCTGTCTCTCCGATAACAATCAGAATCTGATTGTCATGGACAGCCTGAAAGCAACAACAGAATATAAATACTGTCATGAAAATCTGCCACTTGTTACTCTGGAGTAAAATAACTAATGGTTATATTCTAAAACTAAATGAGAAATAGAAGACACAATAATATACATATGGTAAGATTATAACCAGGGTTTAAATTATTTTTAATCATGCACAGAAAAAAATATTAATGATTTTTTTTTCTATGGGTGATGCTTTTTCTTATTTTAACTGCACGTATAACTTAAATGAAAAACTTTAAACTTTATGAGTATTCCTTAACCGACGCAAATTTATTTTTTTAATTTTTTGGTTTTCTTAAATTCATAAAAATAAAAAGATGCTAAAAGCGTAAACTATCACCCAGATATCCCTGATATGTGTGTGTGTGTATTATATACATACATACTATATATATACTATACATATACTTACATAATTTTTAAACATTATATACGCATGGTTAAAGAGTTTAACAGTAAGTAAAAAGGTATATAGTATTCCTTTCTACTGTCACTCCCAAATCACCAGCGTCTTACCTCCAACAGTCACCTCATTTCTACACTGTTTATAACAGCAAAGGACTGCCATCAACCTACATGCCTACTAAATATAGGACTGGTTAAATAAGCCAGAGCACATTCATACAACAAAGCACTTAAAAAAAAAAAAGGAACAACTTCTGAGCTATATAATTAAGGGGAAAACGTAATGGGCAGAACAGTTATATAACATGCTGCCATCTAGAAACAC
The DNA here is from genome assembly GCF_001890085.2 of Hipposideros armiger. NCBI lineage: Eukaryota > Metazoa > Chordata > Mammalia > Chiroptera > Hipposideridae > Hipposideros > Hipposideros armiger. Next base: position 1,544,506 of record NW_017731797.1, read on the forward strand.
ACACCGTATATATAAAATATATAATGTCTGTGTGTGCACACATATGTATTTGTATTTGCTTATATACATGTAAGATATTGTTGAAAGGATTCACTAGAAACTAGTAAACTCAGTAGCCTCAGGAAGTATGGGAGTCTTAAAATCAGATCTCCAGAAAATGGAAAAAAGTACTTGAAGCAAAGTCTTACTTATATGGGATCATCCCATAAACGGGAAAAATGAGCATCCTCATTTTTCTTATTGACCAGAGCTGTTGTTCTGTGCAACACGATACTCTGTCCACTCAGAACTGCTCTAGGGTCCCCCAGTTCAAACAGATTTATTTCCTCATAGGAAAAAAAAAATGTGTAGACTGATATATGTTTTTGAAAAAGTACTTGGAAATGCTCTGGTTTTTTCCTATGCCCTCTGGAAAAGCCACTTCAAGTGTGCACATTTCAATTAAAACATGCCATCCTTCTCTTAGAAAAGACCCCTACTTCCCCACCAATACATCATAAAGGGGCTTCTCACCTGGACCAGCTGTTCCTTCAGTTTGTAGATGGGTAGGCTCTCTCTCTGCTCAATGATTGACATCTGGGTCTTTTTTCCGTAAGAAGCTTTATTGCCCCCAAAGGCATGCTTCTTCCACTCAGGAATGTCGTTGGGCATCATCCCAATACCCCTCATGTTGGCAGCAATCTGCCTGCCTTCCGCTGCAAAGGAAACAAGCGACTTAATACCGGTCTGAAGCTACCCCACTGCCCCTCCTCCACATTTCTCCAGTACATCCTTCCTCTCTGCTAGTTCCATGTTGAAGCCACCATTCTCTGCCCTCTGAACTATTATAAAAGCCTCCTAATTCATCTCATGTGTCTACCCCTGCCTCATCCAATCCATTCTGCAGGGCACCTTCAAAATCCTTTGGAAATGCAATTCTGATCATGCTACTTCCCTGCTTAGAACTTTGCAACATTTCCCAGTGAATTTTAGAATTGAGCCCTAATTCATAATATCATCTACAAATTCCTGGCCTGCCACCCCTCATCCCCCACCACTCTGTCCATCACTCTGTATTCCAGCCACACAGGCCTTCTTTCCTACCTCACAGCCCCAGTACAGGCTATTCCTCAGCCTGGAACACACTCCCCAACCTCTGCCCCATCCCCAGTGATAGACTAAGCCCTATTTATCCTTCAGTTCTCAACTTGCCCAGGAAAGTGACCCACTAAGCCAACTACACTACCTGTACTTCATATAGCACTTGTCATGATTTAGTTAGCTGGTAATTATTTGATTAATATCAATCTTCCCTATTAAATTGTTAAGTCTCATAAAAGCAGGGATCATGTCTAATTTACAGCTGTATTCCTGGTTGCACAATATAAATTAATAAATACTTGTTATGACTGTATCCAGCAATTAGTTATTATTTACCAAAGAACTACATGAAAAGGAAAGTTTCAAAGCTATAGTATTTTTAAAATAAAAGTTTTATGTTATTCAGAAGAAAAACTCAACCAGTCTAATAATCTGACCAGGGTTACCAAAACAAGGGCCAGCCAAGTGGCTCAGCTGGTTAAGAGCTCACTTGGGAGCACCAGCTCTGAGCAGCAGGGCTGTGGTTCGGATCCCACATGAGGGCCAGTGACACTGCCCTCTACAGCTAAGATGATGAACAACAGCTCGACCTGGTGCTGGGCTGCTGTGAGTCGCCGGCGAAGGCTGCAGCAGGGCTGCAGTAGGTCTGCAGTGGGCTGCCGTGAGTTACGTGAGTGGCTAGCAGCCAGTGTGAGCAGCTGGTAGCCGGTGTGAGCTACCGGGAGCCGCTGTGAGTGGCCGACCAATGACCGGCGACCGATTGCCTCACCCAGGAAGAGCACAATGATCATACCAACATGGGCCAGTGAAGCAACGTACTCCACAACTAGACTGAAGAACAAAACAGCAATTTGTCTACCTGTCTGTTCCCCTCCCCGCAATTCCCCAATAAAAAAAATCTTTAAAAAAACCAAAACCAAAAACAAAAACATGCTTTAACTGAAGGGAAAAAGCAAATCACCAAAGCCAAGGCTAAATCTTTAGTATACGCTGACAGTGCCCCTTCCCTGTGTACTTGAAGGCTCATATTTTTTTGAAAAGTCCACAGGGTCTGTCCCAGGGTCCTACCATCAGGCAGAGGATCAACCCAGTGTTTGTTGAGTCCCATGGGAATAGAATCCATTTCGGCTTCCCGTTGAGCCTGCTTGAGTTCCCGTCTTTCTTTGGCCAAAGCACTCTGCATCATTGCTGCTTGGGAGAGGGAGCCATCTGGGTTCTAGTGCAACAGAGGACAAGGCAATATCAGAATGGGATTCCGGAATGCATTAAATGTCCAGGAAATAAGATGTAGATGTTAAGCCACTTCAATCTAAAGAATGAGACCCACCTAGAAGAAAGGTCCTATCAACATACCAGACTACATGAAAGAAATGGATAAACTACAGCAAATTCAGAGAAAATGAACAAGGATAACGATAAATCCCTGAAGGAATTGGGGATGCTGGCTTGAAGATGGGAATTCCAAGGGAGATAGGATATATAAGAAAGGGATAAGAATTCTTCTGTATAATCCCAATTACTAAAATTAAGACCAATGTGGACACCTCAGTAAGAAAGATTTCACTCCTGCCTAAAAAAGAACTCATGATCAGATCCACCTGAAAATGGAATGTGTCTTCTTAAGGGCTGGTGAATTCCCTGTCACTAACAATGTCAAGCAGACATGAGAAGACCACATGGAAGGAACACTGTAGAAGGATACATGGGTGGATTACAAGCTCTGAATGGGTGGCTGGGCTGAGAGACCTTTAAAATAACCCTTTTCCAAACCTAAATTGTATCATAACTGTTCCATGAACTCTTCTCCTCGTAGCTCTGCCCTCCACAACACCCAGCCCTATAGCTTCCTATTAGGAGCCAGCAGCAATTGGTCAAGTGAACCCCTTCAAAACTGTCTTTGAATCTGCAAGGTTCAAGCCCTAAGGCCTGGGCAAAAGCAGTGATATTAGATCAAGCACACGTATTGAGCTCTCCTTTCTCCCAAAACACACTAAAATGAGAGCAAAATAATTAAAAAGGCAAAAGTAACAAAGCTGAGTCAATCTCCCTTTAAAATAAAAATATTCTAGACCCTGACCAACAGTCAGTGCTACCTCCTGTGGCCTGAGTTCTGCTTACACAGATCTAATAGCCTGCTCTGAAAAACTAAACTGTTACATCAAGAAAAGAAGTTCACTTGACATGTCCAGGTTAGAGTCCCAGCATTTCTCACCTTAACGATTTTTATAGGGCTCATGTCCATGCTTTGCTTGGTGTGCCCTCTCAGGAATGGAGGCTCTTCCTCAACCAGTTCAATCTCAAGGTCCTCATCTAAAAGGCCCCCAAAAAGAAGAATTAGCCAAAAACAAAACACAGAAATGACCAATCCTTTTCACCAAAATAATTAATTTCCAGTAGTACCAGCAGTCTTTATCACAGTTGCCCTGTAAGGTCAAAAGGACAACAATACAAGTGAAACTATAAACCAGGTGACTGGCCCCCCTGTTCTCCAGCCTTTTCTAGGGCATCTGTGCTCCAGCCCAAGAACTGATCAAAGCTACTTTCAAAAGAAATTAAGCCTATGGAAAAATGCTACTCTGATATTCTGGATGGTACTAAGGCATTTGCCATTCAATTTCATTATAGAGTAACTCTTAACCCACAATAAGATTGGCAAAAAATAAAAATAAGTTGGACAGTGGAACACTACCCAACAATGTGCAGCAGCAAGAACTCACTCACACTTATGGTAGACATGTAATATGGTACAAAAACTTTAGAAAACAACTTGGACTGCCTGGCACATTTCCTACTACCCAGTAATTTTCCTACATATTTAGAAAGTGAGAAGGTCTTGCATATGAGCATTAAGAGCCAAACATAGGGCTCTAAGCAATAGGGGTTCGAGTCCCGGCTCAAGCTGAGCAGCCGCTGAGCTGCCAACAGGTGGCAGGATGGCACAGCTAAAAAAAAAAAAAGAGAGACAAACATAGGAATTTTATAATAGTATTATTCATAAACATAAACAAAAAACCAGAAACAGCCCACGTGCCCATGAAAAGTAAAATGGATAAATTATGGTGAATTTATATGTAACAACAACACTCTACAGCACTGAGAATGAATGAAATACAACCATAAAAATCAACAAAGATAAATAAAAAATTATTTAAAAAGAAATTAAGTTCAAAAACAGACTAACTAAACAATATATTTTCAGATGGATATACAGATGGTAAAATGCTAAAGAAAAGGGAGGAAATGATTAATGCAAATTTAGGATAGTGGGTACTAAGAGGAGGAAGGAGAAAGATCTAATCAGAGTGGGCATTAGGGGCTTCAAAGGTGCTGGTAAAGCTCTACTTAAGCTGGGTGGTAGGTTATAGATGTTCACTTAGGTCTTCATTTATTATTGTTATATGAATTATATATGTTCCGTCACAGGATTTATTTCACAATTTAAAAATATTTTTAATGGGCTGTTAAAAGTTGTTTCCAGGGCAACTCAGAGGTAATCTAGGTGGATTCAGGGTTTTTATAACAATTACTAAGAATATGAGATTAAATTTACTCCCCAAAATACAATTACAACTTTTTATATCCTAAAAACTTATTATAAGCAACAAGCATAATACATAAACGTTTCCCAGAAAAATGAGTTTTTTTGCTTCCATCATGGAGTGACCTTATTCTTTTGAGAGATGAGTGGTGAGACCCAAGGAACAAATTATTTATAACCACTGGATTAAACTACAAATAAACCGCCCAGTCCAGGAGCTCAAATTGCCAAATGTCCTCCCAATCCATTATCCTGCTCAATCCCAGTGGCTAATTACCTTCTTCGTCATCCACTTTAGGGAGAATGCCAGTCTCTTCATCGAAGTCTGGAAACTCTTCTTTGGAAAGCACATTGGCGGCAATCATCTAGCCAAAGAACAAAAGGCAGCACTTGTTACTTGCTAGGATCAAAACTCTTCTCTTGTAGGAGAATTAATAGAGGTTTCGTGTAGGAAACCAAGGTTTTTTTCCTCCTCTGACCCAGGATTGCAGGGCCTCATACATCATACATCCCATCCCTGGGGACAAGACAACATGGTGCCCAAACGCGTGGCTCAAGGGTCTCTTCCCCAGGAACAGTTATCTGCTCCTTCTCTTGGTTCCACAGCACTCTGCACACGCCTCGTTATGTAGTATGTAAACCTTCACAGCTATTTGTTTCCACCTATCTCCTCCACTGGACTTGGAGTTCCTCAAGGGCAGGAACCATGAAACATTTGTCTTTGTAGCCCTAGCATCTACACAGTGCCTGGCACTGTTTATTCTGTTTATTGATGAATGATGAAAACAAGAACAAACATTTATGTAGCACTACCACATGCAGGCAGTAATCTAAGAGCTTCACTGCTATTAACTCATTTAATCCCAAGGCCACCACTGGCCCTGTTTTACAGAGGAGTACAGCGGCTAAAGAGGTAGAGTAACTTGGCTCTGAATCACACAGCTAGTCCGTGGCCAGAAGTCACCCCAGGCCATCATGCTCCAGGGCCCACACTCTTAGCCACTATGCTACCTGCTGTATGACTGTGGCCATAAAAGCAAATAGCCCCAACCTGTTTGATCTCCCACTTCTCTGGGTCAGAGATGCGGGTAAGGCGCTTGCGCTCCAGCGAGTCATCTTCTACTTCAGGGGCACTGACGAGGGAGAGGTGAGTGGGTCTGTCCGGATTCCTCATTGAGGTCTCCTCACTGGTCTCTCCAACAAGATTTCGTCGTCGATTTGGGTTTAGATCTTCCCCAGTCTCTTGATCCACATCCTAAGGCACAAAAATAATGAAGCTAGCTTACTTGCCGTCCTCTTATGTTTCCTTGGCCATCAAATATGGTCATAGGTTGGCTATCTCACCTACCTTCATGCTCAGACTAGTCTTGGTCCCAGTGAAGGACAGCACTTTGACCTTGACCCTCTGGCCTTTGCTCACCACATCAGCCACATTGGCCACACGGCCTTCCCTCCGGAGCTCAGAGATGTGCACCAGGCCTTCCCACCGCTTCCTGAGGGAGAGTCAGAGACATCAGGGGCATGCCTAAAACACCTTTTCCCCAAGAGATTCCCGCCTTGTTGGAAGTGAACAAACAAAAATTGTCTTAAAACTCAAGAGGAAAGTACCAAGAAGGTGGTCAAATAAAATAGTATTACCACCCTCCCAAAGGAAAGGCATGGGGTGGGGAAGTAGACATAACAAATTCTCATCTGTCTTAACCAGCAAAAGGACAGATCTCTTGAAGGTAGGGGAAGGAATAAATGGCTCCATGACATTTCAAATAAAAAGCCAATTTCTAACAACCTGATATGGCTGATTTGATTAAAGTGTCATTAAGCGTAACTTTTTTAAAAAGTGAAAATCCTGTGATAATAGAAATTCTGCCCAGCACTGGTGTGAAAGAAGAGCACCAGCCATTACCTTAGTCCCTCCAGCTGCACAAAGCATCCAAACTGCATGATGCTGGTAACTTTGCCATTGTAAATGTCCCCAATGGCGGGCTCTTCCGGCGGAGGGCGGTCCACATGCTTATCCCGCCATCTGTCCAGATTCCTCTCCCCATACTTGTCTCGGTCCTTCCGGTCTTTGGGGGGACTCTGACTTCTGCTCCTGGACCGATATCTAGACTTCCCTTTATTTCTCTCCCGGGTCCTGGAATGCGATCGAGAGCGGGACCGGTGTCTTCGCTTGTGGTCTCTATCTCGGTCTCTCTCTCTCTCACGGTCGCGGTCGCGGTCACGGTCACGGTCACGCTCTCGATCTCGGCTCCGGCTCCGCTTCTTCTTCTTTGTCTTATCCCTAACAAATCAACAAACACCTATTTGAAAAAGAAACCAGCCCAATTTCATCGATGCATCCCCAAGTACCCAGCACAGTGCCATATACATGGTAGGTGTCTTCTAAGTGTTAAAAACTAAATTAGAGTTTCAATAACTATGACGTCCCTGCAGGCCAATAAAGGATGAGGCCAGAAAAGTATTCAGCCTCTGTGAGTCCAGACTTCTATCCTCTGAACGTCTTAGCATTTGTTGCATAAATATTCTTAACAGGGAGCAATGAAAATAAGTCCAACAATATGGTACATGGCCAGTCTAGATTGTGTAAACTTGCCCAAAATTTTGCTTGGCTGGTCCACAAAATTCAACTATCACAGTATCCTATACTCCCAAAGGATAGGACACCAGGGACAAACCGGTGCTCAGCATCTCTTTGCTTCTCCTGGCCTGCTGCACTGGGCATTAAGGCCTCCAGCTCTTTCAGGACATCCACAGCGACTTTCACATCATCTTCATCCAACATGGTCTATAGGGGCAGAGGCCAGCAAAGTTAGGAGGAGAAGGGGGGAAAAAATCACTCAAGAATCTGTACTTCAAGTACCACAAATCTGACAGCACCTATATCACTGCCTACTTAGGTGAAAGAAGCAGAAGGGGGTCCAGACTTCCAACATAATTTGAGACAGAGGCAGAGGAATAAGCAAAGGCTCTTGGAAGTCATTTCTATATTTGGCAAACCCCTTGTCCTTAATGCAAGGCTATGGAAAGAAATGAGATATCACCCCGTCTGTGAATCACACAAATAATGATTATTAATAGAAAACAGATGCTAAAATTTTTTTCAAAGCATCTCTCCCCTCTGCACTCCCTTCTCCCCTTTCACCTGCTTTATTTCTTTTCATAGTTCTTATCAGTATCAGATACATTACGTACTTATTTGTCTATTACCTGCCTCCCCACTAGAAGAGTTTACGTGTTTATTTCCTGCCCCCCCAGCCCAATACTAGAATGTAATCTCCAAGAGGGCAAGAAATCTAGTCTGTTTCGTCCACTGCTGATACTTAGAACAGTGCTTAGCACATAGCAGGAACTCAATAAATACTTGCCAAGATGAAATTTAAAAATCAAAAGATCTGATATTCTAACATGCAATGGAGCAAAAAAATCTTATTTTATACATACTTCATATCCTTGGTCACTGCTTTCCAAAATTCCCAAACTCATTTCCCTCAAATATCATTATCTAAACCCTTTAACACTATTCTATACATAGCATTTGCTCAGGGCGTGATCACTTTTCACTTTGAAAAATATGTGACAATAAAGGTAAACTTAAAATTAATAACTAATGTGACAGGGGCCGGCCGAGTGGCTCAGTTGGTTAAGAGTTGGCTTGGGAGCGCGAACTCTGAGCAGCAGGGCTGCCAGTTCGGTTCCCACATGGGCCAGTGTGCTGAGCCCTCTACAGCTAAGATGGTGAACAACAGCTCAACCTGAAGCTGGGCTGCCGTGAGCCACCATGAGCAGCCGTCCAATGGCCAGCAATCGACTGCCTCAGCCGGGAAGAGCGCAATGATCATAATACCAACATGGGCCAGTGAAGCGATGTCCTCCACAACTAGACTGAAGAACAAAAGAACAGCAACTTGTCTGTTCCCCTTCCCCAATTCCCCAATGCTGTTCCCCTCCCCCAATTCCCCAGTAAAAGCTTTTCAATAAATAAATAAATAAATAATAAGACAAAGAAAAGAGGCAGGGGTGGGGGGAACATACAGTTATAGTATATTCTCAAAATGGTATCAGTACCCGAACAGAAGGGTTGTCTGGTTGGCAAAGGCTTGGGAAGAGTTCCTTCAGTTTTTCTTTCTCAGTTTTGGGTTTAACAACTGGATCTTGTTTCATTAAACAGCATGAAGGAATTAAGAAAAAAAAAGATAAATTTAATATTCTTAATGGTTAACAAAAGAACTTCAACATTAGATATGCAACAAACTAAAAACAGAATGTGGCATTTTTCTACATATTACTCATATACATTACTATAAACATAATTTAATTTTCTAAAAAAGAAAAAAAGAAAATATTGATTATAAAACCCTCAACAAACTATCTGGGCATTGGGGTGGGGGTGGGGGATTGCATCAGTATTCATTTGGTTGGTTATATCTTACAATTCTTATAATTTTAATTTTGTCGTAAGTCATTTGAAAATTTTTACTAGAACATTTACTTGTTCAGCAGCTGTTGCAAGGGAAACAAACACAATTTACAGAGTGCCCATAATCTAAACCATTCTGCAAGCTAGGCTCAGCTGGAAGCTCTGCTCACCTTTGCTAGTAGAAGGCTTTGCTGGAGGCCGCATGGTTTGTATGAGACGTAGCAAGTTACTAATAAGAGAATCCTTTGAAACAAAACAGAACAAAAATTGTCAGCCCCTGGGTCAGTGCTTAAAAACACTAAGAAAAGGGATGTTCTTTAGAGAAGAGTGGTTATGCCCACCTGCCCCATTTTCCTAGAGAGGTGTCACAGGCAATCCAGTTATATCACCACTGCTTAGTGGCATGAAAACATTACACACTTAATGGTGTATTTGATTGATAGGTATAAATTATTTCCTTTCTGTATCAAAACCCCATTTTAAATCCTATCAAAATTTAAATTCAATAGTGACATTAAAATAAAACGGTCTTGGGCCGGCCGAGTGGCGCGATGGTTAAGAATTGGCTTGGGATGCCAGAGGGCCCCGGTTTGGATCCCGCATATGAGGGCCAGTGACACTGCCCTCCACAGCTAAGATGCTGAACAACAGCTCAACCTGGAGCTGAGCAGCCATGAGTCGCCGGCGACGGCGTAGGCTGCAGCCCCTGTGGCAGTGGGTTGCCATGGGCTACCGTATGTCGCCAGCAGCCAGCGTGAGCGGCCAGCAGCTGCAGTGAGCGGCCGTCCAGAAGCCGGCGACTGATCTGCCTCACCTAGGAAGAGCGCAATGATGGTGCCAACTTGGGCCAGTGAAGCAACGTCCTCCACAACTAGACTGAAGAACAAAATGACAGCAACTTGTCTGTTCCCCTTCCCCCAATTCCCCAGCACTGTTCCCATCCCCCCAATTCCCCAATAAAAATCTTTAAAAAATAATAACAAAAAAAATAAATAAAATGGTCCTCAGATATACATACCGTGAATTCTGCACCATTTTTGATCAGAGAAGCCTTAAAAGTATCAAAGGTGGTGTTTTTCTCAGCAAGACTGATCACAAATTCAGCTGCAAATGAGAAAAGGGATTAAAACAAGAATAGAGACTTGAACAAAATATCAATTTCAAATATGCTAAAAACAAAACCAATTAGGCTATTCAACAATCATAAAAACCAAAGACCACCATCTAGTAAAAAAAAAAAAAAAGAAAAAAAAAAGAATTTAGACTACCAAGATTATCCATGTATGTTCTAGCTAATTTTTTTTTTTTTTAAGATTTTACTGGGGAATTGGGGAAGGGGAATAGTGTTGGAGAATTGGGGAAGGGGAACAGCCAAGTTGTTGTCCTTCAATCTTAGTTGTGGAGGACGCAGCTAGCTCAGTTTCCAAGTCCAGTCGCCATCTGCAGCCTGCCGGCAGCTCACAGCCACTCAGCTCAAGGTGCCGTGTTCAATCTTAGTTGTGGGTGGGCATAGCCTACCATCCCATGTGGGAGTCGAACCAGCAACCCTGTTGTTAGGAGCATGTGCTCTCACCAGCTGAGCCATCCTGCCACCTCTTGGCAGCTCAGCAACAGCTCAGCTCGGGTGCAGCTCACTGGCCCACGTGAGAATCAAACCGGCGACCCTGCTGCTCAGAGCTCGTGCTCTTAACCAACTGCACCATCTGGCCAGCCCAACTAGCTAATTTTTATAAATGAAAAGGAGCTATTACTACAAAACGTCTCATTAGGCCTTTGAGTGCATTTAAAGGAGGAAGACCTTGTCCCTTATCACCGTACTCTCTCATGAAACTATTAGGTGTGTACAGTGCCATATAAACTCTAGAGGTAACAATGTCCAAAAGCGCGAGTCCAAGTATACACAAAGGACACACACATAGGATGCTTTCTAGTTTCTGGGAAGGCAGACACAATCTATATATGAGGGCCAGGCAGCTGCTGGATGGTACAATCTCCAAGTTGAAGGTAGACTCACTTGCCCCCCAAATTTTCTCTGCAAAACTGCCTAATTCTTGAAATTTCTAATATTAGAGCTTTTTTATTAAGAGCCTTTCGGGTGAGGAATGCATTTTTTGATAGGCTGAGATAATATGCCTCAAACTTGTGAGTGCGACAAAAAAATCTGAATAATTTCATTTGGACTTTAATCCTAACAAATAATAACAACATGTAAGATCTTAATAACTAACTTATAAACTAGTACTACCACACCATTTCCATGCTGGAATCTGCCTTTATGTTTTTGATGACAATAAGTGAAAGCCAAATGCCATCAGGATACATGGACATAGCTTATACATAATAATAACGCCAATGGTTAAGATCTTTTAACCATCCACTACATGCCAGGCACTATGCTAAGTGCTTCACATGGGTTACCCATGATTCTCACAACAACCCTCACAGGTAGGTACTGTTGGGGCCCAAGACAGGCCGCCCCAAGAGATCTCACAATGGCATATTGATTACTTTAAAATTACTTGACAAGCAGCCGGTGCAAGAATCATGTCTGCCATCACCAACATCCTCATGTGGGGGCTGCTGTTAACGCTGTTTAATTATCTGGGGCTTAAAAAAAAAAAAAAAAAAAAAGCAAGCAGCGATGGCCGCTCCGGGTTTCAGTGACAGCTCTGGGAAATAGTTTCTAACAGCTCGGTCTGGAGGGCTCTCAGGCGAGGCCAAGGCCGCAGGTTCCCTAGGCCCAAGTCTCTGTGACAGAGGAGAACGACTCACACCGGCACACTCAGCCTCTCAACCCCCTTTCTCCTTCCGCTTCCCTGAATCCCAAACCCAGGCCGCAGAAACCTCCCGGTGCTCACCCAGATCCTTGTCGTTGATCCCCAAGTGATTGTCCAGCTCCGTGCAAACCTTCGACACTAAAGACAGGTACTCGAGTTTGGCGAGTTCTTCCGCGGGGCCTAGCTCCGACCCGATTACGGCTCCCGCCATGGCCACAGCCACCGCCATGGCTACGGCTTTGCCTCCGCCTCCTCACCGTCGGCCTCCGGAGCTACTCCAGCCAGGCTCCAGTTTTCCCTTCCGGGTCGGCGTACAACCCTTTTGTTTACGGTAAATTGAAAACTCAAGGAACTTCTGCCGTAACCGGATAGATCATAGAGATCAAAACAGGAAGTGAGTAAGGAAGGGACGGCCGAATGGGTTACGCGGCTGGCGCCCTCTACAGGCCAGCGAGCTTCTTGGCCGGCTCTCAGTCCCGGGAACGTTCACCCTCAGCGAGCTCCCGCCCTACGTCGGCAGAGGGCAACCGTGGCCTATGCAAAGGGCGCCAGGGAGGGCGCCACCAGCCCGCGCTTGCGCTTTAGAAGCCTTGATTAAAAAAAAAAAAAAAAAAAAAAAAGAAACCTTGATATAGGAGCCCTAATTCAAGTTGCGGGGGTGGGGGAAGCAAACGTCTCTTTACAATAGATCCCTATGTTCATTGCCACGGCTTTGCCTCTACATGGCTCATGACTATCTCAAACAACTCTGTAACAAACCAGCAGGCAAGGTAGTCTAGTTGTGTTATTAACTCATTTTACAGATGAGGAAACTGAAACTTCCGCTATCTAGCTGAATGACTTTGGGCAAATTAACCTGAGACCTTTGTTTTCTCACCTGGGATAGTGTTGCTCTAACGGGGTTTAGGTGATGACTAGGAGGTAGCCATGCAAGGAGCCTGAAGTGAGTAAACAAACCATAAAGGCCGTCTCTACCATCCCAAGGTTGAAACAATGGTCACTTTAAAATGTGTCTGTCAAGCACAGATCCCCTCAGTCTGAGACCCCAGAATGCCACCTGGCTCCTCTCGTGAAAACCATTTCTCAACCCCAGATTTCCCCAGTGTTAATGATGCTAATACCCTCAGTCCTCTCAGAACTCGTACCTTCAAATATCTGCTGTGCTATGAACCCAGGGCCAGAAGCTCAGGTCTCCCAACTTCTACTCTGCATCCCCTTTTCCTTTGTGGCAACCCTATGGTGAGGTGAGGGTTTCCCCACATCACACTGCTCTGTGTGATAAATAAAGAAATAGAGGCACCCCCAAAGTAAGTGACCCTGTAATCAATCAAAACGGAGGAAATCAGACCCTTTGGCTTTTTAACTTCAGGCTGCATTACACTGCTGCACCTTTGGACTCTGTTCCACCAACATCTGACCATGGACTAAAGGATGGCAGGAGAAAACCCCGGAGCAATAGTTCTCAGTGCCTCCAAGAGCGTCATATTTCCAGGTTCCTAAAGAGTCAGTACTGTACCCTCTGAGCTCTCCCCATTCCTCCCCTTTCTCTTCCTTCTGTTCCCCATGAATGGAATGGAAAATCCTGCACTTGATTCCATGTGCTTAACTTGCCAGTTTGGAGTTAGGATATCAGGGGCTTATTCCATTTGACTTCCTTTCTTTGTGCCTCTTTGCCTTTAAAAACAAAAATTATATTTATATTCTGCTTTCCTCCAATATTCAACTGGAAGAGGGAGGAAAATCTGGAGTTTGTTTTGTTTTAAAAGTTCTGTGGGAAAAAAAGGGCATAGGACCATACATGTAATAAGAGTAGCAGTAAATACTGTAAAAACGTTTCTAATTATTTGGGAATTGTTGAACATATATCTCAATAGTGAATATTAACAACAAAACTTATTAAATTTCATCTACATATGCCATTAACTTTACATTTTCTGAAGTAAAAATTTTTTATGCAACACACATATTTCCTGTAACAGTAAGGAATCTTTTTGAAGCTGAAGGAAAACAGGTAAATACATAGCTACTGATAACTTGACAGCCCATATACAGATACATGTGGAATCTTACTGTGGATGAAAAAGGGGTGCTGTAATAAATCATAGATTCCTAACTGGGCAGCTCCTGGTGGGTCATGCACCAGGCCTATAATTTCTTCAGTGAACGGTTTTTAAGCAAGCCCCGCCCATTGTTCTTGTGCATTTGGTTAATACACCTTTGAAATGCCAAAAGTAATACTCCTCAAAGGCATAACCACCCTCAGGAGAACACTTAATCTTGTAATCCATTCCCTGCCTTGCTTTCTCCCATCTTCATGTAATCTTTCTTACATTCCCTCTTTAATTTCAAATGCATAAAAGACACTGCAAAACTGTCATTTTCCATAGCACTTTAGATCTTGCTTCCCAGCAATTGCCGTCAGTTTTGGCTCAAATAAACTCTTATAAATATTCTCTACACTTTTGGACATTTTTTTACACGGACACTACTCTTTCTCCCATAAGAGACCCTGAACCAAATGCAATTCAAACTGAATGCATTTGGATATCATATTTTAAAATATTGTACCAGATATAGTTAGTTGCCCATTATTGTTATATTGCTTTCCTTAGACAGTCTCCATGTGGCCCTTTTAACACAGCCATGACAGTTCCCAGTAAATAATTTACCTTCACCAAAAAATATTTTTAAAAATAGCCTATGCTTAGTCACTACCCACACTACCACCCATGATGGATAAGAAATTATTTCCCACCACCCCCCTTGTAGAAACAAGGGCTGTGATTTCATGCTTATTCCCAGACTGATATATGTGTTCAACCCTAACCACAATTCCCACATTATTTCTGCTCTGTCCTGGAGACTGGTCCCAGCTGTGGGATGCTGGGTAAGAACTTCGAGGGTTGGGGGAAGTCAAGAAGCAGAGAAGAAAGCACTGAACCTCTTAGCAACCCTAGATTGGATGGGGGAGGGCAAAAATAGTCTGTAACTGAAAGGTGGCATCCTCAGGGAAGCTGGTGAGAAAAATCACAGGACTTCCTGTCACCAAACAAAATCGTGTAGCTGCAAGCAAGACAGCTCTGGCTTTTTCTGATGGAGTAAAACTGGAATCTGAGGGGAAACGCCCCTGCTCTGGAAGGAAAATGAAAATGATTTGCTTCTAAGCATGTAACTGCCACGCAGCTATGATTGTTATTAATGTAGAGAGACTTCAGAAAACATGGACGCTTCTTCAGTGCTCCCCTGGAGCCCCAACACAACCGGAGAGCCGGGGAACCAACCTAAAGACACTGATGAGAATGGCCTGAGCCCTTTCATCTGAGGCCCATGCGGATAGGGAGAGGACCCCAGAGAAAGTGAAGCAGTGAAACACCCCTCACCTTTCACTCTTTGACTTTTCTCCAAAATTCTTCTCCAAATTTGAATCAATTCATCAAACATATATGGAACACCTACTTTGTGCCCAGGCACTGTGGTGTGTTCCGAAAAGGATCATTAGAGGTCTGAAAGGCAGTAGAAAACCATCAAGGAAAAACTAGGATACTCTAAATGCCATACTCATGGCAGGGGACAGAGCTGTGTTTATAACTCAGGCATTTCTGCTGCCTAAACATGAAGGCAGGTGATTGGAAGACAAAAAACAAATCAGGTCTTCTCTCTGTCATCTGAGGGTAGCTGGGAAGAGGCGAGGGGGCAGACCAGGGCCAGGGTCATCTCACAGGGCAATTCCTCCTGTTGCAATCCATTATTTGTCTGTCTTATCTTCTAATGCCCAAGCACAGCCTCAGTTTTGCGCAAAATGTCCCTGACCTAAAATTCCCTCTTTTCTTAGGCCATCAACCTGCCATCAGTAATAATGGATGCTTTGGGCTCTAGATTCTTTTTCTTTTTTTTTTTTTTTAAGATCGTTTTTTAATTGGGGAATTGGGGGAGGGGAACAGCGTTGGGGAATTGGGGAAGGGGAACAGACAAGTTGCTGTCCTTTTCTTCAGTCTAGTTGTGGAGGATGTTGCTTTACTGGCTCATGTTGGTATCATCATTGTGCTCTTCCCGGGCGAGGCAGATCAGTCGCCGGCCTCTGGACGGCCACTCACGGTGGCTCTTGGCAGCTCACACCAGCTGCTGGCCGCTCACGCTGGCTGCCGACCACACATGGTAGCTTATGGCAGCCCACTGCAGCAGGGGCTGCAGCCTATGCCGTAGCTGGCAACTCATGGCAGCCCAGCTCCAAGTCGAGCTATTGTTCACCATCTTAGCTGTAGAGGGTAGTGTCACTGGCCCTCATGTGGGATCCGAACTGGGGCCCTGCTGCTCAGAGCTGGCGTCCCAAGCCAGCTCTTAACCAACGTGCCACTCGCCTGGCCCTGGGCTCTAAATTCTTCATAGCTTTCCAGTATCAGGCAAAAAAATGTTCTGCCTCAACTAGCTCTTTCTTTTTTTGTCACAGTCAAGTTCCTCTTTTCTCTCTCACTTTAAGGGCTGTCTTAAAAATGTCAGGAAAAAAAGAAAAAATCAGGCACCCTATGATGTGAACTTGTTAAGAAAATGTATCTC
>NW_017731797.1:1561691-1570852 GCF_001890085.2 Hipposideros armiger
AGCTGCTCAGCTCGGGCTGGACTTGAACCGCTGTTGCTCAGAGCTCAAACTCTTGAGCGAGCTCTTAACCAACTGAGCCACTCAGCCGGCCCAATTCTTTGAACTTTTAAGGCTTTCCTCAAATGCAAAAAACAAGCTGAATTAAGAAGTATGTTAGTGGGAGGAGACGAGAGAAAAGAAGAGCTGACATTCTGTTTGCAAGCTGCGCATGTAAACAACTGTCCAGTTAACCCAAGGCCAAAGGCTTGTGTTGTTAATCTGCACGCTCCTGCCACTAACTCAAAAGAAACTACTCCTCCAGGAACTCCATCTCTTCCCTCAAGTGAAGTAGGCTGAGTTCCCAGCATGCCCTTCATCCCAAATTTGTGAGTGCAGGGTGAGAAAGCCTTATGGGACTCCTTCCTGGCTTTCCAGGCCCTGAGACTCAGGTAGAAGAGCTTTGTTGGTAGCTATAGCTGTTACTGTGGTGCCAAAATAGCTACCTCTCCATTTTGGGATTACAGTAATTATGGTGATTTATGCTCCCAGAGTGAAAATTAGCAAACTGGTGAGGTAACTAAAAATGAATGCATCTCTTCCTAGAGTTCACTCCACCCAGCTGAGCCATCAAATAAAACCAACATATGGGACAATTAGGGAGCGGAGTTCCTGCTTTCACAGCCCAGCAGAAAGAGACAGAGTTCAGGGGCCCAGGTTCCCTTGCCTGGCTCAGTAATGATCAAAAGCAGCTCCAAATAAGCGGCCCCTTTGCCTCTCAACACTGCCCCAGTCTGCATCCTCCCATAAACACCAGCTAGTGGTTTTGCCTTTCAGTCATTTGTTCCACAGCGTCGCCATTTTACCCTCTTTTACTACAAAGCGGCTGAGGGAGGGGGAAGGAGGAAGTGAGAATAAACCACTGTCACATGGGTATGTGTGGGGCAAAGATATTTTTTCTTCTTAGTCATATATTTGCTTTTACGTGACCCAGAATGACTCTGATCTTCACTGACTCCCAAGCCCACTCTCAAATATTGGTGTGAGTAGAATTTACACAGAACTTTTTGAAAGACTTAGAGATCCAATATTGATTGATCATCCTCACTGCTGAGCACAGAAATTCCCATCCTGTTTTATCTCCATGGACTTGGATCTCATGGGACTTCATGTATAACAAGGATTGGTTGGGGTCACGCTGTCAGCTGCTTGGACATTTGGATTTAAATGCAGTATTCAATCACTGTATTTCTCGTAATTTCAGAGATAATGTGATTAAACTCACTCTGAGTTATGCTGAGTTAATTGGTCTGGGTGTGACTTAGCATCAGGATTTTTAAAAGCTCCCCAGGCAATTCTAATATGTGGCAGTTTAGGAACCACTGCTCTAATCCCCTAACTCAAAGTTTCTGGACTTTGGCATATTGACATTTGGGGGTAGGGTCATTCTTTGTTGTTGGGGGGTTTTCCTATGCAGTGTAGGGTATTTAGCAGCATCCCTGGCTTCTACCTACTAGATGCCAATAACATCCCTCCCCTCAGTTGTCATAAATGTCAAAAATGTCTCCAGAAATTGCCAAATGTCCCCTGGAGAGGAAAATCATCCTGGTTGAGGGCCCTAATGTCTTCAGTTTTCACCCTGCTTGACCTGTCAGTAGAATTATGAAACCCCCTCCTTCAGAAGATTCTCCTTAATTTGGCTTTCACAACACTGCACTGTCCTCTCAGTATGCAAGGACATATTGATATTTAAAACAGGTTTATAGGGTGGACCTAGAAGTTGCTCACATGTCTTTTACTCACCTTCCATTGGCTACTTATCTGCAAGGGAGATGAGAAATGTAACCTTTATGTTGGGTAGTCACATGTCCAGCTAAAGACTGGCATTCCGGTCCTGTAGTACTTTCAGATCATGTCTTTTTCCTATTTTCCCCTTTTCCATAGGCTGGAGGAACAGATGTGGTAGTGATGAGTCACCTTGAACCATGTGAACAAGGTCATGACCCTGGGGTTGGTGGAGAAAAAGATAGAAGGAGCCTAAGTCTCTGAACTCCCAGAGGCACCATGCCAGCCCTAGACTGCTTACTTCTGAATTATTGTGTGAGAGAGAAAGAAATACACTTCTGTCTGGTTTAAGCTATCATTATTTGGGTGTCACTATTATATCAATTGAACCTACATCCCAATCAATACAGAGCCAGTCAAGTTCAACTATCACTTCCCACAAATCTCAGATCTCTATCTCCAGTCCCTAAAACTCTCCCAAGTGCTAATCCCACATTTCAGTTACCTACTGGAAGCTCTAGATGGGTATCCAACTAGGAGCTTTTTTTTTTTTTTTTTTAAAGATTGTATTGGGGAATTGGGGTAGGGGAACAGCATTGGGGAATCAGGGAAGGAAAACAGACAAGTTGCTTTCATTTTGTTCCTCAGTCTAGTTGTGGAGGACGTTGCTTCACTGGTGCATGTTGGTATTATCATTGCACTCTTCCCTGGTGAGGCAGTTGCTTGCCAGCCATTGGACAGCCGCTCACGGTAGCTCAGAGCAGCCCACTGCAGCCCCACTGCAGCCTACACCATCACCTGCAACTCACTGCAGCCCAGTTCCAGGTCGAGCTATTGTTCACCATCTTAGCTGTAGAGGGCACAGCATCACTGGCCCTCATGTGGGATCTGAACCGGGGCCCTGCTGCTCAGAGCTTGCGCTTCCCACACCAGCTCTTAACCAATGCACCACTCAGCCGGCCCCCAACTAGGATCTTGAACTTAGTATATTTAAAATCAAAATCATCATCCTTTTTCCCACACTAACTCTTTCTGCTATTTTCACTAAAAGGCATCCTATTCTCCAAGTCACCCAGGCTCCAAATCTGTGACACCTGCCTCTGTTCTGACCCCTACAGCCAATTAATAGCTCCCCAACCTTAGCTTCCCCCACTCCTCTACATGTTTCAAAGACTTCAACCAAACCACTTGCTAGACTGCCCTCCTAAATACGCCCTATGCTTCCGGAACTATTGCAGATTCTGTACTCACCTCTACTGAAAGTCCCTACCCAGCATGCCCTTCTCCCTAAAGGCATATCTGAGTCATCCACAGAAGTCCATCCCAAAGCTTTGCATGTGGTAGGTACGAAAATGTTTTTCAAATTGAAGAGATCAAGCAGCTTGCCCAAAGCCACATGGCTAGTTAGAAATGTTCTGCCTTATGATTGAGACTGCACATTCAGATGGTAAACTATATTTCCTGCTTTTTTTATTGGGCTGATAATATCCTGAGGACATAGACTTCTTAGGAAAAGGTAGTGATTTGAGAAATTCTAAACTACAATTTAAATCAGTGTTCTGCTATTCTGAGCCTTTGGTATATCATGCACTATAATTATATCCGTGTGTCTTCACCCAAACATGTTCTAGCCAGCCTGATTTCTTCATGGGCCAGAAAGCATTTAGAATACTGAGATAGTTTTCAAATTGAGAATCACTGTGAGATCCTCTGGGCCAATTTTAAACAAATCAGTGGGTACCATGGTCAATATTTGAGCCATGTGGCCTGCTCTTACGATTGAATGTCTGTAGCCAACTTTACATGCCCACGATTTTTTTTTTTAAGACTTTTAAGTCACAGGAAAAAGAAAGAGAATCAGTATTTATTGAGTACTGACTTAGGCACACGCTAGATACTTTAGTCATTACTTATCATAACCCTAGGATGTAGGTAGAAACTGCAACATACAAGGAAGTGAGAAGACAGGCAGCAGGGCCATTTGGCCAGGCCTCACTTGAATGGTGGGGCCTCTGATTTTTGCTGCTTTTCAGAAGCAAATTTGAGCAGGGCTGGTTTAAGCCTTGAACTATACCCTCCAGCTCTTTCTAAGAGCCACATTGCCCCCAATTGCCTTGGCCTGGGCAGGTCATTCACAGCTACCTGTGAATTCCGGCTGGGTTTGTGATCAAGAAACTGTCCCCTCAGACACCTAGGAGAAGGTGCTCAGGTTATTATCACTCCTGCTCACAAGGAGACCTTTCTTCCTCCAGAGCACAAGAAAACATGCTCTTTGAGTATCATCCAGCTATTTCTATAAGTATAAAAGAAAGACTGATTAATTGCACATACTCTTGTATGTTACAAATTGCATACATAAGGATATGTATTATGAATGTGTTTATTATAGTTTTAAATTTCTGATTTAAGCTATTAAGCTATTTCTTATAATTTTCTACATTTCATTTTTCCCTTTATTAGTTTTAAATCTGGTTTACATAAAACAGAAAGATTTCACATTCGATTATTTTCTTTTATGCCTACACTAGTGTTTTTGTCTTTTTGTCAGTTCTGTAATAATACTCTTCAGATCAGTTTACATTCTAAAATATTCACAAAGTTTTATTTACCATTTTTAAAGGTATTGTTTAATTAGACACCAAATTCCAGAATTTAGGTCTTGCCTAGGA
Source organism: Hipposideros armiger (assembly GCF_001890085.2). Taxonomy (NCBI): domain Eukaryota; kingdom Metazoa; phylum Chordata; class Mammalia; order Chiroptera; family Hipposideridae; genus Hipposideros; species Hipposideros armiger. Next base: position 1,566,122 of record NW_017731797.1, read on the forward strand.
AATAATTTAGGTTGAAAAGTAACTGCTTTACACACTTATGGTATATGACCTAGATATTGCATGTCACCAAATTTGTTTGCATTAATAAGTTAGTTTTTTTGGTTTGTTTCATTATTTCTCAGCCCCCGGTACTAGCTAAATCTAAGGGCAAGATGAAAGTGTCAAAATGTGAGAGCTGTATACATTATTGTGGTATTATTAGTCCCATGTTACATATGAGAAAACTGAGGCTCAGAGGCAAAGTAACTGTGTAAGCGGGTTACCTGCCGACTCAGTGAATTTTCCAATCTCTGGGAATGGTTTTGTTTCTGCAACATGACACTCCACCACACACCTTGCCACAGCTGACAACTGGTCCAGGACCAGATATCTGACCCAAGCCAGGCCAATCAGACTTCTTCTTCAAGGATTTTGAAATTGGAATTGAGGGGAGAGACCAGGCCTTCTCTAATGGTAAAGTTATGATCCATGAGACACAACAGCTACCAGAAGCCATGATCCCTCTCTGGGAAGAAAGTCAAACTGAACAAATAAAGCCAACACATGGGGGGTGGGGGGGGGAAGAAACAAAGGAGAGAGTGTCCTGGAGGCATTTAAGTCCCTGACTCCAGTAACCCCAATTCTAGATGCCCTAGGATCCTTCCGCTAGATTCCCCTTTCTGCCTAAGCTGGGTCAAGCCGTAGTTATACAACAAGCAACTGGCAGAGCAAAGAGGTCTGGGTTGGAGAGTCTAGCTCCTGAGCTCAGGCTCTTTTTGCTGTTGGAGATCAAGTTCACCTGATTGCTCAGTTCTTGTCTCTGACAATGTGGGCATGAACAGCACAAAGGCACCAAATCCTACCCTTCAACTTCATGTGATTCACACACATATTCAGCCTCAATCTCCCATGGCATGTGGGAAACTGTTGTTCCCACTGATCTTGTACATTTCAAGATGACACGTACACCTAAGGGCATAGGTTTGGAAGGAAATGCTACACTCCCAGCAATGTGTCTACACTGGATTTGGGTGACATGGTGAATAATCAACCCCATGAAGCCACACCCAGGCAAACTGGTACAGACTTGGAAGGATGGGAAGAGAAAACAGAGGAAGTAGAAAATCTGAATTAAAGGCAAAGATAACAGGCCTCCACATGGTTATATTATTTGCTGCTTCCAAAGTACTTTCTCACACATTATCTTGTTTTAAGTCCCATGGAAGCCCTGGAAGGATAGAGAGCACATACAGTATTACCTACATCTTACAAAGAAGAAAACTGTGAAAAGACACCTACCGGCAATGCCAAGAGCATAGTGGGTGCTCAATAAACTTGTTCATTCATTCATTTATTCCATGTGCTATGGGTGCTCAGTGACCATTTGATGAATGAACACATGTGGCTCAGAAGCACAAAGTAACTGGTCCAATGTGACATAGCTAATAAAGGACAGAGGAGGCACTTAAACTTGGGTTGTCTTGCTCTGCACTACGCTACACAAGCTGCGTCTGAAACTGTGAGCAATTCTAACCACTTCATGCTTTCATGTATTGCACCTTCAAAGACTTTAATTCCCCACTACATGAGAGAGGCACTTCTCAGGCCTGCCAGCCCTGCAGAAAGTTCTTCAAATAAATGCTTACTAGCCCTACACACAATTAGATCTTCTAGCATTGAAAGGTCTTGCTACCCAAGCAAGCTGTTTCAAAAATCTATGATTCAATTGCCGGCCTGGTGGCACAGTTGGTTAGAACACGAGCTCTGAAAAACAGGGTCTCTGGTTCAATTCCCACATGGGCCAGTGAGCTGCACCCGAGGTGAACTGCTGCTGAGCTGCCAACAGGGGGCAGGATGGCTCAGCTGGTGAGAATGCGTGCTCTTAACAACAAGATTGCTGGTTGGACTCCTGCATGGGATGGTGGGCGGCACCCCCACAACTAGATTGAAAATGGCGACTGGGCTTCGAGCTGAGCTGCGCCCTCCACAACTAAGATTGAAGGACAACAGACTTGGAGCTGATGGGTCCTGGAAAAACACAATGTTTCCCTTCCCCAATTCTCCAACACTGTTCCCTTCCCCAATTCCCCAACAAAAATCTTTAAAAAAAAAAACTATGATTCAAGCACAAAAACACTCAAGAAAAACAGAATGATTACCATAGGAACTAGTGAATGATTTATGGATAAGACACACAGCCCCACTCCCCTTTGTGTTACTCTCAGTGACCTGTGAAGCTAATTTGAGGCAGAAGGACATTCCAGTGCCTAAGTCCTATGATGGTGAACACCCTGCTCTTCTATTAGTAGGCTATGCCAGCAGTAAAAAAAAAAATGTGACTTCTCCTGCTGCACACATGAAAATGATGGACGCCTGTCATTGCTTTATTCCCTTGTCACCAGAAGAATATCAGTTCAGAAATCACATGCAGAAAATAGAAAAAAATATAAATGGGGGCAGAAGCACTGCTGTCACTTGGGACTCTCCCCAGCTGAAGCTCTTGCCGCAGCCCAGGAGAGGCTTTTGTCACCGACTCCCCCAGCACCTGACAGATGCTTCTGTTCCCTGGGTGGGCAGAATCAGCTGGATATGAATCGTTACCTCAAATCTGTCTTGAACAATCAGATTTCTGGCTAGATTCCAACCAGACCCAATGAGGAAATAAATGGGATAATCCCCATTTATTCAAGGTCAGCTAGGATCAACATAGGATGTCCCTGGGCTCTGGTGAAAATGAGAACTCAGACTTATCTGAAGTCTCAAGGGTGGCTCTGGACATTTGGTCATTCAAGCCAGCAATCCAGTGAGCAACTGAGGGTGCAGGCTAACCGCTGCAGGAAATTGAAGTCAGGTGACTTTTAGCCCTCGGAGACCTGCCCACAGGGTGTCTCTAATCAGCAGGAGGGATAAATCACTTAATGGTTATTTATTTATTCATTCAATAGACATTCCTAAAACAGCCACCAAGAACAGGTACTGGGAAAGATGACAAAGTACTGGAAAGTTTTTTCAAACAGGGCCTCTTAGAACAACTAACCCATGGTTGATGACCTCAAACTTCAAGTGAAGAAACTGGACTGTAAATTGCACTGGTACCCTCTGAAGTCATTAATTAACTGACTTCGAAATCAGAAGGCCAAGTTGACCGTTTATAATGAGGATGAATGCTAGGAGTACTCCAGCCAAAAATTATGCAGGCACAAGAGGCACATGACATTTTCAACCAGTTAGATGGTCCTGACTGACTGACTGGGAGGAGAGCTCTTCAGCTTACAGAGTCATTCATAAGACCCTGAGTAAGCTACTCAAGAGGTCAGCAATTATCTTAAAATTTATTTATTTTTTTCATGCGGGAGTCAAACCGGCAACCTGGCTGTTAAGAGTGCATGCTCTATCCACTGAGCCATCCGGGCAGCAGTTCAGCTCAAGGTGCCAATTCAGTCCCAGCCTCGGGTGGGCATAGCCCACCATCGAACAGGCAATCTTGTCACCTGTTGGCAGCTCAGCAGCAGCTCAGCTCAGGTGCAGCTCAGGCGAAGCTCACTGGTCCATGTGGGAATCGAACATGCAACCCTGTTGCTCTGAGCTCGTGCTCTTAAGCAAACTCTTAACCAACTGAGCCACTAGGCCGGCCCTGTCTTAAAACTTTATCTTTTGATATTTGGCAATATGTATCCTTTTTAAATCTTGTTTCTAGGAATTTATCCTATAGACATGTGCACCTAATATGCAAAACTATGTGTCCAAATGCATGAAGATGTTCATTGCCATGCTGCTTGTAATAGGGAAAAATTATGAACTACCCTAATGCCCATCACCAGGGAAATGATTAAATGAATCCCATACATCCATAGAGTGAACATAAGGCAGTGATAAGGTGGCAGAATCGTTTGAACAATGAGATCTTATTGTTGTTGTTGTTTTAAAGAACAGTTGAAACAGATGGATATAAACATACTTGGAAACATACGCTTTTATACATATTTAATCTGGAAAGAAGCATAAGAAATGGGAGAGAGAACTAAGGAGGAGGTGACAATTTTCTCTTTATACCCTTTTATACAGTTTAAAATTTGTATAACAGAGCATGTACTATCTTTAAAATTTTTGAAAATTCTATCCCTCAATCTTTCTTCAGAATGCTGTCAGCCCAGCATCTGTCCCACCTGACTATTGTCTGGACCATTAATTACCCAGTGAGCTTGCCTTTGAATGTGATAGGCCTCAGTGAATTGTAGACTTCAAGGTACCTTTCCAGCCACAATTGTAAAGGGGAAAGTTTCAATAATTTGATCCCATTATAAGTGGATGATTCATTCAGTTGTATAATCATTTCTTCCTAGAAACAGTGATGAGCACAGACCTGGGTCAGTTACAGGAGACAAATCCACATTTTTAATGTACTTTCTGACCTTCTTAAAACAAACTGTTAAAAGAAATTGGGGAGGGGCCAAAATAGGGCGTTATTGTTTAATGGATACAGAGTTTCAGTTTTGCAAGATAGTACAACAATGTGAATGTACTTAATACCACTGAACTGTACACTTAAAAATGTTTACGATGGCAAATTTTGTTATGTGCATTTTACCACATTTGTTTTAAATGCATGCAGATAGCATCCATGAAATCAAGGTTCATTAAAAAAAGAAAGGAAGAGGGCCGGCCGAGTGGCGCGATGGTTAAGAACTCGCTTGGGATGCCAGAGGGCCCCGGTTCGGATCCCACATATGAGGGCCAGTGACACTGCCCTCC
>NW_017731797.1:1571129-1587597 GCF_001890085.2 Hipposideros armiger
AGAGAAGAGCGCAATGATGGTGCCAATTTGGGCCAGTGAAGCAACATCCTCCACAACTAGATTGAAGAACAAGACAACAGCAACTTGTCTGTTCCCCTTCCCCCAATTCCCCAGCACTGTTCCCATTCCCCCAATAAAAAATCTTTAAAAAAAAAAAGAAAAGAAAGGAAGAAAAAGAAAAAAGCAAATCGTAACAAGAAAATAAAACAAAAACAAAAGCCCTATTCCCTTTTTTTAATGCATTGTATCTGAAAGCAGAATCAAGGACAGCACTGGGATTTTAGAATTTAGACCCACTCCTTTTGCAGAACAAAACAAAGTCCTTCATAAGTCCCAGCTCTAAAGAGATCCTTTCTCCTTATTACATGGTATTATTTTAAAAGGAAAGATTTTTGTAGGACACCAGGGAGGGAACCATTTGTAAAAGACCAGGACAAATGAAAATTAGTTGTGAGCCCTTGAGGGCGACAGAGAAATAATGCACCAAGGTGCGTAAAATGAAACAGTGGCCCTTCCAGAAGGGCCTGAGCACGGACATCCTAGCAGCTTCTCCTGCGACACTCCACAGTCTAACAGGTAATTGTTTCCATGTTATCTCATCAGTCACTCATTAACATCCAACTGTCTGGCCAAATCACATAGCAGATGCCTGACTCTTGCCAACTCAGAGAAAAACAGGGATGTGTGGCAATTTCTGCACATTGAAGAAGTTTAGTGATTGCAAGAAAGTTCATCTTTTTGGTGAGTGAAAGGGACAGGCTGGCACTCAGTCCCTTATCCTGATTTCCAGTTTGAATCTGAGTAGACCATAGGTCTGGAAACATGCTTCTGTCCTCAGAGATTCTGGAAAAATTGTAAGTAGGAAACATTTTTAAAAAACCTTTTGAGCCAAGTACAGGCAGAGCTCTACATCCCCTTTCCTATGCACAGGCCAGCTGCTACCTTTGCTACTGCAAGGATTCTCCTCACTTAACTTCTTTGAGCCTCAATTTTGTCATCTGTAAAATGGGATGATAGTAGTACCTCCCTCACATGGTTGTGGTTAGGAGTAAATGAGTTAACACAGGAAATGTGATTACTCAGAACCTGGCCATGGCACTCAACCAGTGTTAGAGGCAACACTACCATCACCAGCATCACCTTCATTTTTGCAGATGTTTCCAACTGTATCCTTGTCTCAGTCACAGCCAGCCCTCTGCCCTCATGGAGGTTCTAATCTAGCCAGAGAGACGACAAACAAGCAAACAGATAAATAAGTAAACAGGGTGATGTTTGATAGCAATGAGGGCTATGGGAAATATAAAGCAGAGTGATTATTTCATTCAAACAAGATGTATGAGCATCTGCGATAGATCAGGCATTGTGCTAGGTGCTGGAGATATGTCAAAGGGCAAAACCTGACAGAGATCCCTGCCCACTGCACCTTACATTCCAGCTCCTGGAGGTGACAGAGTGTGGGGGTAAACGGAGAGATACTATTTTTAGAAGCAGTAGTCAGGGGAAGAGACTTTTGAGCTGAAGGAGCAGTCTCTCCAAGAGCCTATCAGAACAGCAAATGCAAAGGCCCTGAGGCAGGAAGGTGGCTTCCAGGAAGAGAAAGGAGGCCAGTGGGGCTGAAGCAAAGCAAGAGAAAACTGATACTTTCTGGAAAAATCCACCAGTTCCCAAACTTCCAAACTGTAGTTGGGCAGAGGAGTCCCGGGACACTAGACATGGGAGCGGGGATAAAGAATTGGAAGGTTTTCACTTCCTTCTTTCACTTGCCTATTTTTCCTGTACCCACAACAGAACGCTGAACAGGATGTGTCCAGCCTCCTAATCCAAAACTCCCAGGAAAGTGAGAGTGCAGGTGAGGAAACACTGGTGTGCCACCACCCAGCAAGCCAGGAGCCAGTCACCCCTCCCCGGACTTTGGAGGCTTCCCCTGCCAGATGCATCACCTCTCCGTTGCTGAAGAGGGAGGAGACACCTAGGCACCTACGATAATGGTTATATTCCATTTTTCCAGCATGCAAGCACCAGCCACTTCTCAGTTCTCTGCTTTGTTAGAGCTCAGAATTTATTTCTGCCCCCCAGGCACAGAGACATATGAGATAAGCGCACTTTGATCTGCTTTGATTACATCTGTTTGTTTCCTCCACCTAGGGAATTCCCTCACCCTCAAGCAGCCTATACAGCCCCATTTTCACTCTTGTGCGTTTCCCACCTCTGGGTGTGAGGCTGTCATGTCAGGCCCAACAACTGGCAAAGAAAGGCATCACTGCAAGGGCAGCCTCTATGTAAAGGTGTATCGCAGTGTGATGCTTTTGAGGGTAATTTACACTGGAAGTAGATGTTGGAAGTTATTCTTAATTTGCAGCTCTCCGGCATTTCACACAATGATGAAACTCACTGGTCCGGTCAGTAACTCTTCTCTCTCTCTCTCTCTCTCTCTCTCTCTCTCTCTCTCTCTCTCTCACACACACACACACACACACACACACACACACACGCACGCACAGTGATTTGCCACCTTTCCTTTAACTTCAGAGGAAAAAAATAGTTACTGGATTAAGAAACTGTGGTACATTTATACCACATGGAGTATTGGAGTATTATACTCCGCTATAAAGAAGAATGAAATCATATCATTTGCAACGATATGGATGAACCTAGAGAACATTATGTTAAGTGAAATAAGTCAGTCAGAGAAAGACAAATACCATATGATCTCACTTATATGTGGAATCTAAAAAACTGAATGAATGAGCAAAGTAAACAGAAATAGTCTCAGATATAGAGGAAAAACTGATGGTTGCTAGATGGGAGGGAGGTAGGGATGAGGGAGAAGGGAAAGGGATTAGACAGCATAAATAGGTAACTACAATATTGCCACAGGGATATGAAATTAATAATGGTGTAAATATTTTGTAGGGTGTCAGATAGTCACATGTCTTGTTAGGGAGACCACTTCATGGATGGGGTAGAGGCTTGATCAATGCACTGTACACCTGAAGCGGATGTTGTATAATATTGTATGTCAACTATAACTAAATATATATATATATATATATATATATANTATATATATATATATATATAGTCATGGGATGTGGAGTATAATGTGGGAGTGGAGTCAAGGGAATTGTAATAGATATGTATGATATGGGAGGGGAGTGGGGCCGCACATTGGGGGAGGGGATTTGTCACTTTGAGGGGTAAAAAGTATAACTATTGCACTGTGTTGTACATCTGAAACTAATTTAAAAAAATACAGTGTTACCAATAACATAATATAAACATATTAAATAATCATATGCATTAACGAAATAAAGGAGGAAGCACAACTAAAAAAAAAAAAGAAGAGTTTAGAGTCATAAACCCAGCACTGGTAGGCGGGTGCGGGGTGGGTCAGGGACCTTCACTTCACCAGTGTGACTGACAGTCATCCTGGGGTAAGAAAGAACCACCCTCCCTCGCCCCAGGGCTCAGCACTTCCTCTGCTTTCCAGCCACTTCTGGGAAGGCTCTCCTACCAGGGGGAGTGCTGAGAAATTGGCTTCATTTCTTAAATTGCAAGAGTTCCCATCCACCAGGGATTGAGAGGTGCCAAGGTGAGAACTTGGAAGAAACCCAATCTTAAATTAGATTGAACAGTTGCCTCTTTGGAAATGGCAGGTTTCTAGAAGCTGGTATAGTCAATAATGTATGCATGTCCTGATGAACAGTCCTGAGAGGGTCTTGTACACAGAGAAACAGGGAACCCAGGGGAGCAGAGTCCCCAGTTCCCAGTACTGGGAGGAGACAGTGGGGTCACCAAAGGGTGGCTTAGAGATGCTTCACCCATCCCTATAAACAGCCAGCCCTACTTCCCGGCTTTGACAGGACCTATTGATTGATATTGACTGTTTCCCAGTCTTTTATCATAGGCAACTCCCATTCTGTGTGGTTGCCCTTTAAGCCCTTCTGGATAGATATTTTGAAGCCATGCTGGTAAAAAAACATAAATTAATAATAATAATAATAACAACTCAGAAACCACTCAAGACTCTGCCATCACACTCTCATCCTAAACATATTTTATATTTATAGAACAATTCACAGTTTCTACACCCTTTCCCCCCATAACTTATTGTTTTGAATTTTATGACAAAACCTTAAGGTAATAGATAGGGGTTAACAGCCCCCTTTTTACTGCAGAGGAAGCTGATGCTCAGAGAGTATCACCCAGTAACTTGTCCAAGGTCACCCAGCTAATACAGGAAGTGGTGAAATCTGGACCCAGTTCCATGCAGCCACCAGACCCTGGTGGTTGACAAATGAAGACCACACGTGCTTAGGTTGGCCAGGAAAGACGTGGAACAGGCTTCCCTACCAGAGGCGGCAGAGCATGCGCTCATTGACAGCCTTGTTACAATGATTAAACCATCCTGTGTCAGTGACAGATTGGAAGATTGGGAGGCAGGTGGACTATGAACCCAAGAGCACCTCTGGGACAGCCCAACCAGTGTAAGCCATCCATCACCAGGAGCTGGCAGGGCCCAACGGGCTCCTCCAGCACCTCTGGGAACAAGACAGCCGGGGCCCTGATGAGCCAGATGTTATCTACTGCCATTTGCATCTAAAGTCCCTCATTTCTTGGCATGATTTAATGGAGGAGGCGTAAAGCGGCGGTATAATGGGGTTGGCACTTTCAATTCCTTTTTGACCCCCATTTAGAGCAGCCTCAAGGGGGAAGTTCCCCAAAGGTTAGCTGACTTTAAGTGATGAGCAGGAAGACGATTAGACAACTTGGCCAAGAAACATCAGAGGCCCGTGGTGGGCAATGGGGCAGAATCTATCAAACTTTTGAATGAATGAATTTATCCTACAAATATATTTTCTTATGGCCCAAATGAAGCATCCCAAAGACATTCATTATAGCACGTGTCCATGTACAGGCAAACTTCAAAAATAGTTCAGGTTCAGTTCCAGACCACCGCTATAAAGCAAATATCATAGTAAAGCAAATCACACAAATTTTTTGGTTTCCCGGTGCATATAAAAGTTATGTTTACACTCTACTGTAGTCTATTAACTGTGCGAGAGCATTATGTCAAAAAAAAAGTACATATCTTAATTAGAAAATACTTTATTGCTAAAAAATGCAAACCATCATCTGAGCCTTCAGTGAGTTGTAATCTTTTTGCTGGTGGAGGGTCTTACCTTCAATCTGTAAAAAAAAAAAAGCAATATCTATGAAGTGCAATAAAGCAAAGAGCAATAAAATGAGGTGTGCCTGTATTGAACAAATATCTTTAAGCATTGCAGATAGAGCAGGAAATAAGTCCAAGTAGCTGTCCTCATGAGCTTTCATTCTAGAGAGGAAACATTTATTCATTCATTCAATAACCCTTTACTGAGCCCCTACGATGTGCTAGGCACTGTTCTAGGATAAGGTTGCCAAATAAGATACAGGCTCCCAGCTAAATTTGAATTTCTGATAAACACAATTTTTTCTAGTGTAACTATATCCCAAATGTCCTGCCCTCTTGAGACATTAGTATGAGGCATACTTATATTAAAAAATTATTCATTGTTTTTCTGAAATTGAAATTTAACTGGGAAGCCTGTATTTTAATTTGCTAACTCTGACATCCTAATTCTAACAACACTATTTATAGGAGCAAAGGTTCAGAAACAACCTACGTGTCTATCAACAGGGGACTTGTTAAGTAAATTATATTAAATCTAAACAATGAGAAATTGTTACAAAAAAATTATAAGGTAGACTTATATGATAATTTGGAATTTTCCAAGATGCATAGTTAGGTGAAAAGAGGAAGGCTCAGAATAGTATACAAGTTATCCCACCATTTGGTAAAGAAAAAGAAATATGGAGATATTTACACATATGTTCATCGAAGCATATACTTTCTGGAAGGTTCCCAGAGATGGGTAACAGTTCTTGCTTCTACAGGAAGGGAACAAGAAAACTAGAGGATAACAAGGGTGTCACAACATATACACTCTGTACCTTTTGAATTTTAAAATATATCTATATATTACTTATTTTTAAACAAATTCTTTATCTGTATTGTGTTTTAAGATATCTTGACTGGTCAGTCTGTAAGATTCTTGGACAGAGCAGCCATAGCTTCCCTGGTGGTCTTTGATAGTCAGGATTTTGGGATGGTCCCTGAGGCAGCAGACAGGACAGAATGACCTTGGAGAGTCACTTAATTTCCACATCAAGAACCATGACACACATGCAGGATTGCATACATAATCTTCTGGGCCCAGCACAAAATGTTGACCCCTTGTTCATAAAGTATTAAGAATTTCAAAACGGTAAGGGCAGAACATTAAATCAAGCATGGGGGCCTTCTAAACACTGGGCCCCGCTTGACTGCACAGGTCGTACGCACATGGAGCCAGCCCTGCCACACACGGTGGCCAGTTGGGCAGAAAGGGGCAATTTTGCTGCAAGACCTCCCAGCCCTGAAAGCAGAGCAAACCCATGGCAGCTGGTAGCTTTCCTCAAATCAGGACACCCGGGAACATAATTCCTCACAGAGTCATTTTCCAGTCACCACTGCTCTGGTCATGAGCTGAGAAGAGAAACCAAAGCAGTAAAATAAACATAAATCAAAGCCAACCATGTTAATAAAATGGATGCAAAGGGTCAGTGTGGAAGTCAGGGCATTAGAATTCAGACAGCCTTAGTATCTTCCTGGACAAATTACACAAATTGCTGTCAGAGGTATCCCAAAGTTCACACAAAATACACCTCCTGGTTCATTAAATCCCATTTCCCTGGCACTAAATTATTAACTGAACAAGCTCGAGCTGTTCCAGCTGTTGTCCCAATATAGGCCTGAAGTCTGCACAGGAAACTGCTCAATAATCTGCACTAGAAGAGACCTAGTGCTAAATCCATCTCTCCCTGAGCAGCGGCACCTGGCTGTAAGGGAAGAATCCTCTATACAGCATCCTGTTCCTTTTGAAGAGGGGTGCAGAGTCCAAAGGTGGCCCCGCAGCCTCAGAGCAGCAGTCCATAATCCAGTAGTCAGTGATCTCACAAGGCCAAGGACACCAGAGGGGCCCACAGAGACTTCTGGTGGGTGAGAAGGAAAAGGGGGAGAGGAAGGAAAAGAAAAGACAGAGACTCTGCATGAGATGAGAGCACAGGCTGAAGAGGGAAGGGGATGGAACCAGGAAGAGAAAAGAAATACAAGCTTTGGGACAACGTATATGGTTCCAAAGAGCAGCTTCCACCACATTACTGCTCCTATCTCAACTTCTAGAAGTCCTTCCAGTCCTCGAGGCTCAGCTCAAAGGACTCTTCTTCCAGGGAGCTTCCACTGATTGCCACAGAGCAATGTTGCTACAAAAAGAAATAATAATGCTCCAATGGTGGAGAGTTTACTGAATGCCACCTGCATCATCTCATTTAGTGCATCTAACCCTTTGAAGTGGACACTATTACTGCTCCAGTTTTGCAAATAAAGAAACCAAAATGCAGAGAGGTTTAATAACTTGCCCAAGGTCACACAGGTGGCAAATGGTGCAGTTGGAATCAGACAGTCTGACTCCAGAGCCCTCACTTTTAACCATTCATTGCTACCATTTCCTTCTTCTGCTTCACTGAGTGCCCTCAAGTGACTTGGATTTTTCTGCTTGTGGTATGAATGATGGTGTCCAAGCTTCACCTCTCCATCCCCACTCCTGGGCCATCGGGGACTCTGTCTTACTCATATCCCTACTTCTCCAGCAACCCGATACAATGTCTAGCACATAGTAGGTGCTCGATAAATATCAATTCCATTCCTTTCTCTCATCAAACACATGTACAAGAAACTATTGTGTCTCAGCTACAGATTGGGAGAAAACACTTACAAATCACATGCCCAACTCAGGGCTTGTATCCAGAATATTTAATGAAGTCTCATAACAACAATAAGAAAACAGGCAACTCAATTAAAAAATGACCAAAAGATATAAATAAATACTTCACCAAAGAAAACATAAGGTTGGCAAATAAGTACGTGAAAAGATGTTTAGTATCATTAGTCATTAGGGAAATGCAAATTTAAAATACGATGAGGGCCAGTTGAGTGATGCGCTGGTTAAGAGTTGGTTTGGGACGGCCACCTCTGAGCAGCAGGACCCTGGTTCGGATCCCACATGGACCAGTGACGTTGCGCCCTCTACAGCTAAAATGGTGAACAACAGCTTGACCTGAAGCTGGGCTGCTGTGAGCAGCAGGCGATGGCATAGGCTGCAATGGGGCGGCAGTGGGCTGCCGCGAGCGGCTGTCCAATGGCTGGCAAGCAACTGCCTCACTCGGGAAGAGTGCAATGATAATACCAACATGGGCCAGTGAAGCAACGTCCTCCACAACTAGACTGAAGAACAAAAGGACAGCAACTTGTTTGTTCCCTTTCCCCCATTCCCCAACTCTGTTCCCCTCCCTCGATTCCTCAAAAAAATCTTAAAAAAAAAAATTTATACACAAATGTTCATAGCAGCATTATTCACAATAGCCAAAATGAGGAAACAACTCAACTGTCCATCAACTGAGAATGGATAAACAAAATGTGGTACATCCAAGCAATGAAACATTATTTGGCAATAAAAAGGAATGAAGTACTGATACATGCTACAACATGGATGAATCCTGAAAACATTATGCTAGGTGAAATAAACACAACACAAAAGGCCACATATTATGTAATTCCATTTGTATGAAATGTCAAGAATAGGCAAATCCATAGAATCAGAGTAGATTCGTGTTCACCAGGAGTTGCGGGGGGAGGGATAAATGGGGAGTAACTATTAATGGGTACAGGGTTTCTTTTTGGGATGATGAAAATGTTCTGGAGTTAGATAGTGGTGATGGTTGCACAACTTTGTGAATGTACTAAAAACCACAGAGTTATGCACTTTAAAAGGGCGAATTTTACGGTATGTGAATTATATCGACAAAAAAAATTCACAGAACTATACACCAACAGAAAAGTAAATTTTAAAAATTAAATTGAACAAAATTAAGCATTGTGTCTGGAGGACAGGATCCAGATTTTTACCTGTTTTGTGTCACCTAAGGTGCTTCACACACTAAATATTTAGGATAGTGGTTCCCAAACAGCTACGCATTGGAACCACTTGGGGTGGGGGGTGCTTTAAAAACTTCTGATGCCTGGCAACCATCCCCAGACATCCTGATTTAATTGCTCTGGGGTGCAAACTGAGGACTGAGAATTTTTGTACCTTCTGAGGTGATTCTAAGTGCAGCAGAATTTGAGAACTACTAGCTTACCAAATGGTAAGTTACCAAACCATCCCAGGGAGATAAACGCCAGCCCCTCTCCCTGCCCTTACCTCAGAACAATCAGATCAGATTGTTCCTTGGCAAAGAGAACAACTAGAGTCATTCCTTCTGTTCACTATGCCAGACAGAAGCAAATCAGAACCTTCTTTCCAGTTCCTTAAGGTCTACTGCTTTCTCTGTAAACATGGAGTTGACCATCAACAATTGAAGGAAGATCCATTCTTCAGTGCTCTGCCTCCTCCATCCTCCTCAGGCTCTCTCACTGGCCCCATTGGCGGTTGGGAATGAGAAGTGGAGGAGGCAGGAGGAAGCCACTTAATAAACACATTCTCAGTAGAGTGTAGCAGGCTTTCTGAGTTACCCATCCCAGGGACATTCATATATTCAAAGACCCCTGCTAAACAAAGGCATGAATGGCTAAGGATAGAACTTCAGATGCGAGTAGGGGTGGATTTGAGAGAGAAGGTCTCTTTCCCGTGACTTTTCAGTCCATGTCTGGACTAGCCCTGATTGTTTGGCCTGTTTCCTTGGAACACTGTATGAGAGCCAGGATAGCAGCATTCCATTTGCTTAATGACTTGTGGTTTGAATTGAAATTTCATTTAGTTATGATTAGGTATTGTCTGTGGTATTCATGGGCTTTCTAGACCAAACAACCTCACACTTAATTGAAAGCTCTTTTGTTTTATCCACTGTTGTTCCATACAGGTGAGCCTTTTCTCCCTTAGTTATTAAGACTTTTGGTTACATATTACAAAAACCAACTGAAGTAAGCTTAAGCAAGGGAGTTTATAAGATTGTGGGAAGGACCAGCAAGAGTTAAGCCTCAGGGAGAGCAGAAATCAGAGCATATATGGTCAAGATCAGAGAGTAGAAACTGGGGCCCCATCGGAGTAGATGGGGAAGTCAGATCTCAGATAATAATAATCAATCATCTAATGTGAATTGCACATTTACCTTGTGCCAGGCACTGGTCTAAAGTCTACACATATTAACTCGTTTAATCATAAGAATAACCCTATGAGGTTATTCTTACCTTATTGTTATTATTATTAGGTACATTACTATAACTGGGTTGTTGGAAAAGTCATGACGCATTTTTGCGACAAAAAACAGAAAAAATACGTCATGACTTTTCTGACAACCCAATACTATTCCCATTTTACAAATGAGAAAACTGAGGCACACAGAAGCTAAGCAACATGTCCAATGTCTTCCAATTGGCATTTGGACTCAGGCAGTCAGGTTTCAGAATTCACATATTTAACCATCACCTGAATGAAGACCTCAAGAACTGTGCAGTAGGCAACCTGTACACCCATACATGGCGGCCCTGACTATGGGGTATGGACTAGATCAGTGTTTCTCAACAGGGGTACTATGGGCATTGTGGGCCAGATCATTTATTGTGCAGGACTATCTCAACCTCATTTACTAAATGCCAGTAAGTAGTAAACCCCCCAATCATTGTGACAATCAAAATGCCCCCTGAGGGAAAGCAGTAACCTCAGTTGAGCAGCACTGGGATAAATAGACACCCCCAAAAGTGCCTACCTCTCTATTTCGTGAGCCCCTTGAGACCTAGTACCCATGTGCCTTCTTTCCCTCCTCCCCCAGCAATGACCCAGGGAACTGCATACACACTTACTCCATAAGTGCAGGATGTGCACTGTCCCTAGAGCCTCCCTCCCCAGGATTTGGCTGGACATTGAATGAAGAGAGCTGTCCAGTCTTAGAGACCTAGGATGATGGGGATGAAAATATGAGTCATACATGGTAGATTCACCTCCAACAAGCTTTCAGGAACATACAACAGTTTTCGCAGTTTAGACATTGGTAATTTCTAATATAAAAAAAAAAGTTGTAAGAGTAAATTTTTTTTTTAATTTTGCAAAAGAGAAAATAACTTATAACCCTACCCCTGCATAATTACTCTGTTTTGTATGTTATCTCCATTCCCTGTCTATACTCGCTCTCACAGTGTACACAGTTAAAGTCAAAGAGAGTACCATCTGGGGTTCTGCTATTTTCACTTAACACTTATAAATGTTTTCCATTTGCTACAGAGCCTTCATAATGAATGATCTTCTTAATGTCTGCATAATGTTCCATTGCATACAACTACTTAAATTTTAAACAATCTCCCAAGTGTTCAATGTTTAGCTAATTTCCAGGTTGGTTTTTTGGTTTTTTGTTTTATCAGTACTGTTGCAATACAAGTTTTTATGAACACATAACTCTGCTTCTGTTTTAATTATTCAGATAATTACCAGAAATGGGATTATTGCGTCAATGGGTGTGGACATCTTTATGGCTCTTGGCACAAAGTTCCATATCACTTTCTAAGAGGTATGCACCAATTTGCAATGTTTCCTGACAACCTATAAGTGCACCAAATTTCACAGCAACTTCACCAGCATTTTTAAAAATAACCCATCCACTATGTGAAATGGTGGTATTTCAAGTTGGTTTAAATATGCATTTCTGTGATTTTATGTATTTTTCTGGTGCTGTTTATTATTTGTATTCCTCCTTACATTAATAAATTGTACATAGTCTAGAGTGGTCATTATTATCTTCATTTTACACATCAAAACCCCACTCAGAGAGGTTAGGGCAAGTTGCTCAAGTTCACAGAGTGGTTCAAACTCGGAAGGAAAATTTTCAACTTGTTTAGTCCAGCGCTCTTCCCACCCCACCCACAGCCTCCCCTGGCTCAGACAGACTCAGTGCTGAAATCAGCTTGCAGGATGCAGTTCCCACCCAGGAGCAGATGAAGGGCTGGTTCAAAGGGCCTCTAAGCTCAGTAGTTAACGCCCATCTGGCTCAAGTAGTGGGGCCCAGAACAGGGCCCTCAGCTTCCTTCCCTGCCTTTTCTGCTTCAGGTCCTGTAGAACGAATAGGGGCTTTCCCAGTGTTTTACCTCTGATCAATTCCTGAGGATAGTGATTCCCAGACCTGGCTGTTTTCAAAATCCCTTGGGAGAACTCTTCCCACTTCCACTCAAGGATTCCGGGCCTACAGAATCAGAATCTCCAGGGGGCTGGGGCCTGAGGATCTATAGTTTTTAAATCCCTCCAGGTAATGAGGCTCACCTGCATTTAGAACCCACCACCGGGTTCATACGATCACCCAGGGGTGCCTGTTAAAGATTCCAGCCTACCTTGGGTCTAGGTGTTAGGGCCATGGAATTTGCATTCCTGACAAGCATGCCGTCCACAGAGCACACTAAAGGGACCTTTGGGGACTGGGAAAGGGCCTCCGCGGCCACCACTTTTCCAATTTAATCAAAAGTAGATGAGCCTCAGTTGGAAACAGCTCTTCCTTCTTCCCAGGTGAACCAGCTAAACTTCCGGTAAATCCAGTTTTCGCGTCTAGCTACCAAACATTAGCATAAAAGCACTGGCGAGTCAAGGAACAGAAGAACAGCTTTTCTGCCCAGGAGAAAACTCTCTCTCCCAGGCAGAAGGGGGGCTTCGGTGGACAGCTTGGCAGGTGGTGTTTACCTGCAATCATGGGCTATTCACCAAATTCCCAAACCGCCTCTTAGATGCAAATCGTTCATCAGCAAATTGTTCATCACTTAGCTATTCATTCTGGGACTTGAAGGCAGCAACTTAACTCGGCCTTTTCCCAGCCTTTTCCCAAATCAAACTCCTGAAGAGCACGCAGAGACTGGAAGCTACACGGAGGCACCACTTCCTATGTGACAGGATAGGACGTCACCCTGGGAGGCAACCAAAAGCTCCAGGACTTAAAACAAGGAGTCGGGTTTGTTGCACAAGCAAAATCACAAAGATGTTTTTACATAAGTTCCAAAATATTTCTCCCCTTATTGGAGATGGGGAGAGAAGACACTTAACTTCAGGTTTATAACAATCTTCCTACCTTACTCTTCACCGCATGCTTCTCTGTGAGCAGGAAAATCTGGGGTTACAGCCCAGACCAAGTCATTTGTCTGTCAAAAACCCACAGACTTGGAGACAAAGGACTGGTAAGACCACAGTGTATCTCTGTGTCATGACCTGCAAACAAAAGCCATTAAAAGAAGACACCATGGGATTACAACCAGTAAAAAACATATTTTTTAAAAATTATTTTTTTTAATTTAAATCTATCAAATTGGCAAAGATTAAAATGAATTATAATACCCAGTGTTGGCAAGAATGTGAGAAGTGAGCAGCCCTCTTTTTCTACTATACTTCCTGGAGGGCGACTGGGCAGTTTGTGTCACAAGCCCTAAAATTTAGGCAAATCCCATGCCCCAGTATTCACACTTCTAGGAATTTATCCCAGGGGGCAAAAAAAAAAAAAGGTACACAGATATTACTTGCAGTGATATTTATAATATTTTTAAGTGGAAATTACTTAATGTTCAAGGGAAGAGAATAAAAATTATAGATATACAATGAGAACCTAGTAAGCTCTTCAAAAATTATGCTATAGGACAGGAGCTGGCAAGCCATACTCACTGACCAAATGGACCTGCCTCCTGCTTTTGTAAATAAAGTTTTATTGGAACACCGCTATGCTCATTCATTTATGTGTTCTCTATGATTGTTCTCATGATGCAATGCCAGAGTTGAGCAGTTGCAACAGGCCTTATGGTTTGCAAAGCCTAAAATATTTGCTATCAGAAACTTTATAGAAAAAGTTTTCCAACTTCTGCTATAGAAGAATATTTACTGACAAAGGCAAATGTTTATAATATATTGCTGAGTGAAAATAAAAAATCAGGCCACTGCATACCATTTTTGTTATGCATAGAAATAAGACTGAAAGAAATTCAAATAACAATGGTTCTCTCTGGGTGGTGGAGTTATGGGTGGTCAGATGTTTCTGGATGTTTCTGACATATTTTTTGTTTTTCACGTCCTCCATTCATACAAAACATGAATTGCTTCTATAATTGGAAAGAGGGAGGAGGAAAAACTAAGAGTTACTGGGAGTTGGATCGTATTTTGGCCTAGCTTCAGTGCCATTTTCCACTCTCCCCTCTTGACCCCAACTTCAAACCCCAACCCCAACCCCATCCCAATCTCCCTCTGTGCCCCACCCCCATCCCATTCTTGCTTTGCAAAATCCCTGCTTTAAAGAAAAAGTGGAGGATTCCTTTTATCCTGGCTGGGGCCACAGCAACATTTGCACCTGGGGACTTGGAGTGGTGGGAGAAAGGAAGGAGTGGAGAGGGAGGAAGGAGAAGGAGAGAAAGCATGTTTTTTTTTAACGGTTTTGCCTCTGAACTAAAAAGGCAAACCTTAGTAACCTAGGTATTCAAGGCCCTAGCCCATTCTCCAAACCAACCTGTGTTGACGCAGCCTAGAACACTGGTGAGCCCCTACGCCAAGGCTGAAAACCTGAGTACAATGCAGCATCACAATATTGTAAAGGGCAAACTTGGAACTTTAAAGTAGTAATAATAACCTCAATAATAAACTCTTATGCTTGCACAGCACATTACAGTTGTCAAATTTATTTTACACACTTATGTCATTCTAGTTCTCCTTAATCAATCGATGTATAAATAATTAGACATTTGTAAGCACCTACTGTGTACATAGGCCCACAGGAAGTGCAAAAAATATATATATATAAGCATAGCATAGTGGCCCTCAATCAAGTTGAACGTCAGAATTACCTGAGGAACTTTTTTTTTAAATTTCAGAATATTCAGAGGTCAGAACCTCCAGGGGTGTAGCCAGGGAACCTGGCTTTTAAAGCTCCCCTCCAGCTCTCCCATATGCAAGGCAATAAGACCAAATGATTTCAGTAGATGGTTCTGGAATTTGGCTGCACATGAGAATCACCTGGAGAGCCTAAAAGTCCCAGTGTCCAGTCTGGCACCCAGACAGATTAAATCAGAATGTCTGTGGGGGGACCCAGGCATTGATATTTTCTAAAGCTCCCCCCGTGATCCCGAGTGCAGCCAAGCTTGAGAACCACTGAACTGAAGGAATGCAGAGGCGATCAGAAGGTAGTTAGAGTGGTCAAGGGATGTTTCTGCAGGAGATGGGATCAGTGCCATGGCTTCAAGAATGAACTGAAAAGAAGGAAGAAATTTGAGGGTGAACAACAGCATAAGCAAGTGTTTGGCTTAGATTCATAATGAGAAATAAGGCTGGGAGCATAGGGTGGGGCCAGATCCTGAGGGGCCCAGAATGCCAAGTAAGGGATTTAACTTATTAGTAAGAAAGAGTCATAGGAGATCTTGTGAAGCTCTCGGGGAAGATAAACCTGGGAGTAGATAGCAAGTGCATAGAGAAAGGCTGGAGCCAGGGGGGCAGGTAAGAGAGTGTTAAAGGTTTTCTGAAGTGGTAATACCTAGTAACGGAGAGCAGAGAGATGGACATTCTCACATACTGCTGGTGGGTGTATAAATTGGTACAGCCTTTCTGGAAGTCAGGGCAGCCCCAGCCCTTCGGGTACCTTTGTGAGAACTGGAGCAAGACACCTCTACCTCCAAGCAGACACAACCTCATGCCACAGTGTGTGGCTTGGCAAGCAGAGTTGATTTTCAGCCCCATCTTGTTCCCCTTGACACTGCCCCCCATGCGCAACAAACAGCCCTCACAGCTGTCTGCAGCAGCCCTGCTGGAGGGAAAGTTCACAAAGCTGTAGAACTGCACACAATCAGCCTCAGCTCTGGATCACTAAACATGAAGCATTTAGAGATTGTTCCTGCACAGGTGTGCTCACCATAGAGCTATGTGTACCTTGGAAGTGCCTAAGAAGCAGTGAGCGTTCTGAAGAACTTGGACCAGGACAGAGTACATCAGCGGCAAGCATCCTTGGTCATCTATGCAGTAGATACTTTCCTCTTCTGCCTTGATTCAGAACTCTGCTTTTTGTCACACAGCAGTGTGTCCAGCACCAAGGATGACTTGGGATTGTTCTAAGACATTCCTGGTAGTAATTGCTGTTCCCTTTGCAAGAGATTGGTCCAAGGGAGCATATAACACAGTTCTGGCTACTGATAATAAGAGGATTTGCCTCCTCCAAAAGAGGGAAGTATGTGAAGTAGAAGCCCTTTGCTGCCAACAGGATCCTACTGATACAATGAGCTGTCAAAAAAAAAAAGAGAACCTAATGAGCTCCTCCTTGATACTAGGGATTTAAAGAAGGATACGTTTCCAGCCCTCTGGGAGTTTAAATTCTAGAGGGGAAGACAAACAAACCC
>NW_017731797.1:1588031-1610631 GCF_001890085.2 Hipposideros armiger
TCACATCTTGTTTCAAGGCAAAAAGGGCTGCTTCTCCTCACACATTCGTTCCCTGAAATCCCTCCCACTCAAACTTCTACTCATGCCCCACTGGCCAAGATGATGTTACGTGTCCACCCTTAAACAAATCACAGGCAAAGATAAATTATTTACTGTGATTTCTCCAGACCAATCATTATTCATCCCCTGGAAGGTCACTGCTATTGAACAAGAAGAAAAAGAATGGGCGACCAACAGTATGTGCCACTCCCTGAAGGAGCCAAGAGAATAGATGAAGGCCTAAGTCAGACAACTGGGAACTTGTCAACATTTTCAGGATGGGGGAGGAAGATGAAGGTGGAAAAGAAAAGATCAGAAAAGCAGGAAGAGGGAGTCCCAAAAGTCAAGAAAAGAATTTCTTGAAAAGGAAGAAGTGACCAACAGCTTCAGACATTATAGGGAGATCAAGTAGATAGGACAACCCAGGAGGCCATTCATCTTGGTACGCAGAAGGTCACTCTTGACCTTGGTAAGAGTGTTGTCCAGAACATAAAAATGGGGTGAGTAGGAGGTGAAGTGAAATGCGCAGGAAGCAGGGAAACAAAATATGCAGCAGAGGGAGAAGACTTGGAGGGAAAAGCTGTATTAAGCACAGAGTCTGCCAGAATCCTAAGCTACAGCGAGATCTGATTGGAGCTAAGCAGGAAGACTGACCAGCTTCCTCTACTGCATATTCATCAGGGACCTTCTTGCCAGCTTGAGAGAGCGGGATGAGACAGAAGCGCCCCTCCCACCCTGGCTCCATGATTAATTCCTGTGTCTCTTGGGGCTTGGCATAAAAGAAAGACTAATCACGCTTTCCCACCATCTGGGCAATTATGGTCTCCCATCAGCTGGTACAAAATGAGGGGTTTGTGACACTTAATGGCAACCCTGCCCCCATCACATCTGAGCCTTAATCTCTTGAATTAGCCAAATCAAGGAAAATTTGGAGATGTATTGTGATTTGAGTGATGGAAGAAATAATCTATTGGCCGGGCTGCACGCCAAGTCTCTCCACCTTTGTAATGTATAATTGGAGAAGGCCAAAATGTAGTGACTGGCTCTGCAGATGTCTTGCAGGGAGACACAGGGGTCTGAGCAGTAGGGTTACAGCAGGAATGTGCCCCGCCTGGGTTCTTCCTGTGGGGCCTTCCTAGAGCTTCCCCATCCACTGTCCATCCTGGACCCATGAGCTAGAGCAAAGGGATATCTCAGGTTGGGCTGGGGGAGTCCATGCTGGGCAGAACCTCCCACCCCCTCCCCCCACAAAAAAAAAGTTGGGAAGGAATGATATGAGGATTCTGTGATTCTAGAGCCCCTGTGTGTGTCTCTACCCTGGGGGTTGGTACCACACAGCATTGGAATCCTCCAGGATGCTTTCTGTCCCATAGACTGTTTGCTTGGCAAGGACCAGATCTGCCTTATTCACACCACTGTAGGCCCAGTGGTGTGATATAGTCCAGAAAAGGGACTGGCATGGAGCAGTACTCAAGGAGTGTTGGCCACATGAACAAACAAATGAATGAAAGAATGAGAGGTTGCAGGGAATATATTCTGACCACAAAACACTCCTCAAAGGGCATTTCTTCAGGAACCACCATGTGTTCATGGGGGGGTCACTGTGTCACAGGACCATGCCTTCTGACAGGAAGATAACTGGTTGGACCCCTCTCCTGGTCTCCTTTAGATTACAAAGCACCTTCATATCTGGTATCTCCTGCAATATTCACAAATATTGTTTGCAAAACTGTCTGTGTTGGGCATTGTCCTAAACACTCCAGACACTCAGCAAACAAAGCAAAGATCCCTCCTTTCTGTGCCTTCCAGTCTAATTTGGGCAGACTGACAGTAAAGAAATAAGCTATTAATCCTTACAAAAACTGTACAGAGTAGGTACTATTATTATCCCTATCTTTTAAATGAGGAAACTGAAGCACAGAGAGGTTAAGGGATTTGCTCAGTCCCACAGCTGGTAAGCAATAGACATGGCGTCAAATGCAGGCTGTTTGGCTCCAAAGGCCACACACCCCACCTCTACGCTGTTCTGCCTCTCCAGGAATGACCTCACAGGTTCTTGGGAGAACCAAATGAGAGAAAATGTATGAAGGCACTTTATAAACTGTAAAGCACTGTGCACATGTTGGAAGTGATGATGTGGCTGACCAGGATCTGCTGAGACAATGACTATGATGGGAAAGAGACCTCCAGTCTCCTGCTCACCACTAGGCCAGGGCCTCTTTCTCTGCCACCCTTCAGCTCTGGGGTTCTCCAGGATGTTTGATGTGAGTGTTCGGGGATGGGGGATGGGGGAAGTGCAAAATAATGAATTCAGCTCCCTTCCTGGTGGCCCAGATGCCCCATAGAGACACAGCCTGGAGCACTACCTTGCTCCTCAGCCATGTTTTTATTTGGGGTCTATATTTTGGCTCTAGGAAGAGAAGTCCTCGTGGCAGCGTGACTAAGGCTGGTGAGTCATGCACAGGGCTGGCCTCCTCCAGCCTCCTCCAGCCTCCTTCAGCCTCCTCCGTGCACCAGCAATCATCAGCTGAAGGAGAGACGGGAGCAGGGATAGCGTGTCCCTGCCCACCTGCAACTGGAGGCAAGGGCTGGGGACTGGGGAAGCTAGGACTTCCCCTCAGACAGAGCAGATGGTTGCTGCTCGATGAAGGTGCTACAGTCACTCACACACACAGACATACACACCCACATGCACAAAGCAGACTCCTGCCTGAAGAGGGGCTTGTCAGGCCTTAGAAAAGGGCACTCAATAGTTACTGGCTGACTGAATGAGTGCATAAGTGGAAGAATAAATAACATCACATTTGCAAAGTACTTTGCAATTTACAAAGCATTGCCACATACATCAGTTCATGTAATTCTATGGAAAGAATGATGAGGTGGGTGTCACCAGTATCCCAATTATATAAACGAGAAAACTGAACTCAGAGAAGTAATGTCAATTTCTCAAGGTCTCACATCTGATCCAGGGGCATTCACTAAATGAATGAAAATGAATGAATCAATGGAGTTGGTGAGCCAGAGTTTAAAACCATGTGCTCTTCTCCAAATTCAGTACTCTTCCTACCATATATGCTGCTACTTTCCTCATGAAGAGCCAAAAAGAGTCCTCTCTGAGGAGTTAAAGTTGAAAACAGTTGTGAGAACCAGACTGTGCAGAAATCTGTCCTGGAGGGCCAGTGTCACCTTCTTAGCTGATGCCTTCCCATGGACTGAGTGACCTGCCCTCCAAGCCTATCCCAGACCATACCGGGTTGCTGGTGTCGTAACATATCTATATACTGACAGGCGTCATCCCGCCTCAGTGAGCTCCAAGAGTGCTAAGCCTTATTCATCTCTGCACCCCAGCATCTGGCATCACAAATGAATGAATGAATGAATGAATGAATGAATGAATGAATGAATGAAAAAGGTATGTGACAGATTCTCTTTTCCTGTGTTCTCCAAAACAAAAAAACAATAGTAGCCTGACCCCCAAGATTCTGCCCAATGGTCTGGTAGCAAGGGAATATACAGGGCCAATTCTGAAAATTCATACTTCTCTCTCTCTGTCTCTCTCTCCTCCCCCTTAGAAAGCCTACCAATATTTAGGAGGCTAAATAGTAACAGGGCAATCTCAGCTCCCAGAGAGCAAAAGGGGACAAGTGCATCCTAGCTGCTCCACCCCAGGCAGCCCCAAAGAGCTAAATTTTCTTTTTCCCTCAAAAGGGCCTACATAGCAATGCTTCCATCCACGTCTTGGTTCTCCCGCACCTCCCTTTTCCGCCTCCCTGCAGACAGCCCAGTGCTGCCACCCTCCCACCCAGCCCTCTGGTATCGGAGCTCTGAACACCCAAAAAGGAAAAACAATTTGTGCTGAGCGAAGACAGAGCCAGGGAGGAAGGGAAGGGCTTTTCACTACCAGCTGACGTTCTGCAGGCTGAGCTGCCTGTGTCTGTGCCAAGAGCGTGGCTGCCAGCAAAATCTGAAAGAGACAGGGGAGGGGGAGAGAGAAAAATGTACTGATTTCTACGGTACATCCTGAGTCCTATCTTAAGCTGAACTGAATTGACCTCCTCAAGAGGGAGGATGAGATCAAAAGCCCATATAGTGTACTACAGGAGGTCATTCATTCATTCAACAAACATTTACTGGGCACACTACATGCCACACAACACACTCAGCACAAGGAATGCAGGTGTGAAAGACAGCATACCTGTCCTGGGAAATCTCACATTGGAGTGGGAGGAACAGACAAGTTAACAGACAACTGTACCACAGTGCAATCAGAGGTAAGGAAGAGACAAGCACTGGGCACTGATGTAAAAATCAGAGGAGAGGCACCTCACCCAGACTCAGGAGCGAAGGGGTAGTCAGGGAGTCTGCCTGTTGGAGGTGACACCCAAAATGCTGAGTTGTGAAGAACACGGAGGAATTAGATCAGTGAAAATGGGAGGAGAGGCATTCTGAGGCAGCAGGAATAGCCTGTGCGAAGGCAGGGGCCTGACAGAGAGAGAGCATGGCCAGCAAGGGTCGCAATTTGGTGCCGCCAAGTGAGGGGTGAAGAAGAATGCCAGACTATGAAAACTTTTGTTGCAGATGCTAAGGCGTTTGAATGCTATTTCAAAGACATTTGGGCTTTTGTCGAAAGGCTTTAAAGGGATGAGGCAACTGATCAGATTTGTATTGTGGAAAAATGAGTCTGGCAACCATGTGGGAATAGATTCCCAGGATGCAAGATGGGAAAGTAGACACCTGAGGAGGCTGGGGACAAATGGTGCAGACCTGAACTTAGGGCGGTTCCCATGGGGAGGAAGAGGGAGACACAGATCTGTGAGGTATTTAAGGAGTAGAATGATCGGACATGGTGACCAGCATAGGAGATGGGGAGTATGGGAGGGAGAAGAGGATGGAGCCCAGGTTCTGAGTTGGGTGTTGAGTGGGTCAGGTGCCATGAACAGAGATGGGGAATCCAGGCAGTAGAGAAAGTATAGACAGGAAACAAATGAGCTCAATGTGGGGTCTCCTGAGTTTAAGGCACCTGTAGACATCCTGGGGGAGACATCCAGCAGTGGGGTGGAGGTAAGGTGTGGAACTCAAGAAGAGGTCTGGACTGGAGACAAACACTTGGGAGTCAGCTTAGCTGCTGTGGTTAAAACCATGGGTGTGGATGTGATCGCCTAAGAAGAATGTGCGCACTGAGAGTGTGTCCATGCCTCTTCCCGCCCCCAGGCCTGATGGGTTGAGACAATGTAAGTGAAAGTGCTTGTCTTGACACGTGGGTCATAATGGACTCTCAGTAAATTGTAATTGAATGAATAGTAGGTAAGAAAAGAATCATGAATAATCATTTAGTGTAATGTTTTCCTCCCAAACATGATCAACACTGTTCCCCACTTTCTTTCAAAACCTTCTATCCTATTGTCTCTTTTTTATTTTATTAGGGAACAGCCATGGTCATTGGTTACACATCGCTTTCATGCTACAATGGCATTGTTGACTCTTTTAGGGAGGGCACAGCTCACAGTGGCCCATGCAGGGATCAAACCGGGAACCTTGGTGTTATCAGCACACTGCCCTAATCAACTGAGCTAACTGGTCATCCCTATCCTATTGTCTCTTGATCCCGATAATTGGGAAGTTCTGCTAATGGTACACCTCACATTCCTCCTATCAGGATTCCAACCTTTCCAGTCCTCGAGTCCTGATATACTTTCCAACTGCTCACGCTCTCTGCTTGCCTCCTACACTCTCCCTTGTCTGATATTTTTAAACTGTTTTATTTTCAGACAGTATTCGTCACTGCCATCAGCTGCCTATTTGAGGTATTTTCATCAAATATTGTATTTGTGTAGTTAAACCATAACTTTGCATAGAGGAAAGCAGTGCCACAAATAATCCAAAAATGATCAATTTAAATGACTTCTAATTGGATTGGAAAGCTGCTTTGGTCCTTGCCTCTAACTATAGGTATGTTAGATATTTCAAAAATCAAATTCAAACAAAATGACCATATTAGGGGGAATTGATACAAGAGGAACTTGCCTATAAACTGCCCAGGTGTTCCATCCAAAGGCTTCAACACGGCACTCAGCCTTCTATCCATCCATAGTTCTATCCACCCATCCATTCCATCTATCCATCTTCCAATTGACCCATCCATCCATCAAATCCATCCATCTGTCTACCCATCCACCATCCATATACCTATCTAAAAATATATTTTGGATTCCTGCTCCTATGCCAGACACTACACTAGGTGCTGAGGGGTGTGTAAATAAGAGACATGGGGCCAAGAATCTTCCAGTCCACATAAGAAGAAAGACCCACGATTAAAAAAACAAATAAAAAGACTCTACCTTATAAGTACTCTAAAAGAAGAATTGGGAGATAGGACATAACTCTTTCTAGGGGAATCAGGGAAGTCTTCCAAAGAAGGGTACTTAAAGCAAGAAAGAGATTTGGAGGTAAACTGTTGACCTCTCACAGAGATACAGGGCAGAGTGGCAGGATTTAGCTCCCAATGACAGGCTACTCCTGGACATGGGGAATCTGACTATGGGACTTCAAACCATGTCACCTCTCATGGTCTCAGTATCTTCATCAATAGGTCAAAGGGGTTGTGTCAGTGCATTTCTATGCTCCATTGAGTGTAGGGCAACCAACTGTCCCAGGTTGCCCAGTGTTCTGCGAATTTCTTGGGATTCAGGAGTTGCAATGCTAAAACCAGACAAATCAGGGTGAGTTGGTCACCCTAACTGAACCTTGCAGAAATCACAGGGAGGCCACTGAGGCAGGAGTAGGGGAGGATAGTCCAGAGGAATCAGAGCCCCCATTTCCACTTTAACTGGATCAGTCATGACTTGTTTTATACATTGAGCTTCTATGGTAGATTTTGTTTGAAGAAACATTGCATGGCTTTTTAAAAAAGAGTTTGAAAGCCATTGGACTTAAAGATCTCTAGTGTCCTTACAATCTTTTGAAATTAAAATTAGTATACATCTATAAAAAACTGATTTCTCTCTCTCCTTTCCATTATTCTGCCTCGTGTTTTTTTCCTTTGATGAGATGGAGAAGGGACTTTAAGGTAGAAATAAGTAGTTTAGCTCAAAAGTCTTCCTTCCTATAGGACTTCTAGAAGCTCTAAAATAAATGAGAAAATACTAAACTAAATTAAACATGGTTGAGTTTTAAAATCTTATAGCATTCCAGGCCAGCCTGCAGGAAGGCATCCTTCATTTTATACCTTTCTCCCTCTCCACTCCAGTACCACTTGTTCTGGAACTATATCTCTGGGGGTATGTTTACAGAAAGGGGGGGACAATTAATTAACCTAAAAAAAAACCCTCTTTTTCGGGGTGGGGCAGAGAGCGGAAAGGGGACCAGGCGAAGCAGCTGGGAACATCTCAGCTCCCCCACCCCCTCCAGATCCTTCTGGCAGCTCTAATTGAATTCTGTCACAGGGAGAGAAGCCAGCTGCAAATTGCATTCATCAACAAATTACAGCAATTAAGCCCCAGCCCCAGCCTAATGGGGGTGACACGTCCAGTCAGGCAGTTCCTTCCTCTGATTCAGAGATGTCAAATGCTTTGGGCCTCCCGAGTCACTTTCCCTGGTCCAGACCCCAAACTTTACCCTGGCCCTACACCCTGCCTTCAGCCAATAATACATCAGGGAGGATGGGTGCTCCTCAAACTTCTCCAAGGTGCTTTTGTCAACCATGACTGAAGTTCAGCCAGCAATCTAGACCCAATTCCTGTTGCTGTTCTCTAAGGTGAATTTGCCCCAGATTTGGTCCTTCAGAAAATTGATTTGCTGACAGTTCAAGGGCCTGTTAAGAATGTTTTCCTTGTTGGCAGTGGGCCAGCTCAACTCCTCCTGCCCACCCTAACAACATGCGGCCAAGGTTAGGGTGAGGTTCAGATGAAACCTGTGGAGGTGTAGTGGAAGTGTCACCTCCCAGAAGGAAAGGTATGTAGGTATGTGGCCACCCACACCTGTCCACAGCTGCTTCCTCACTCCCCTCCCTGGAGCCAACAGCTCTGGTTTCAACAATTTGAAGGGGAGAGAGAGAGNAGAAGGAAAGGTATGTAGGTATGTGGCCACCCACACCTGTCCACAGCTGCTTCCTCACTCCCCTCCCTGGAGCCAACAGCTCTGGTTTCAACAATGAGAGAGAGAGAGAGAGAGAGAGAGAGAGAGAGAGAGAGAGAGAGAGAGACATACCACGGGAAATCCACATGTGAAGGACAAGGAGAAGTAAAAGGCATGACACTGGGCCCTCTGTGTGGTTTGAGGTATAAAAGAGCCGTCAAAGGCCCTCAGAGAATGCTCTTTCTCTCTCTTGCTTTCTGCCTTAGAATTCTGGCACCTCTACAAACAGGGCTGTACCAGAGAAAAGGAAGGTTCAGAGGTCAGTCCATCCACCCCCCTGCCTTTGGGCAGAAACAGTCACCTCTTCCTCTCTTCCAGTCCCTGTTTGAATTTGGGAGGGAGCAAGGAAAGGAGGTGTCTTTTCTATGCTGAAGTTTCTAAGGAAGCCAGCCCAGATCCCTCCCTTCCCTTCCAGAGAAGTATCCTGTGATGTTTAAGTCAAGCCTTGAGAATGAATTTCTCCTACACTGTCCTTTCTCCATGAGAAGAAGTGGAGATGGATACACCCAGTAAAGGGAGAACACAGGGAAGGGTTTGGATCAAATATCCCCTGGGAAACCAAAGCTTTCTGCCTGGGGAGCAATGGGGCTCTGCTGCCCCATTGGCAAGGGAAGAAGAGGTCAACAGGGATGACTCAGTAGCCCCAGCTTCCTGGAGGCTCTTGAAGGAATGCAGCTTTCATCCTGAGTTTCAGATAACCCTCCAGAAGAGAGAAGCCAGGTTCAGAGGCAGGAACCAAAGACAAAGAGACAGATGGTGAGAGAAACAAGGCGAG
This sequence comes from Hipposideros armiger, assembly GCF_001890085.2. Taxonomy (NCBI): domain Eukaryota; kingdom Metazoa; phylum Chordata; class Mammalia; order Chiroptera; family Hipposideridae; genus Hipposideros; species Hipposideros armiger. The sequence goes on from NW_017731797.1 coordinate 1,596,979, forward strand.
ATTACACGAGGGCAGATAAGGGCTGAGGCCGAGGAGGCCGAGAGTGAGAATGACAGGATTGCCAAATGAAGATAGCAATTAGGACTCTGGCTTGCCCAGGTCAGCTAGCTCTTCTCTTCTCGGGCCACACCCTGCGAGGATACCCTCGTGCTCCACCCAGATACCCTAGACTGCCTGTGAGTGTTGGCTCCAAGGGCTCCCAGATGCCCCTTCTCTGGAGACTCCAGCAAGCAGCAGCCAACTAGCTGACTGCAGTGGATGGAAAAGACCAGCCTCCCTGCCTCAGCGGGGATCCTTTCTGGCTTCCATTCTCCATCCGGGGAGCTGCCCCACAGGATCACACCAAAATTAGACTTCAGCTGTGAGAGCACCCTTGCCTTGCTTAACCCCTCCCCTGCTCTACCTGCTTCCCTTCCCCTTCTCCTGAGACTTTGCCCTCAATAAACCATGTGCCCCCTGAATCTGTCTCGGGAAACCTGATCTAGGTGGCCTTTGTGTAGATTGCACCTGAACTCCGGTGCCTAGGACAGTGTGTCAGTGCATGGTAATGCTAAATAGTATGATATTGAATGTGGTTGACTGAAAGAATGAGAGACTGATTGGATGAATGCTCTGGATGAGAGATAAATAAGTGGTGGGGGGAGGGGGTTACTGCAGGACTGCCACACACACACACACACACACACACACACACACACACACACACACACACACTCACCCCGTGTTAACCTGATCCCTATGGTTCACCCCAGTACATCCTGTCTGCATATAGGCCACCTGCTTGTGTAGGTGCAAACTCAGGGACAGGTAACACAATTTGTGCCTTATCCAGACCCCCAGCTGGCATCTTCCCCCTCAGTATAGCCTGCCTCAGCCCTCTCTCTGCTCCAGCACCTTTGGGTGGGGTGAGGGGTGGGTTGGGCAGAGGAAGGCAGCAGGGAGGGTAAGATGATGAAATCTCAGTCTATCAACACTGTTGCTACTATCACAGCAGTCTGATGAAAGATCAGAAACTATTAGGTAAAATCATGTTAGGAATTTTCTGTGGATTCCAGGTATCTGGGCTCATTATCAAATACGTAGATAGCTAAATTGTTTACAGAGTGAAAACACCCTGAATGAAGTTAGGAAAATCACCTGCTAAATACTCAAATTTGGATCACTGAGAAGCATAGCTTGATAAGATGTTTTAAGACAATTCAAGATACGCAAAATCTTTACCTATTCAGAAAGCTTTTCAGGAAAGAAAGTACACGGGTTGGTCAGGTTTTTCAGTACTTCCTGTCACCTACACTCCTTCCAGACTGCTGCAGTTTGATCCATTTCTCTTCTGATTTCAGAAGAGAAGAACAATGGCCGTCCCATTCTTTTGTTCATAATGTTCCTTATTCCAAATACCTGGGCCTGTACTGTCAATAAAAATAGAATTTGAACCACGCATCATTTTAGAATTTCTGGTAGCCATATTTTTTTAAAGGTAAAAAGTTTCTTACCAGGTGAAATTAATTGTAATTTATTTTACTTAACTAATATATCTAAATTTTTTCATTTCAACATGTCTATACATACTAAGTCTTCAAAAAATCTGTTGTGTATTTCACACTTATGAATGTCTCAGTCCAGTTCAGCCACATTTCCCTTGCTTAGTTGCCACATGTGGCTGGTAGCTGCCATACGGCCAGTACAGATCTAAATCTTGTGCTGCCCCAACACCTGCCCCACACTTGGCTCCTCTGGGGTGGAAGGCAGAGAATGGGTATCTCCATACAACTTGACTATCCTAGGGTGACCTTGGGAGGAGCTGGGGGAGAGGGGTGGTAAACAGATTCTAGGGAGCAGAGTGTCCCAGGTCAGGTAATTAATTACTGGGAAGGGAGGAACGAAACTATGTCTATTAAACCTCACACTCAGGCCTTTCCTCCTGAGCAGTTGGGAGGGCCAAAACAGTACTTCCAAGCCCATGGTCCTTCAAGTCCCTTGTTAATCAGAATACTTAACCAGCATTCCAAATCTGCTTCTTTTCCTCACCTCCTCCAGGAAGGCTTCTGAGATAAACTCTCCAACCTTACCTGATAGCTTCTTTCCTGAGTCCTTTTATAGACTAAAACCACCTCTTCACCGAGGTGACCCTCCTACCCTCCAACCCCTGAGTGGATACCTCACATTCCACAGATATGAAATGAGCACCTACTGTGTGCCCACCACTATTCTGGGGATACAATGGTGAGCAAAATGGATAAGGGCTGTCCTCCTAGAAAGCATAGCCTAGATGTGAAGGCAGACAGCAAACAAACTCAAAATCAAAACAAACAAGGTAATTTCAGACAGGGATAAGATGAAAGGAGAAAGATTATTAAAGAGTTCCCGAGGCCCACTTTAGAAAGTGAACCTGAAAAGATCTGATATTGGTTACTCAACCCCTCACTTTACAGAAGGATAAACTGAGGCCAAGAAGACTGGGGATGGCTTGGTCAAGGTCATAGAAGTTGGTGGCAGAGCCAAGTCTTGCTTTGCAGGTTACTTACTGAGGTGCTGCCTGGTCAAACTGGTGGTTCTTCTGTTTCTCCCCCATCAGACTGGAAGAGTTCCAGAGAGTGAGTAAGCAGTTCTGCCTTCCCTCTCCCTAAGGATAAGAGTCAGCATTTGGAGTGGAAAGCAATGGATAATCTTGTAAAAACAAACACAATCAAAAGCACAAAACCTCACTTTCAGCAATCTTTAAAACCCAGCTATCATCTCTACTCCTCCACCAGTCTTTTCACCAGATCTAATAGAAGGGGGTGGGGGGTGCTAAAGAGATAAACCCTCCTGCCTCCTACCCCCCATCCCTGCCGCCCCACTTCATTCAGAAGGGGCCTAAATGAACTAAACAGAGAGGTGGAGCCCCAAATAGCCCAGATCAAGGTCAAGGTATTTGACACTGGCTTCTGCTTCCCGTTCCAGGAATCCATGAGCTATAGCAGTTGTTGGGGGGTCCCCACTAGAGGAGTCAGGGGTCACCCTGGGGAAGGTCCAGGGCCTCAGCTGCCCTCCTTCAGCCTCCAGGTTTGTTCTCCATGTTCCCTTCACAGCACGCACTCCTAGTCTCAGCCCGACTCTCCCTGAGCCAAGTCCTGGGGGTTTATTTTAGGAGTTGTTTCGCCCACTCTGCCCGACATGCTTAGGGAGTCCTCACCATCTGTCCACGTCCGCCATCAGTCAGGCAGCCCCCCTAGGGCTCAGTCCCCTGAAAGTCAGCCTAAACTCACTCCCCATGCCTGCAAATCCTCTGCCAAGTTGCTAGTGATTTCATTTCTCTCTTCCTTTTTTTCTACCTGGCCCACTTTTTTTCTTAGCTTTATTGATGGTGTAACTATTACTTACATGTGTATACACTTTAGTATTTACAATGACATTATACAATTACAGTATTTTATTTGATCATTATACTCAGACCTTTTCTGTTTTATAGATGAGAACATAGGGCATGATGAAATTCAATGATTTGTTCAAGTTTACAGAAACAGGTCTATTTCTTACTTCCCAAAAAGCAGGAGCACTATAATGTCTACCCAACACACACACCCTTAGTTTGAAGAGGCCTTGAACTCTGGGGATGGAGGATGCTGGATCAAATTTCCTTCCCCACCCAAACCCTCTCTACACTTTGACATTATCTATGAAAACTTGAAATACATACACCCTTTGACAACAATTACATGTCTAAGAATTTATCTTACAGGAAATCTCCCCCCAAATGTACAAAGAAATATGCGCAAGGAAGTTCATTGCTGTGGACATTCTGTGGATTTAATTAACAAATGATGGTGCATTCATACAATGGAATCTCACATAGTCATCAGAAAGAATGAGAAAAATCCATATGTCCTGACATTGAATAATGCCCAAGATATAAATGAGAAAAGCAAAACTATATGACAATGTCTTATATAGTCCCATGTGTGTTATATATACATACCTTTTTTGTATATGCAGAAAAAACATCTGGAAGACTATGTATAAAACCTGTTCAAATGTTCAGCTAGCTCTGAAGTTTAGATTATAGGGTTCTCCATTTTCTAAGTTTCTTTCACAACAAAAATCTATTACTTTTGTAACAAGGGGGCGAGGGGAGAATGGTAAAAAAAAAAAAAAAGTTTTTAAAAAGGAAGGAAGGAAAACACCCTCCTCTGGCTTAGCTGCAGAGGATGTCCCATGACACCCACCCACAAACTCCCCAGCCGCAGTATGAGGATGACCTTGGAAATGATGTGTGGCTACAGACTGCCCACCCCTTATAGCCCAGTGCTGGCCTGGGCCTCCCTTACTGCCTTCATTGCCTCTCTCCCTCCCACTGGCCTCCCTCCAAACTGGCCTGTGTTGGAGAACAGGCTGTCCTGTGCACTGCCAGTGCTTCAGTGGAATTCAGGTCTTTCCAGGCCCCGGTAGAGGCATCCATCTCAAGAAAGACTTGGAATCTGACACATGGTCAGTGTGAAAGGAGGGTGGGGACTTCTGGCCAGATTTGAGGCCAGTGTTGTGCTGGGCTTTGGAGATAAAGCTCCCACTCCTCAGGAAGGGGACTTGGGGAGCGGAAAGCTGGCTCTTAGTCTAATCAGGCTGGGAGGGAGGAAGGGAATGGGAGGTCAGAACTGGGGATGCTGGACTTGCCACCTGGCTCCTATCTCCTGTTACCTACGCTGTGAGTACAAACAGCTGGCCTGAGAGGAAGAATGTATGTATGTACCATCAAGTAGCTGTGTGTCCTTGGGCAAGTCACTGCCCCCTCTGGGCCTTAGGGACTGCTTTCCTTTCTCTTTGTTTTTTCTCTTCCTTGAGCAAGTGCAGCATAGGAGGACTGGGGAGGGCACTGGAAGGTAAGGTACCACTGCCACCTTTGTCCTCATGAGGAGGGGCTTGGGGAAGGGCAGGACTGCCAGGGAAAGTGTCCTCCATCTGGATTTTACAATCCAACCTGTGTGAGGAGAGGAGGTAGAGGGGAGGGACGCTCAGAATGGGGACCCAACTCTGGGCCCATTGGTTTCCTTCAGCTTCATCTCACAGGCATCCAGCCCTTGTCCACCACTCTTGGTCCCCAGAGACCCTCTGCCCTCAGGGAGCCTCTCTCTCAGCATCCATCTCAGGATCTCAAAGAAAGTCTACTTAAAGAAGCTGGGACAGGCCGGCCAAGTGGCTCAGTTGGTTAAGAGCTTGCTCAAGAGTGCAAGCTCTGAGAAACAGGATTGCCGGTTCGATTCCCAGCCCAAGCTGAGCTGCTAACAGGTGGCAGGATAGCTCAGCTAAAAAAAAAAAAAAAAAAAGCTGGGACAAGGGAACTACAACCCACCCCAACCCTGATCCCACCCCCATTCCAAACAGTTGGCCCAGAAGCTCAACATGCAGAATGCCTAGGTGGAATGGCCAAGACAGGAGGATTATTCCAAAGCTTCCCAGCCCCACTCAGCCAGAATGTAGTTTTCTAATAAGATTTCTCCAGTGTTCCCCCTACCTGCAAACCCTTCAAAGCAACTGGCTTCTCTATCTCACTTTCACTTGTGCCACCATCCCCATCCCCATCCCCCCCTCCCCAGGCTTCCATCCCCACCAGCTGGTCAGGCCAGAGGGATGTGGAAAAAAGCTGGTCTCCTGTGGACCATGGCCCCCAGGGCTGGAGCCTGGGGGAGCAGAAGATATCCTAACCAGATGGGGAGGGAGGGTGGTTGGCAGAACCAAGAGCTGGCACTTTGGAGGCCCCTTTGCTAGGGAGGGGAGAGCATCTCTGTATACACCCTTCTCCCAAATCCAGAGACCTCAGTCCCCCAGGTGACCAGAAATGGAAAAAACATGTCCTTGGAGATTTTGAGACAAAAGAACAGAATTGGGGTGGAGTGGGTCAGGCTGGAAAGATCTCCCAGCAGGACAGGTCCTCCTAACCAGGTCCTTTCCCAGCCTGTTGCTGCAGCAGAAGAGGACTAAGTTGGAGGACTAAGAGCCATGAGTCACAGGATTGTGTAGAGGGGGGCCAGGTAAGTGTCCCCAGCAGAACGAGCCCAGCAGCTCTGTTGAGTAGGCCCCAGCACTGACGCACACTAGGCACCCTTCCGGATCAACGCACACTCACCCCTGTCCTGCCAGTCACAGGGTGGGGAGGGGGCAAATCTGAACTGGCCCACACTCAGCAGCAAAACTTGGGCTTCTGCCAGCCCAGCTAGGAAGAAGCAAGTTCCTGAGGAAGGCTCCCCTAGGGCAGGGTTTTTAAGGTCTTTATCTGATTCTGGAGCAGGGACTCCAAACCTGCTCTGCAATCCCATGTTTGCACAAAGGCTGGGGGGGGGGGGGGGGGGGGGGCTAAGGGCTGGAGAGAATTGTGCTGGGTCTTTACTCACTACTCCTAGCAATTAGGAGGATCTGATTATTCTGTTATGTCAGACCCAGCTGGCCCTGATGCTGGTGAGGAGGGGGCTGCTCTGCAAGTTTGGGCGGGGGCATTCTGGCCCTCACATTAGCATTTTACCATCACACCTAACATTGGTGGCCTACACCTTCCCCTCCTTTCCCAGAGGGTTGGGGGTGGATGCCCAGCAGTCCTCACTCCCACCAGGCGTAAGCTACTACTGCCCCTCTCGTGGGAACAGCTACCATTTCCAGAGCTGGGCGACTCATGGCTTAGTCACTGGGCCAGGCTGCCTCAATCCAGCCCAGGCTTCCCCGGCACCTGCCACTGCCGTTGCTGCCAGTAAGTACAGTCAGCAGGTTGAGCACACCCAGGTGGCTTTTGGCCAGGATGGAATTACTTTTCATCCTCAGGGGAATCCCCGCAAGGTGAAAAAAAAAAAAAAAGAAAAGAAAAGAAAATCAGACCAATCTGACTGCTAGGAAGAGGGGGAGAATGACAGAATGGCTCTTTGAAGACTTATTTATATAGACCTTGAACATGTTCCCAAGGGCAAGAACCTAGGAGCAGCTTAGAACAGCAAAACTTAAAGTTAAATCTGCAAGGACCAGCTGGTATCAGGGGCAAGTAAGAGCCAGAGGATGAGGGAAAGGAAGAAAAGTGGGAGAAAAGTAGGAGAAAGGAGAAGGGATGCCCACTCCCCCTCCCCACCTCACCTCCCCCACCCTGCAAAAAAAAATATTGCAGAGATCAGGCAATAGCTTGGGGGAGGGGTTTAACTTTAATTTTTAAAAGAGTGCTTGCTTGCTTTGCAAATTCAGCCTCAAGATAGTTGTTCTCAGCACTCACCCCCAGATCCCACCCCTGCCCATATAGAAATGTTAAGACTGTTCCTGGGGCTACTAGCTCTAGGTAAGGAGAGGTGAAAATGCCAGACCATGGATAGAGCTACTGTATCATCAGTCTTTAATAACTTATAGACAAATGCTAAAAAATATTTAATACAGAGGACATACATGGCTTATAAAACGGCTGTGATCTACAAATGTGGTTAAGAGGTTCTCGGCACTCTCGCACAAACACAAAAATAAAGACTATTGTGATCGGCATCCCTAGAAAAGCAGCCTGGGGGGACTCCCCAGTTGTGGGATGGGCACAGGGCAGAGAGTTCTCATTCATCCCAAATGCATTCTCCAAGCAACTTTCCTTTGCCCCAAAAAACATCTATCAAAAAGCCGAAGAAAAACAAGAAACAAGGTCGAGGTAGAGTCACATTTTACACTAAAACCTTCTCAGTCCTGCAGCCCCCATGTCTCCAGAGGGGAGGATGAGGGAGAAATGGGAGTAGACCGTCCATCTCTCATTCCCCTCCCCAAAACAGGACCCCAGGTGCGCTCCTGGGTCCTTCACTGAGGTGGACAGGTCCTGAGTGAGGCGCCACAGGCTCTGCCTGGCGGTCCAAGTGTGCAGTCAGACCTCTGCTGGTGAGGCAGGGGAAGCCTCCGGTCACCGTCTCTTCTTGCTTGCCCGGGCCACCTTCTTCCTCTTGAGGATCATTTCATAAAGGCGCTCAAGGCCTGGCTGCAGACCCACCCCATCCACCGCGCTGCAGCCCTGCACGTGGGTAAGCGTGGCAGCAGCCAGCTCTCGGACTGCCAGCCTCTTCTCCACCTCGGCAGCACTCAGTGCCCCAGGCTGATCCTGCTTGTTGGCCAGCACCAACACAGGCACACCCTGGTTGTCCGAGGCCCGGCTGATTCGGTGTAGCTCCACTTTGGCCTCCTCCAGCCGCTCGGCCTCCGCAGCATCCACCACAAACACCAGCCCGTCTGTCCGCCGTGTGTAGGAGCGCCACAACGGTCGCAGCTTCTCCTGCCCACCGACATCCCACACTTGGAAGGTGATGGCACGGGACCCCCCCAGGGGCACCCGAATCTTCTCTGTGTTGAAGCCTTTGGTGGGAACGCTCTGGACAAACTCCTTGAACTTGAGACGGTAAAGGAGGGAGGTCTTTCCAGCTGAGTCCAGCCCGATGACCACGACGTGCAGGGCCTGAAAGTGGGGCAAGAAGGGGGCGGTGGGCGCCATCTCTGTCAAGTGGTTCCCCATGGTGAGCTAAAGTGTGGGTCTTGGGGTTCACAGTAGAGGCACGGAGGAGGCCGTGAAATTGCAGGATCTGGGGACCACAGCTAGGTTATCTACACAGAGAATGGTCAGAGAAAAAATCAGACGTTTAATAAACATGAAATGCGCAACTTTTTTATCTTTTCCTACATCAGCCGCCCATGCTTCCTTGTTTAAATACCGCCCCCCCCCTCCCCTTTTTTTAAAGCAGCTGCAGTTTTAACAAAGGTGCTCTCCTCTTCCTGGGGCCCTAACAAGGGCAATGAGACCTAAAGAAACCCCCAGGTACTGGGACATTGGTGGGGGATAAGGCGTGGATCTGGCGGACTGTCGGCTTCCAGCGCCTCTTCTCAGAGCTTGTGGTGCGATAGCAGAAGCCGCGACCTCGTTCCCCGGGCGAGAATCCTCGAGGGAAGAGGCAGGTCGGGCAGTGCCCCCAAATTAAGAGTTAAGGTGCGGGAGCTGGGACCGAAGATTGAGGCCCGCTCCCACCCACCCTCCTCATCCCCAGGCGGTTGGCACGCTCCTCCTTACACCGCGACCCCTTCCCCACAACCCCGCGACACACCTCTATCCGCCTTCCTCTGATTGCCCTCTCCAGCTCCCCAGGCCCCGGACGGAGGCCGCCTCAGTACGGCCTGAACAGCCCCTTTACCTCAGCCGCGCTCTCTCGGAGCCCCTCGGCGCCAGCCGCCTGATGTGCCACGCGAGCTTCTTACGCCAGCCTCCAGCGCGCCGCCACTGCAGAGCAGCGGACGGACTCAGCCTTAAAACCCACAAGTAACGTCACTATGTGCAAGCCAATCAGCGGCCCCGCTGCGACGGGGCGGGGGCGTGGAGATACGCGGGCCGCAGCCACCGCCTCACGGTGATCTGTGTCTGCTCAGTACGTGACCGTTTTAATTGATCTTTTCTACCATATTGTAATATTTGGTATTCAACTCGGGACTAATCAGGAGTGGGAGGTGGGTGGGGCAAAAGGAACACACGTGTGGCAACCTTTAACTCTGGAGAAGAGCTTAATACTCAATGCCACCGCATCCCCCTCCCCCAGGCAGAGTTTTCCACCCACGTGTAAAATCCTTCCACGAGGGTCTCCTGGGGAGGTACTGATAAGTCTCCCTCCTTTATCTTTCCTAATTCAATATTCAAACCTGTGTGAACCTAGAACCCTATAAAACAGCCTAAACCCATTACCTCTAGTGATTTTCACAACAGTCCGAGAAGTAGGAGGCTGGTGTTGCCTGCATTTTATTGGTGAAGAAAGCTCAGAGGGGTTCAATTACTTGTCCAAGGTCACACATAGCTAGTAAGAGGCTGAGCAAGGATCTGTCTAAATCCAGTGTCTGGGTTCCTGACCATCTTCTTTCATCAGGGAGGCTATAGGGCTAGACATCCCCAGCACTAGTGAGAGTGCTGGTCAGCAGCAGGCCCTTTAAAGACCTCCCTGTTCAAATAGATAAAGGCAGAGTTCTTCATTTCACAGAGCAGGTATTTATTGATCCCATTCACACTGTGCACTCTGTATGAGCCAGAGAGACTATGGGGTTATAGAGAATGTGCAGACCACAGAGCCTGGCCTCAGAGGGCTTATACTCTAGTTGAGAGAAACAAGACTGGCCACTGACAGGTGTGGATGAAAAGGGGTTCTATGAAAAGTAACCTCACAGGGTGATCTGATCATAAATTCCTAACTGAGCAGGTAGTGGTGAGTAGTCACACCCCAGGCATATGAATTTTTAGTGAAAGGTTTATCTTTTCCTTAAGTAAACCCTGTCCAATGTTTTTGTGCATCTAGGTTAACACACCTTTGAAATCATCTTAATCACCCCCAAGAAAGCACATGATCTTGTTAACTACCATATAATCCAATCCCCACCTTGCTTTCTCTCACCCTCATGTACTCTTTCTTATGGTCCCTCCTTAATTTCAAATGTATAAAAAGAAACTAAGAAATTGCCCTTCTCCAGAGCATTTGAGATCTTGCTGCCCAGCAATTGTCATCAGTTTTGGCTCAATTAAATTCTTATAAAAGTTGCCTACACATTTGGGTATTTCTTTCATCAACACAGGGAACAGTGACAGTACAGGACAGCACATGTATTGGGCCTTTGTATTATAAATTGTGAGATAAGCACTTGTAGGACTTCTGAGGAGGGAAATTCAAATGGAAGCTTCTGGAAAGGCTTCTAGAAGCTAATTAGTTCTGTGTAGGATTGGTTAGGAGGGGGACAGGACTGGGTGGCATCTCCCCATCCATTGCAACCTGATACAATCTAGGCATCCCTGAAGAGATGTCACAAAGGAGCAGCATGACCAAAAGGATAACAAGGGTAACAAGGTAAAATTAAAGGAGGTTAGGAGGACCAAGGAGACTGAAATTGTAGCTCTAATATTTCCCTTTTTATAAGGAGGCTGGATTCTTACATTTATTACATACTTCAATATTAACCTTTTATTTTTATTTATTATTATTATTATTTTTAGCTGAGCCATCCTGCCACCTGTTGGCAGCTCAGCAGCAACTCAGCTCGGGCCAGGAATCCACCTACTGTTGCTCAGAGCTCACACTCTTGAGCGAGCTCTTAACCAACTGAGTCACTCGGCCGGCCCAATATCCAATATTAACCTTTTAAAGGCTATATTTGAGGCGGGGTAGGGGGGTTGGAAAAAGGAGAGAGGCAGTCATTGCCAGACAGGAGGGCCTAACCCTTCCTGACCACTAGCTTCCCATCTGTTTACCACCAGCCTGCCTTGCCACCTCCTTCCCCTCCCTGCTACAAAGCCAGCTACCTGGTTTTTTCTAAGATGCTGGAAGCCTTCTTGAACCCCTGGAGAGATCAAGAACTTAGGAAATTAGATTGTTACACTCCCAGGTTAGAAGTGTGTGTGTGGCAGATTGCAGCAGGAGCTAAGGCACAGAGGTGGAGCTGGACATGGTCAGTTAGGAGAAGGGAAGACAGAGCAAGCCAAGAGGTGGGGAACAACTACCCTATTGAGTGGTCATTGCATGCCAGGCTCTGGTCTAGGAACTTTGCACGCTTTTCTTTTTTTAATAGACAACTCAACCCAAGAAGTAAGTATGGTTATTCTAAAAGAAAGAAATTAAAGCACAGAAAGGTTAGGTAATTTACCCAAGGTCGCCCAGCTAGAAATTGGCCAAACTTGGCTTTGAACAAATGTTACAATGGCTATGAAACCGAAACACACAGAAACAGAATTGAAAACATACAGATTGTCTTGTGTTTCTTCAACAATCTTTGAAACTTCTTTAACATTTCTCCTATATCTCCTGGGCCTCACACCCAAGAAGGAAATTGCCATTTGATTATCTGATAAAAGATATAAAACTGGCAATCCTACCCTACCCTTCATCTTTCCTGTTTGCCAGGGAAGGTGTTGATGAACAAATGGGAAGGAGGAGGTGGAACAGGGGAGGGGTAAAGGAAGGGGCCCCGTTTGTCAGGGTAGAATCAGGTTGTGGACCTCCCCCAATAGTGTCACCTTTAAATGGGAATTCCAATTCCCACCCTCAGCCCAGGCCTCAGCCCCAGGAAGCTTTCCTCCATTTAATGACCCTTTTCTTTCCTGGCATCCTCACCTCTGCAGCCCTTTCTCTTCACAAGATCACGACCTAGGACCTAGGGGCTGTGGGGGATTCGCTGCATAGAACATTCAAACATTCATACATTAAACAATCATATATGGAGTGCCTGCTAGGTGTGAGACACCACTCTATGTTCTAAGCATATAGTCCTGAGTGAGACGGCTAAGGCCCTCATGAAATGTACATTATGATGGGGAGTGAGGAGAGACAGGCAATGAATCAAGAAGTTAATTTCAAGTGCTTACAGCTCTTTTTGAATTTGTCTAGCAGGTCTTCCGGTTTATACCGGAAGACCCCCCCCCCAATTACATAGCCTGTTTTAACAATAAAAAAAAAAAAAAAGAAGAAGTTAATTTCAGATGGTGATACATGTTATCAGGGAAAATAAAGCAGAGGCATGAGCTGGAAAGTGTCTGGGGGAAGGGAACTACTTTAGAGTTGGGGAGTAGGGGGCCTGTGCTCAGAAGGCCTCTCCATTTATTGACATTAGAGCCAAGGTTTGAGTGACAAGGAGTCAGGTAAGCATTCTAAACAGGACAGACCTGCTTCCTCCTATTGGCTCCCCTGCCTGGATCAGATCCCGGCTGCTGTGTCATTGCTCTTCCTCAGAGCTGTCTCCCCTACCAGACTAAGCCCTGGGCCCAGGAGCTGGTTCTTCTCATCTAGAGCTCTGCAGTGCCCAGTAGTACCATACCTGGTACACACTAGGCAGTCAGGAAATCTTGCAGGAATTCATGAATGCCTGATAGAATGATTAAATGTACTGGGGGGTTCCCTGAGTTTGGGAACCAAACATGCAGTCCTAGCTTGGGAGTTTCTTGGTCTGGGGTCCTCGAGCCCTTGGGAGTTCTGTTGGTACTGGGTCAGCCAAGAATGCCTATAAAACCCCGCATTCTAGGCAATGTCTGGGTAGTATTCATCTCACAGGCCTTTAACTGTGGAGGAGGGTCTTCTTGGAAGAGAAAAACAGAAGCTGGGCTGGGGATGACACTGGAAAAGAAAGAGGCCCCCCTCAAGGCCTGGCCGACTGCAACCCTGGGCTGAGAGTCATCATGAGTCCTGTCCCTCATTAGTATACTGGCTTAGAAATGCCACTTTCCCTCTGGGAGCCTCAGTTTCCTCAGCATGTGATGAAGGGCTTAGATGATTCCAGGTCTCTGCCCCCAAGACAGTCCATGCTCTAGAGTAGGGGAGGGAAGGGGATGGAAGGAACTCATCTAAGAAATGGCTGAGGACATCCTGGCCTCCATAGCACAGCATCCTAACCAAGTACTTCTCTGAGTGCACAAATGAAAGGAGGAGATGGGTGGGGTGGGGATGGATGTCAAGGAGCAGCTGTCAGCTTGGGAAACACAAAGACTCATTTTTCAAATCCCACTTTTGTTTGCTCAAGAATAAAATGGAGAGGGCCAGCTGAGTGGCGCCATGGTTAAGAACTGGCTTGGGATGCCAGAGGGCCCCCGTTCGGATCCCACATATGAGGGCCAGTGACACTGCCCTCCACAGCTAAGATGCTGAACAACAGCTCAACCTGGAGCTGGGCTGCTGT
>NW_017735628.1:0-1748 GCF_001890085.2 Hipposideros armiger
ATTTCAGCTCTCTTTTTTCACACACACAAAACAAATTTGAAAGACAGACAAAATGTGTATATGTGATGAGATTGTCCATGCTGAGAAAGTGGTCAACGTTTCATCCAAATGGATAGTTCAGTATAAATTTGGAGATATATGTCTGGAGCTCAAAAGAAAGGGAACCAAGATACAGATATTTGTGAGAATATACTTACAAATTATTACTGTTTATAAGTGGTAAAACTGACATTTTTTAGCTTCCAATTTATCTAAACATTTTGATTTTTGTTTGATATATGAAGATGTGCATTGCTGAGCTAAACAGCAATCTGAATTCCCTGAAAAAAAATCCACAATCAGAAATAGCAGAAACAAATAAGTATTGACTGGATATACTAAATCAATTATCCGGCCTCAGACTAGGACTGGAAAATAATTACTTTGGGGATTTACACTCTGACCTCATAGAGCAAAACATGATTGTCACGTTTAGCTCTCTGTCCTGCATTTAATGTATTGTCAGGCTGATCTCCTTGAGTTTATAACTTTTCAGTTAGGATTTATGAAGAATAACAACTTGACCTGTTTTTGATAACTCATGTCTAAGTATGAATGAAACACAAAATGACACTTTGGCATACAATAATATTTTACTTTTGCCACATATTAAAATACACATCCAGCAAATAAGTTGTAATTTGATTTTGGAAATGATTATTGTTAGAAGCTGCACTGCTTAATGGATTAAACATCAATAATGGCACTATTAATAAAGACTGTGTGTGCTGCTGCCATATTTATTCACTATAACCCTTATAACCAATGGTAAATAGAAAACACAGAGATCAATCATAAAATATTATAAATTGTCAGAACATTTAAAGAATATTATCGGAAAAAACCAAAGAATATAATCTATAGATCTTGGATTCTTGATACCTAAAGAAACATGGCTGGGTTGAGAGAAAGAGAGAGGAAGGCTGTGGAGGAGGAATAGGTACTAGAGCTGTGTAATTTAGATGCTGAATACGGGCGTGAAAGGGTTTTGCCACCCTTTACAGCTCCTGAGTTTAGGTGTCTGGATAATGTACCTGAGCTACTCCTCAGGGCGGTCTTATATATGGCCACACTCACTAGTCTTATTCTATCGTGACTAACTGCTTGAGTTACATGGCTTAGCCTCTCCTCTGAAGTGTGTCCCATTTCCTTGTGATGTCAAAAATTCCTTCACCAGAAGAAAAGTTAAAAGTCTTTTGTTGGAAATGAAAGTTAACAGGCTTAAAATGCAAATATGTTCAGAAAGACAACACTTTTATATAACATGGTTTTGTTAGAGATCATAACCATAAGTACTAGCTGGTGTTAGGTTTGTTTTTGTTTAGAAGCTTAAGTTAAAGGGGGATGAGTGGTGAACAAAGATTGGATTCATTGAAAAGAGGGATAATTGCACAAAGGAAGAGTTTGGGGCTCACGAAAGACAAGATTTGCACTCAATTGTACCTGGTTTCCTCTAGAAATTCAACAGGTCAATAGAAGCCAAAGTTAAAGTATGTTTGCCTTGTAGAAGCAACATGGATCGGTCTTTACTAGATATAATTTTTCCCTTTTTGCTTCCATTTTAACTAGTCTTATTTTATATAAAGACATTTTGATATCAGGGATTTGTACATGTACAAAGGAATTTGTCGTAAGAATCTCATCCTAAAACCATGTTTTGTTTTGCATATCTAATGAAGTGAAAGTAAGTCATACATACATTGGCACTT
>NW_017735629.1:0-1671 GCF_001890085.2 Hipposideros armiger
GTCTTAGGAGAATTGAGGAACTGCAGGTCCACGAGACTGGGGGGCTCTAGTTGGTGCAACAGGACCATGGGATGTGGGAAGGAGGCTGAGATCTGCTGAACTGTACATGGGTGGTTGTCTCTTGGATTCTATCCTTTTTTGGTGGTAGATGGAACAAAGCTAGTGAGGTGCTAGTTGGAGGAACTCTGTATTGGGGACTTGCAGAGAGAGAGGAGGAATCAAGGCAAGGTGCATAGAAATGGAGAAGGAAGGCCCATGAGATGGCCTCAGGGTGCTGGATCCTTCTTCATTTTCCAAGACAGCCAAGACATCCCCCTTACCCCCGACAGGACAGGTGTCAAGACACTGACCCCACAGGTTGCCCCACCCCTATCAATTCTGGAGGAGAGACCTCAGAACAGAGGTTTGGGCTGGGTGTGCTCTTGGGACAGGTGACAAGGACAGGCTCAACCAGGTTGACAGATGTCCTAGGACAGATGGATTCCTCTAGTATAATGTTACAACAGCAAGAGTCCCCTCAGAACAGACACAGACTAAAAAGGGAACAGCCACCTTCCAGGGATCCCACATGGACCCCCTGGAATCCAATCCTGTTGCTGACACCTCTCCCCAAAATGGCAACCCCAACGTCTTTGTGTGGGGAAGGGGAGCAGTGGCAGCAACAACGGCATCGGGGGGACTGTGAGCCAGAAACTCCCTCCCCGGAAGGGAGGAGAGCCCAAGCCCGGGATAGAGAGGTGCCCTGTGTGAGGACACTGGGGAGAGAAATCAGGGGGAAGATCTCACACTGTCTAATGCCCCAGGACAGACAGAGCCCTGAGGAAACGTGAGATCTCAAGGTGGTGCCAGCCAGCACCAGGGAGCAGAGGGTGGGATGCTGGGTGGTGAGACCTGTGAACCTGAGAAAGAAACGATGGGCGAAGGGTGATTCCACGACACTCAAGAGTCAGGCACTGAGATTCTGCCACCAAAAAGCGAGTGTCAACTCCCATCCCTGACCTGACCAAAGGAGAGCAGGGTCAGATTGGGGACCACGCCATAGACCTGGGGGAGCTGAACCTCCATCAACACTGAGTCCGGGCGCTTTCAGGATGGACATCACCTCTGATGTCCTGTCCTTCCCTCACCCCGCAGGTCAGCCCAAGTCGGCGCCCTCGGTCACTCTGTTCCCGCCCTCCTCTGAGGAGCTCAGCGCCAACAAGGCCACACTGGTGTGTCTCATCAGTGACTTCTACCCCGGCGGCGTGACTGTGGCCTGGAAGGCAGACGGCAGCGTCATCAGCCAGGGCGTGGAGACCACCAAGCCCTCGAAACAGAGCAACAACAAGTACGCGGCCAGCAGCTACCTGAGCCTGACGGCCGAGAAGTGGAAAGCTGCAAACAGATTCAGCTGCCAGGTCACGCACGATGGGAGCACTGTGGAGAAGACAGTGGAACCCTCAGCATGTTCCTAGGATGCTGATCACCCCCACCCTCGGGGAACTGGAGCCCCGGGACCCCGGGGGGAACACCCGTCCCAAACCTCAGCCGACCTCCTTCCTGCACCCAATTAACTCTCAATAAAATGTCCTCATTGTCAATCAGACATCAAGCTCTCTGCTCATTTTTTGTTTAAGCATTTTGTCCTGAACTCTCCAACCCAGGGTGAACACAATTCTTTTGGCCCGGTCA
>NW_017735630.1:0-1747 GCF_001890085.2 Hipposideros armiger
AGGGCAGTGTCACTGGCCCTCATATGTGGGATCCGAACTGGGGCCCTCTGGCGTCCCAAGCCAGTTCTTAACCATCACGCCACTCGGCTGGCCCTCCTTCATTTTTAAAGATGTAAAATGCTTATAGTTTAGTGCCTTATAGTAGCTGAATATAGTGTTTGGCCTGCCTAACTGCTTTTTCTCTTTTGTACGTTTGGTTTATTTTGTACGAATATAATTCATTTTTTGTGTCAATTTTATTCTGGTCATTCAAAATCTATTAAGATGTGGGAAACCATGTGAAATGTCTGAAATCTGCTGTAACTATATGTGAACTCCTTTGAAGGTGTCAGAATTCAGACAAGAGTTAGTAAGCAGCATTGGTTTCCTCATCTCCCTCTCAACTTTTATTAAAATGAATGGAATTCACCTTATAATGTGCCACTTCTTTTTTCAGTAAAGGAAATGGGATCTCTGTCCTTAAATATATTTTATATAGACTGTGTTATCTTTTAAAATATTGAAAATAACTTATCTATATCTAAGGAATATCAACATTTTCTTTTAATTTATGTCTTGTGACTTCGGTTCAAACTGGTAGTTATCTATGCTTAGGTTGAATCAAAGCATTAATTGATCCATGCTTCTCACACAGAATTATTTAAGTATTTTAAAACAGTTTGCCTCTGTAAAAAACTGTGGTTTTGTTTGATGCATTGAATTTGCTACATAATCTTTCCTGACATTAAACATTTGAATGGCAGGAAAGATATGTACTATTTTAATTTATGATGTCATTGTGAAATGAATTTATACTTTTTTTTCCTTTTTTCTTTTTTTTACATTTTATTGGGAAATTGGGGGAGGGGAATAGCATTGGGGAATCGGGGAAGGGGAACAGACAAGTTGCTGTCCTTTTGTTCTTCAGTCTAGTTGTGGAAGACGTCGCTTCACTGGCTCATGTTGGTATTATCATTGCGCTCCTCCCGGGTGAGGCAGATCGGTCGCCAGCCTCTGGACGGCCGCTCACGGCGGCTCTTTGCAGCTCACACCTGCTGCCTGCCACTCACACTGGCTGCTGGCCACTCAAGGTAGCTTATGGCAGCCCACTGCAGCAGGGGCTGCAGCCTTCGCCGTCAACTCACAGCAGCCCAGCTCCAGGTCAAGATGCTGTTCACCATCTTAGCTGTAGAGGGCAGTGTCATTGGCCCTCATGTGGGATCTGAACCGGGCCCTGCTGCTCAGAGCTGGTGTCCCAAGCCAGCTCTTAACCAACGCGCCAATTGGCCTGCCCAAATTTATACTTTTTCATTGAATAATTTTGACTAAAGGTTCTTGTCAAAATAAAAATTGAAAAAAATAATTTTCTAGTAAATGAACATTTTATGGATAAAAATATATTGACACTGTAATTTAGATTTATGTTCTAAGAAAAAGTAGTAACGATGGTTTACTTTTATGCTTTAAAATTTTTTTAATTTAAGATATACAGTTGTAGAAAATTTAGAAAATTCAGATATGTAGAAAGTCAAAATTTTATTTCAGAGATTTTATAGTTAAAGTACTTTATAGATGTGATGGAAAAGTGTAAACTACATTTAGACTACTCTAAATCATTAAGATACTGAATTTGAAAAACTTTAGCCTGGCATGAAACTTGAACATAATTTTATACTTTTAAGCTCCATTTAAAAAGTGCCAATGTTATGTTTAATACATACTTAATGATATGCTTTTGTTTTCTAAGAATTTACTTTAAAGGGCCGGC
>NW_017735631.1:0-1733 GCF_001890085.2 Hipposideros armiger
TTTTTTTTCATTTTAATGAATCATGAAAATACCCTGGCAGAACTGAGGCAGCCATATTTCCTCATCCCAGCAGCTGCCTTGCCCTACTCCTTAGCTCCAGCTGTCAGCCTGTGGCTCACAAGAAACAGAAAAGCATCGTTCAGAAGGCGGGTCTTCCGGGTGTTTGACGGAGCCCTCTTGCTCCTCTGTGGCATAAGATGCAGTTTAGAAATTAAAAGTATTTTCAAACGTCCTAAAACTGACTTTATGGAAAATGATAGTGGATTTTAAAAACAAATGGAGAAAGCCAACCAGCGTCCCTCTATTGCAAAGAGGTTAATATGTTTTCAGGGAGATAAAGTCACTGACCCTCAGGCCTAGAATGCTCTTTAAGATGTAACAGTACAATGAGCACATGTGTGTGTATGATAAAGATGACCTTCCCAGTCCCAGAACTGGCACAGCCTCTTCTCCAGGCAATTTTCATGTTGAACATTAAACTGCTCATTTTGGAAGCCTCTCCCTCATCCCCTGCAAGAAGCCTGGGTCACAGATATCAGCTTAAATGGATGCTGCTTCAGTCAAGCAGCGAGTTTCTTTAAAAGCATCAAAGGTAGAGAGCAAACTCTAAAACCAGTAGGACTGCTAGGTTTGCATGGCTCAAAGCTTCTCTTCAGATGAAAATAAAAGAGCAGAAAGCCTGAAATGATACTTGGCTCAAAGCCTTCATCCCACAAGTGATTTAAGAAAAGAGAACTAACAGCGGCAACTATGTTGGGTGCTCTAAACACAAATGCACACGTCGCTGTAATTCTGAATTGTCAGGAAATTTAAAGAATAAATGTTGGCTGAAATGCAAAACCCAAAGTAACATATTGACCCAAAGCTAGAGAACTAACAGACTGCCCAGGTTAACCGTCATTTAAAAAGAGCTCCAGAGGAGACACTGAAAATATCTAGGGCATCTCGCTTTTATAACATGTAGGATCACTAAATTCTTCAAAAAAACACCATAAAGAGTGAAAAGCAAGAATGTTTGTGTAAGGAAAACATTCATTCCCTATTCAATCTATTCAAAAGCTTTCACGGAATACAGATGCCAATGAGGAACTAACCCAGGGTTTCTTTTCTTTAGACTTTCAAAAGCCTCTGACAAGCCACCTTACCAAATTTAGTCATCAAAGACTTGGTAGGCTGCTTTATCATGTAAAAAGAACTGCCTCATAAGACAGAAATGGAATGCCAGAAAAGAAGCATATATCCCAGGGGTTGAGGCTACATCACAAAGGATTGGAAAAGGGGGCACACAGTAAAATCTCTACCTCCAGAGATGATATTTAGCTCCTTGAAGGAAAGGAATTACTAAACTGGTGAGCAAAAATACACCAAAAGATGGAAATTTGCATGACAGAGCAGGAAAATGGTGAATGAGTCAGCTCAAAGGGTTTTATTTCAGAAAACAAATCTAAATTTGAAATACATAGTAATACAAATACATGTAAATGAATCAGTTTCAAGTTATCTGTCATAAGCCAAGGGAAAGGCTGTCATAAGCCATAGGAATAAGAGTCCTTTTTTTGGCTGACATGACACTGTACAAGTTGGGTTATAACATGTTGAAGGAACTCAAAAACAGTCTGGAGTCTTTGGCTAGAAATAAGTGGAACAGATTTATTCAAGGGTCTTAGGGTTTGCACACTGGGCACACAGCTGGGCAAAAAGCCAACAGTGTTCTGAAGAAAACAGAAAAGTTG
>NW_017735632.1:0-1745 GCF_001890085.2 Hipposideros armiger
GTCCAGAAGCCGGCGACTGATCTGCCTCGCCAGAGAAGAGCACAATGATGGTGCCAACTTGGGCCAGTGAAACAACATCCTCCACAACTAGACTGAAGAACAAAAACGACAGCAACTTGTCTGTTCCCCTTTCCCCGATTCCCCAGCACTGTTCCCATCCCCCAATTCCCCAATAAAAATCTTTAAAAAAAAAAATTGCTTCATAATAAAAAGTCGGGTAGGGAGAGAACCTAGAGATCTCCAATTTTACAAGGGGGAAAAAAAAATCAACCTGAAATCAAAGCTGTGGAAACTGTCAAGAACCAAACATAATTTCATTTTAACACAGCATCGGTTAAATACAGTTTACTCCTTTGGTAACAATAAGATTAACTAGGAATGAAAGCTCCACCTAAACCACCACTTAAGAGACTGAGTCTATAATGTAATCCAGTTATTTAAGATAAGCCTTTAACAGCTAGTTCTCTCAAAAAGACATATAGAGAGCATGACTAGGTAACCATTCTTTTAATGGTATCATATTCAACATAATTCAACAAGACTCAACATGTTTATATTTTAACCAAACAACAAATCAATCTGTGAACCATCCACTTCTTAACTCTATAATTTGATATTTTCTCTACAGACATTACAAAGACAACTACAAATTTTCTTAAACCTGATCATATACTAGAGAAAATTATAGAGTACTATAATTGTGCATTAATAGATTTCTTAAACATTTGAAACTATGCATGATGCTTCAGTTACTCAAAGAAATGTATCAACGTTTTCTTCTGTAAAAAAAAAAAAAAAACCGTAAAGGCTCTTTTTCACTAACCATAATCAAAGAAATAGTTACAGGCCAATGCTAAAATGAGAATTTTCATTTATTTTATGAACAATGACTAGTGGCTACACACAAATGAAAGGGAAAAAAATCACACCATTAAAATACAACTTTCTATAATATTCTACACATTAAATTTTGACACTCAACTCAGAAATATTGCATAACACAACGGACAAATTACCACGTGTTGCCATTGCCACATAATCCAGCAACAAATTTTGCAATAAGGAAATCTCAAGCAAATAACCCAGCTGCGAGTTCCCTGTATGCATCAAGAATAAACTGCACAAGTAAAATTGTACCTTTTCAAGAAATATGCACTTTAACCAAATATATTTCTTCTTTTTGATAAGGAAAATTTTGTTCTGTTCAGTCCTACTGCAAAAGAGGTAAAGGTGCCGGGGTCAACTTTAAAAAGTGATAATAATTTTCTTAAAAGCCAAGAAAATGACTTGGCTAGGATGCAACAAAACACATCAAACATCCTATGTTAGAGCAAGTAAACTATATCTACCTATATATTCAGGATTTACTCCCAGGAAGAAACTCTCTAGCTATTCTCATTTTCCTTAAATATCTGTTTTTGCAAGACGCAGAAATACAATCCTACAGAAAGACACATTCAAATCAAGGATTCCCAAACTGCCAGCTACATGACCTTTGCAAGTTCCTTGACCTGAGCCTCAGTTTGATCACCTGTAGAATGGGAGACACGTACCCACCGCACTGGGCTGAGCAGATGAATAAGTGTTAATGCTAGCTAGCTGAATGTTCTCTAAAGAGAGAAGGGGCCATCAACCCTCATCAACAGATTACCGTATTTGCCGGCGTATAAGACGATTTTTTGGCCCTGAAAAATATGCCTCCAAGTGGGGGGTCGTCTTATACGCCAGGTACACTTCAGATAGAC
>NW_017735633.1:0-1743 GCF_001890085.2 Hipposideros armiger
CTAGATCACCCCATCTCTGCAGTGGGTTTTTTCTAGCTGTAACTGTTCTCAATGTGATCTCCTGGTAAAGATCTGTTGATTTCATGAGGGAAATTAGTTTCTGTGAAGTGAGTTTCCTTCTCTGTGTATGGCTTTCTGGTGGTATTATGTTTTCAACCCACATAGTCTGACATCTTCTCCAAATCCCTTCAGTAGCACTGAAATGCTGAATTAGGATGAGTTATGAAGTCAGCATTTCCCTCTAGCATTTATGAGATAAAAATGTGCCAGATCAGATTCATTTCATCTTAATGACAAGTTCCTCCTCAGATAAATCTTTATCCATTCCCATATAAGAGGTTAGTAAAGACCATCTTATGAAGGTAAGAACTAAATCAATTTTGTTATCTCAAAAAATCAACATAGTTTCTGGACTGCTACTAATCTGCTTATGTATTTGCTCTCTCAGCCTTCTCCCCCAATATCTTAACAGCAGGCATCATGTCTTTTACACTAAATGCTGCATTCCCTGCTCTCTGAGCAGTGTCTGGAACATAGGAGATATTCAATAGTGTTAGCTGAATAAATATTTGTTGATTCTATGAATGTATAGTGAGGCTTCAGGTTATCAACCCTCATATCTTACACCCAATTATTATTTCAAATAGATATATGGGAAACAGAGTCATGAGTTAGGAGACATTAATATACCTTTAAATTATCTCAAAACTAGTCCCCAGGTCCAATAAAATGTTGTAAAGTTCTTATTTTGTCCCTTTTGGTCTTTTCAGCCAGTTTCAGAAAGGCATTGAGGGAAAAATCTGGGGATGTTTTTAAGCCTGTTATTTTACCACTATCTTTCCAGGGAACTCCATGTGGCTTCTATGATACTATATATTCTACATTTTCTTCTTATCATTTCAGACTTCTTCTTCTCAAGATTGTGTAACTTTTTTTTCCCCATAGCACCATCTTTAATCTTCCTTTCTTTTCCTTGTACAAAATCTCTCTGGGTAACCACCTGTAAATACATAACTATATGTCCCCTCAGCACCTCAAACATATCTCAAACTGAATTCATTCTATTTTTTTCCTGTCCCCTATTTCAGTAAATAACATTTTGAACCTTTCAGTTCCCTAAGCAAGAAGTTTTTCTATTTATCGCCAATCATTCAATCTACTCGTTAGACAGGGGAATAAAAGACTCAATTCTTAGTACCTACAACATTCCAGGGATTGTGTTAGACTCTGAAAATACAAATATCAAATAAAGCATGGCTCCTGGACCTATTTGGTTAGAAAACTAAATAAATGATTAAGGTATCATTGTTGAATGCTATGACACATCTGTGCATACAGGAATATAGGACCATATAGGTGACATCTACATTTGATTAGACATTAAGACAAGACTTTTAAACAAAGAGTTTTTGAAGGACATGTAGAAATTAGCTGCATGAAAAAACGGGGAGTGCTCTGTCTAGTCAAAGGAAAAAAATGTGTTAAGATATACAAATATGAGCTATGATATGTTAGAGGAATAGTGATAAGCAAGCAATGGAAGACCTATGGATAAAGGGCAAAGGAAAATGAGACTAAAAGGATAGGCCTGTTCAACAAGGACTTTTCATGTTGCAAGAGAGAGTGTGGGTGTGTATTTTAGAAGTAGGAGAGGAAGACTTTTCTGAAATAATAGTCATCAAAGCAAGAAATCACTAGTTTCAAGAATGGAAGTAAAAATGTGGAGGAATTGAATCTACACTA
>NW_017735635.1:0-1741 GCF_001890085.2 Hipposideros armiger
GCGCAGTGGCCGAGGCTCCGGCGGGAGGTGGTCCCCGCAAGATGCGAGAGCCAGTCTCTCCCGGTCTTCCCGGCTCTTACCTCTCTGGAGCGGTCGCGGCCCGGATGCTGGTGGAATGTCCCTCGCCCGCTCCGCGCGTCCGGCGGGAGGTACCGGGCGAGTCTCCCCAGACGCCCGTCCCGTCGTGTCCGGCGGAACCGCTTTGCGCCCGCGACCGTGGCCACCGCCGCGCGAGCCGAGAGCTGGGAGAGGGAGGGGCTAGGCAGGGGGCGGGGCCGTGGGCGGGGCCTCCCCGACCCCGCAGTGCCAGCGTCGGCGGGCTTTGGGACCCTGTGCATGCTGGGTTCCTCCGCGGCAGGTGAACACCTCTGGGGGAAGCACCTTCGTGGGGTCTGCAGATGGAGAGTGGGGGCTGGGCAGAGAGGAGAGGCTCCCAGAGGCCGCACAGGGCTTGGCTGACATCCCCCCCTAGCCTTGGGTCGGACTAACCTTCAAATTCCAGCTGTTACTGTTACTGCTGCTTAATCACACAGCAACAAAACCACAACGACAACGCCAGCTAGTACTTATTGATCACGTACTGTGCACTAGGCACTGTTCAAAGCGCTTTGCATGTATTAATTCATTTGACTCTCACAACAATTCCATTTTACAGATGAGAAAACAGAGGCACAGAGCGATGATGATGTGATGTGCCTGAGGACACACAGCTGGAAAATGGCAGAGCCAGGACTGCAGCTCAGGTTTTTCTGGCTTCAAAATCTGTGCTTTTAAAGCCTCACTATGCTTTCTTTCGGTGTGGCGTTAAGCAAATTGCTCCTTAAACGCAGAAAGCCTGGCACACAATAGGTGTGCAGCTAATATTTGTTGAATGAAGGAATACAAGTAGGATGCGTTTCCCCAAGACTACAGCTGTTAAGGGGGAAACCACCAAGCAAAACCACTGGTAGAGCTGGATCAGTGATATGAAAAGATGAGAAATGAACATAGCAGCTAGGAGATGCACCTTTCTCAAGGTCTGCATTTAATATTCCCAGCAAAGGCCAGAGACGCTGCTCTGGGTTCCATGTTCCACAGGGTCATCTTTGCTGGGCAGCAGCCATGTCCTCAGAGAACTGGAGAGTGTGTTTGGGGGTGAGCAGATGGCCTGAGGGTGGGTATGAGGGAAGGGGTGGCTGGGGCAGTGGGTGCTCTCCCTTGTGGGCTGATTGAGGGATGTTAGAATGCCCACTTGCTTCCCAGGTCAGTACCCTCTTTGATCTGTGTGACATTGTTTCTCCGGGTCCCCTTGCAATGCCCATGGTGAAGTACCAGACCCATTATCTGCAGAAGGCCCCCTTTAAAAAGAAAACCAGTTTCCAGGCGTGTTCAGTCATTCTACCAGAGGTAAGTGGGGAGGCCTTACACGGTGGGTGGTTGAGAGAAAAGGGGCTGAATTAGATGGAAGGGGGTCTTCAACCTGATTTGCCCCCTAACTAACTGTGTGACCTTGGACAAGTTACTTAATCTCTCTAAGCTTTGGTTTCTCCCTCTATAACCTGGGTGGACTTCATGGGCACATGACTTGTGCAGTCACACAGCCCTGCTCTTAGAAAGGCTCTGTGCTAGGTTTAATGATCTGCTTTTGCAATCTTAAAATTCTTAATAATTTTTGAACAAGGCACAGTGTTTTCATTTTGCACCAAACCCCACAAATTATGTCTCTGGTGCTGGTTATAACACCCACCTCACCGGGTTAGTG
>NW_017735636.1:0-1685 GCF_001890085.2 Hipposideros armiger
ACAGCAGCTTGAGGGCCGCTCATGCTGGCTGCTTGCTATACACAGTAGCCCATGGCAACCCACTGCAGCAGGGGCTGCAGCCTACGCAGCCGCAGGGACTAATGGCAACCCAGCTCCAGGTTGAGCTGTTGTTCAGCATCTTAGCTGTAGAGGGCAGCGTCACTGGCCCTCATATGTGGGATCCAAACTGGGGCCCTCTGGTGTCCCAAGCCAGTTCTTAATGCGCCACTTGGCTGGCCCGGTGTATAATCTTTTTAATGTGACGCTGAATTCAGTTTGCTAAGATTTTGTTGAGGATTTTTGCATCTATGTTCATTAGGGGTATCGGCCTGTAGTTTTCTTTTCTGGTAATATCTTTGTCTGATTTTGGGATCAGAGTAATAGTGGCCTCATAAAATGTGCTTGGGAGCCTTCCCTCCTTCTGTATTTTTTGGAATATTTTGAGGAGAATAGGTATTAATTCTTTTTTGAATGTTTTATAAAATTCACCTGTGAAGCCATCTGGTCCAGGACTTCTGTTTGTTGGAAGCTTGTTGATTACTGATTCAACTTCTTTGGCAGTAATTAATCTGTTCAGAGTTTCTGTTTCTTCTTGGTTCAGACTTTGTAGACTGTATGTGTCTAGAAATTTATCCATTTCCTCCAGATTGTCGAATTTGTTGGCATATAGTTGCTTGCAGTATTTTCTTGCAATTTCCTGTATTTCTGTTGTCACATCTCCTCTTTCATTTCTGAGTTTATTAATTTGGGTCCTCTCTCTTTTTCTTGGTGAGTCTGGTTAAGGGTTTGTCAATTTTGTTTCTTTTCAAAAAACCAGCTCTTGGTTTCATTGATCTTTTGTATTGTTTTTTTGGTCTCTATTTCATTTATTTCTGCTCTGATCTTTATTATTTCCTTCCTTGTCCTCCCTTTGGGCTCTTTTGCCATTCTATTTCCAGTTCCCTTAGGCGTAAAGATAGTCTGTTGATTTGAGATTGTTCTTGTTTTCTTTAGGTAGGCCTGCATTGCTATGAATTTCCCTCTTAGGACTGCTTTCGCTGCATCCCATAGATTTTGGATTGTTGTGTTTTCATTTTCGGTTTTCTTAAGATTGCTTTTGATTTCTTCCTTGATCTCATTTCTGACCCACTCGCTATTTAGTAGCATGTTATTCAGCCTCCATGTGTTTGAGTGCTTTCTGGATTTCCTCCTGGAATTGATTTCTAGTTTCATAGCATTGTGGTCAGAGAAGATGCTTGATATGATTTCAATCTTCTTAAATTTATTGAGATTTGTTTTGTGGCCTAATATGTGGTCTATCTTGGAAAATGTTCCATGTGCACTTGAGAAGAATGTATATTCTGTTGCTTTGGGGTGAAATGCTCTAAACATATTGATTAAATCCAGCTGGTCTAAAGTGTAATTTAAGGCCACTGTTTCTGTGTTGATTATGTGTCTGGAGGATCTGTCCATTGGTGACAAGGGGTGTTGAATTCCCCTACTACGATAGTGTTACTGTTGATCTCTGTCTTTATGTCTGTCAAAATATGTTTTATATATTTAGGAGCTCCTATGTTGGGTGCATAGATGTTTACTAGGGTTATGTCCTCTTGTTGAATCAACCTTTTTATTATTATGTAGTGCCCTTGTCTTTTATTGTAGTCTTCATTTTAAAATCTATTTTGTCTGAAATAAGTATTGCTACT
>NW_017735637.1:0-1701 GCF_001890085.2 Hipposideros armiger
AAACAAAACCCTTACATATGCTGCCTACAAGAGACTCACTTCAGATTGAAAGATACAAACAGAGAGAAAGTAAAGAGATGGAAAAAGATATTCTATGAAAATGGAAATGAAAAAAACAACCATAAAGCTGGAGTAGCCATACTTATACCAGACAAAATAGACTTTAAAACAAAGGCTATAACAAGAGACAATGAAGGACCCAGTAATCCCACTTCTGGATATTTATCTGAAGAAACTCAAACACTACTTTGAAGGGATGTGTGCCTCCATATGTTCATTGCAGCATTGTTTACAATGGCCAAGATATGGAGACAGCCTGGGTGTCCGTCAATGGAAGAATGGGTAAAGAGGAGGTGGTACAAATATACAATAGAATATTGCTCGGCCAGGGAAGGGAATGGGTTCTTGCCATCTGCAACGGCGTAAATGGACCTGGAGGGTACTGTGCTTCGATGAAGTGTCAGACAGAGAAAGACAGATGCAACGAGATTTTGTATATATGTGGAATCTAAACAACAAAATAAAGAAAGAAAACAGAAACAAATTCATAGATACAGAGAACATTTTGATGGTTGCCAGATGCGAGAGAGGTTGGGGATGCACGTAAAAGGGGAAAGGATTAAGAAGTACAATTTGGTTGATACACAGTAGTCATGGGGATGTAGGGTATAGAATAAGGAATACAGTCCATAATATTGTAATAACTATGTATGGTGTCAGATGGGTACTAGATTTTGGGGGGTGATAGATGGGAGGGGGTTGGAAGGCAGGGTGCAAAAGGTGCAGGGAGTAGGAAGTACAAACTGATAGTTACAAAATAGTCGTGGGGATGTAAAGTAAAGCAGAGGGAATATAGTCAATAATATGGTAATAACTATGTATAGTGCCAGGTGGGTACTAGATTAGTCAGGGAGATCATTTCTTAAATTATACAAATGTCTAACCACTATGCTATACACCTGAAATTAATATAAATATTGAGTGTCAATTTAAAATTTTTAAAATGGGGGATGGGGGGAAGGTGAAGGAGAATAAGAGGTTCAAATCTCCAGGTATAAAACAAATAAGTCATGGGGATGTAATGTACAGCATGGGGAATACAGTCAATAATATTGTGATAGTGAGGTACGGTGTCAGATGGTTGCTGAACCTATCATGAACACTTCTTTAGGTCTAGAAATGTTGAATAATTATGGTGTGCACCTGGAACTAATACAATGCTGTATGCTAGCTATATTTTCATTAAAATCTTTTTAAAATGAGAGAAGAAAAGGAATTCTATTTTATGTTTAAATTTAGTAAAGCAACTGTCAACACTTAGCCTTTTCCTCTAGTTAAACATCATTTCAACAGCACCCCCCATCTCGCGCCTCGCTAGCCATGAGGAAATGGGGCAGATTAACGGGAGGCCCCTCCAGGGCAGGCTCAGGTCTGGTGCCTCTCAAACGGTCACACCTGGGAAAGGATTCTTGGTAGCTAGTCGATGCTCAGTAAATGTTAGCTTGATGGCTGAAGGGATGAATGCAGAGTATTTTGCATCATCCAGAACTAACCATCGCAGTTGGGTATTGGTCACATCTTACCCACCCTCTCTCTGTCTTCTCTAAGTTGTGCTCCAAGAGATAAACCGATCTTTCATTCCCACCAGCACATTCTCTCCCAGGTGTAAATCGATGCAATTCTATGACCAACAGCTGGCCG
>NW_017731798.1:0-1326 GCF_001890085.2 Hipposideros armiger
ATAAAAGATATTTAAAATCATTTCTTAAAAGTAGGCTTTCTAGTAAAAAAATATAAGAACATTTATAGGTTAGTATCCCAAAAAGAAATCTGAATGGCAAATAGTAATGGAAAAAAGTTTTCATCTCAACAAATTTCATAGATAGGAAAATTAAAATAATAATAAATATATATTATTTATAAATTAATGTATAATAAATTTATATATAATATCTATTCATATATGACATGTATTTATATAAAATATATTTATAAAATATCTATTTATATATGATAAATTAAAATAATATATAAAATCATATATTAATAAAATAATATATTGTTAAAATATATTAATATACTTTATGTATTTATGATATTTATGTTACATATTTATGTATTTTATACATGTATATATTACATATATTTATGAGAAATATATGTTATACATGAATTAAAATAATATATCTAAAGTAATATATATATTATAATATAATTAATTTATTATATTACAATAGAATATGATATGTATTACTTTAGATACATTATTTTAATTATCTTAATATTATGTGATAGTAATCTATACATGTTTTAAGTACATATTAAATGGTATATTTAATATATAATTAAATTAGTATATAAAGTTATATAATATCTTTTTGTTACAAAGAAATAAAAAATATACAATGTTTTGTCCCTTAAAAAAACAAATTACCTAAAATTAACAAAACTGCAAAGAAATAGAATATTAAGTGTTGTTAGATATGTGAGGGCCTGCTAACACACTCCTAGCAAAAGTATAAATTGCAGGGCAGGCCGAGTGACGTGTTGGTTAAGACTTGGCTTGGGACGCCAGCTCTGAGCAGCAGGACCCTAGTTAGGATCCGACATTTGAGCCAATGACACTGCCCCCTACAGCTAAGATGGTGAACAACAGCTCAACTTGAAGCTGGGCTGCCGTGAGTCACCGGCAACAGCGTAGGCTGCAGTGGGGCTGGCTGGCAGATGCAGTAAGCTTCCGTGAGCAGCCATGACTGGCTGTCCAATGGCCGGAGAGCTACTGCCTCAGTCGGGAAGAATGCAATGATAATACCAACATGGGCCAGTGAAGCAACGTCCTCCACAACTAGACTGAAGAACAAAAGGACAGCAACTTTTCTTTCCCCTTCCCCAATTCCCCAACGCTGTTCCCCTCCCCCAATTCTCCAATAAAAATCTTAAAAAAAAAAGTTTAAATTGCAATTGTATCTCTTGAAGACAGTATTACAAAATATCATAAAATGATACATTTCTTTTGTCCCAGAAATCGCCTTTTAGGAATTTATGTTAAGGAAATTACAGAAAAAAA
>NW_017731798.1:2771-3989 GCF_001890085.2 Hipposideros armiger
TGTGAATATGGACATTAGAGACAAAGGAAAGTGAGTAGATGTTCTGATAATAGCTGATGAAGGAAAAAGAGAGCTCAAAATAACGTAGCCGTACTTTTGAAAGAAAAAGCTATTGCTAGGGCATTTAGGTCTTGATTCTATCTGTTATCTTTCTACCTGACATGTAGCCAAACACCAAGAACAAATCATTCTAGCACTTTAGTTGCAACCAAATCTACTTTTATCTTTCATTTTACTATCCCATTTAACCATCATGCAAGGTAATTGCAGTAATGACCCAATGGGTTGGGCATCCTTCAGTCTCTGGATGCATGTCAGCAGGATCGCCTGTTCAGAACAGTCTTTTCCCCAAATGTTCTGTGTTCAAAATCTCTCAATGGCTGACCTTTCCTGCAGGATAAATCCAAATGACTTAATGGTATCCAAACCCCTTAATTGAGATAGTATCTTCCTTTTATATGCCTTAGAGGGGAAATTTAAACTAATTTTGAAGAAAAGAGTGAGTTCAAGAAAATATTAAACCATTGGAAGGTTTCAAAGTGATTGCCTCAGTGCCTTATGAGTAGTATACATTTGATAAATGTTTGCTAGTTAAATTTAATTGAGCATCCTTTTGTATTTCTTCCTGCCTATATATTCTTTGCTACATACATTTCCGGGTACTTTCCTTGCCCATAGCCTTTGCTGTGAAACATATTCTGTACCATATAACTATTCCCCTACCTCACACACCACTCCAGCTGTGCTACCATCTGTGGAAATTCTGTCCAGAGGGGCCTCTCTGTATACTTTTTCAGAAGCCTAGTCACTGATCCTCTAAATGGAAAGATGTAAATACAGTTTAGATTTTTACTAATTGAAAAAGCTTGGGACAGGGGAGATAAGTGAGTTAGTGCATGTAAAGGATGAAAAAGAAGAAACAAGAGGTACTTGAGGCTGTGACTGACTCTTCCTAGGGTTTAAAATCATATCAAATACATCAATTACTGAGATGGGTTAATTTCTTTCTGAAAAAATTCTAAACTCTGAATATAAGAAACTGTATATCTTCTAATCGTTTAATTTTGCTGATAGTTCTTTTTTCTTTTCTTTTTATTTTTTTACTATTTTAAAGCAGTTTTAGGTTTATGACACGATTGACAGTACAGAGATTTCCCACATACCCTATATACCTACACATGCATAGCCTGCCTAAATATCAATATCAATTATAAGAAT
>NW_017731798.1:6724-12139 GCF_001890085.2 Hipposideros armiger
CCTCAGACAGCCCATTTCAACTATTTTGCCTATTGTTATGTTGTACTCTATTCACCAACTACAGATGAATACATGTCTACAATTAGATATGATGCAATACATCAACTGACAAGGAACAAAAAAAGGATAGAAACAAACTCACCAGCTGGGGAAAGTGGCAGGTGATAGGTGTGTAACAAAGTCCATTACACCTAGCTGTTAAGTTGGACAATTAACCTGTAATGCTTAAATTTTTCATTTTCACATAAACCCAAGTAAATATGCACTGATCTCTCTCCCTGAATTGTCAAGGCAGATGTTGGTATAAAACTAGCTTGACAGGTATAAAAATATGCTGAATCTTCCATCAACTAATTGCTGGCGCAGAGGTCAGCTCTGAGTCGCCAACCAGACAGACACACAAACAGCCTATCATTTTAAATAAAAAAACAAAAGACAATAATGTCAACTGATTTAAAGGAAAAGTCCATACAAAAACTAAATAAACTATAAAATGTGAATAATTTACCATACTGACAGAAGCAAACTTAAGAGATTTAGTTTCCCACATCCATTTAATTCACTAATGACCCTACTGAAACCATTAGCAGGGTGGCATTTGCTGTAATTGTGATTTTTTTTTCCCTACATGTGCTTAATTTTCAGGAAGTTTAGCATCTGTGAAGCTGCTAATCTGACAGCCCCAGAGACTAAAGATTGTTTATTGGCAGAGGAGAGAGGCCAACCCAGCCTAAAAGTCTAAGCTAATATTTTCACCTTTTTCTTGCATATTTTTCCTCAATCTGGAGACTAGAGTGAGCTGGGAGAAAAAGACCTGTGAGACCATTAGACAATGACTATTTCCATTTCTAAAAATATCTCTTTTAGACTGGGCATGATGAAATAAATCAAATTCTATGTTAATTCCAAGGTGATATTTTTCCTAGAAAGGTCTTTTTAAAAGACACAATAGCCAGAAATCAAGAGTTTAATATATACTACTAAAAAATGTTGGATTAGACTCCTGAGTCACAAGACACAAGTTTCATGATTTTCTAGCCAAGGCTTGTTTTAGCTAGAGAGACAATGTAGTATGTACTGGTCAAAGCACAGGCTGTCATCAATTCTCAGGATAGAGCCCTGTTTTAAGCATTGAACATGGTATTGCCAAGTTATTTCGCCATGTTGTAACTTACTTTTTTTTTCTCAATCTAGGGAATAATAACGAGTACTTACATTATAAGATTTTGTGAGGGTTAAATGAGTTAATACATATACAGCATTTAAAGCAATACTTGGCACAAGGAAGAAGACAATGCCATATTAGTTATTACTGTTATTCTCATGAAACAAAACTAATAGTTATCCTAATAGTTACTTTATCTTAAAGTGAGATGTTTTTTTTATGACATAAATATGTAATTTCTCCATGGTTATCATGAATATTTAGGGAGAAGTGAGCCCATTCTTGTTTTCTTTCTCTCTCTCTCTCAAATCTCAATTGAAAACTAATTTTATAATGTGGAATTATCAAGTTTTGAGTCTCTTAGCCAATTTCCTTTCACTCTCTATGTGTATATGAAGAAAAAAATAAAGCCTTTACACCATTTTGTGAGTTCATGGAATGAGCTGATCATACGGGTCTTAGGGTAGCCCCAGATAGTTACCACCGAATATCTTAGGCTATGCTTCACATCCACTGGAGCTGTATAAATGTTTTTATTCCTTGCTGCTGATTATAGTGGCAGCCACATAGCACATATTCCTTAATCTTCACCTGGTCCTTACTTACGTAAAAAGGTATTTGAATAATTAATTTTGGACAGGACCAGCTACATAATTTGTAGGGCCAAGTGAAAATGAGAATGTGGGCCCCTGTTAAAAATTATTAAGAATTTCAATACAATGACAGCAGCAATAAAGCAAGTACATTTTTTTCTGAGTGTAAGACCTTGTGAGATTGTCCAGCTCACGTGGCCATAAAGCTGGCCTTAATTTGAAGTATTTGGTCTTTTTATTCAGAATCTAAACTAATCATAGTAATCTGTAGTATTTGCATTAGTGTCTTACCAATCACAGTTATTTTTTTCTGGAATGTGGACATATGAGGTGTGATCAAAACATATGGTGAAAGCTGCTGCCAAGTGCCATCCAATGGAAAGGCAGGGATCTTCAATACGGGAAGCAGTGCTTTGAAACTTAGTAACAGTGTGTGATTACTTTCAGCTTCTTTGGTACTGTCAGTTGGGTGTGAGACACAGTTGAGAGAAGGTGTGTTTTAAAGTGTACTGTAAATCATCCTCCATCGTGACAACACATCCCTTCTAGTATATGACTATTTCTGTAAAATAAAAATATTATAGTGTGTTGTCATCCACCTGATTCACTGGATCTGGCACTTCTGGCCGTGCGACGTCTGGCTGTTCCCCAAAGTCAAAATGACCAAGAAAGGTCAATGTTTGTAATTGATTCAAGACATCGAGGCAGCCACAACGGCATAATTAAAGACACTCACAGAAGAGGACTTGCAGGGGTATTAATGGCAATGTATCTTTTACTGTAATAACTTTTTTATTTAAACATTCATCTTATTATTTGAACAAACCTCATAGACTCTTATTTAAAGGTCTTTTCTCTTATTTAAAGTAAATATACTTTGTTTACTTTTCAAATTGCTAAGTGAATATACTTATTTTTTATAAGCTATGACTTTCCCTGACTTTTCAGGAGCTTCCCTGAATATTTTAGAAAGAGAAAATTTAAAAAGAAGAAGGAAGAGGAGGAGGAGGAGAAGAAGAATTTGCTTCATACCATACAGAAGCCCATAATCTCAACTCTGAAAGGAAACTACCAGTTGACTCCTTGGAGGAAGGAAAACGGAGCCGAAATAAATAAATAAAATGATATGTCTGAGGATCCACACATTCTTCTGTCATCTAGGCTTGTTTATATAACATTAACATTTTTGTCAATTGACCTAAAGTTTTTATTACTTAACCCCATTTATCAATCTGATGCTTTAATTTTTTTTATTCTAATGACAAAAAGATCGAAATACTTTTTTGTGACATTTCCTTAATTTTTCTGTTATTTTTCTCCTCCTTTAATTTTATTAGTAGACTTTTACATAAAACAGATTTTAAAAAGATAACATCACTAACTGTTCATCAATTCAAGTGATAATGCTCTGCTTCCAACATTATAATTATTTCCAAGAAAATCAATTGAAATACTGCAAAGCAGGACATTATTATATAGAGTAAGAGAACTAGAAAAAAATTAAATGATAACTAAAAAATAGTACTAATGGTCTTAGATTTCTACATACCAATTCACTGAGCATCAGTAACACAAGGAGTACAACTACAGTTTTAATACAAAGATATAAATGTGAACTCTCAGGTATCGCTCCTCTAAGAATCCCAGTTGTTAATTTATGGATATATCATCTTAAAGTTAGTAAAAAACTTTTTATAATACAGACACACACACACACACATACACACACACACACGGTCTGGCAATTAAGTCCACGAACTTATTGCAACAGTGTTGCTAACTTTTTTTGATGTAAGAGGGATTATTCATTATGAATTTGTACAAACTGGACAAACAGTTAACCAAGTTGACTATTTGGAAGAGCTGAAAAGGCTGCAAGAAAAAGTTAAACAACCTGAACGTTTTGCCAANCACCAGCAGTGTGTGAGAGTTCCTGTTGCTTCACATCCTCACCAGCATTTGGCATTGTCAGTGTTCCAGATTTTGGTCATTCTACTAGGTGTGTAGTGGTATCTCACTGTTATTTTAATTTGCATTTCTCTGATGACATATGATGTGGATCATCTTTTCACATACATATTCACCATCTGTATATCTTCTTTGATGAGGTGTCTTTAGGGTCTTTGACACATTTTTTCCATTGGGTAGTTTATAGTCTTACTGTTGAGTCTTGTTAAGAACAGAGTGCTCTGGCTAATTTCAGACAGGTGCCTTTCCCCTCCACTTGCTGGAAGCATGGCAGGGCAGAGAGAGTTGGAGGGTGGGGGTTTGGCTTCCTTAATATTTACTGTGGGAATCTGGTCAAGTTCCTGGAGGTAAATCTCACAATACTGTGCAGGTCCTCCTATGACTGGGTTTCTCTGGAGTCTTTAACTCTCAGCATTGTCCACTGAGCCTCCAGCAACTTGTCAATTATAAGTCAGGCTTTTCTACCCAGGCACTGGTTCCCACTGTGATTTCCACTCCTGAGTCTCTGACTGGTAAGCCCCTGATCCTGTATTTACTGTCTGTCTCTTATATCTTGGGAGCTGAGGTTTGCCCTGTGTCCTTCCCTCTCTATGAATCCAAGATGAATTGTTGATTTTTCCATCTGCTCAATGTTTTACTTCTTGCTTGGAATGAGTGGTGGCTTCCAAGATCCTTACATATGGTACTAGAAACTGGAGGTCTGCTTTATAGTTCTTAAGAACTTAACACTACTGTGGTTATACAACAAAATATGTGCCCTTGTTCTTAATTAAGTCACACATCTCAGAGAGAGAGAGAGAGAGAGCTATTTTGAATTTACTTGATCATGAAGGGTTATGCCTATATTGTTCATCAAAAATCAAAGGTATGAAGAGGTGCTTCATTTCACCCTACACATATCTGCATGCTATACTATGAGACTGAGACCAAGTTAGCTTTCATAGAAGTGATGAAGAAGAACAGAAAAGCAAGAGTAGCTTTGAAGAAACCCCACTGACAGCAGGGAAGACCTCATGTACATGGCCCCTGAAATACAGAAAACAAGCATTTTGGCTGCTGAAGGCCTCCAAACTTCACTTTTCATTTTTCTTTTTCAATATTTGATTGATCTTTACTCCTTTCAACAATAATCTTGTCATCCCCCGCCCCCCTAGTTATTCAACATGCATCTCCATGTCTGTTCATTTGTTAATGCCTTTTGTTGGTATGAAGTTTCTTTTTCCCTTCTGTCCAGCTCTTACTTCAAAGATAAAATGAAGTATCACTTCTTCCAACATCTGAAATCTTACATGACCAATCTCTCACTAAACTCCTGTGGCACTTTTGTATGTACCATTCATTTAGCACTTCATTTCTGTTCTTCATTTTATACAATTTTGCCGGTGAACATCCATCCATCCGTTACCTAATTATAATCTCTCAATGGTTGTTGCCAGGAATTAGACATGTTTCTATATCCAGTGTCAACTGCAGCATCCTCCAACTTCTTAATGCTTCATGAGACTTAGTAGACTATGAAGAAGACCAAAGTAAAGTCCATAGGCATCTCAAATGACTATGGCAATATTCCTCAAAGTGTGATTTGCAAAGGACCTGAATTAGTTAGTCCTGGAAATATATTTAGGTGCAGATATCTTGGCTCTTACATAGACCTTTGAAAACAGAATATCTGGAGGCATAGAATGGGAT
>NW_017731798.1:17857-26901 GCF_001890085.2 Hipposideros armiger
GGATATTATTGGGTTGTCGGAAAAGTCATGGTGTATTTTTGCAACGAAAATCATAGAAAAAATACATCGTGACTTTTCCAACAACCCAATAAAATCAATGAGCAGAAGTTGATATTGTTGCAGTGACTTACAGTAAGATACTTGGAGAGTTGGAGGGAATGCATGATTGGTTCACAAAGCATAAGAAGAAACTGCTGCAAGTCTATTCAATGATTAATTCATGTTTGCATCCATTCATACATTTATTCAAACATTCCTTCCCTTAATAAATGCAGACTGATGAAAACCTCAACTAATGCAGATGGTTGTCTTTGTCAGCTAAAAGTAGTGACTTGAGTACAATCTTGAATTTTCTTGACAGTTGCTTCATTGTGAGGCTCAGGAGTGATGAGAAAGTGCTGCCCTGAATGGAATTCTGCTAAGGAAGAATTTTTTGCCAAAACGGAAGTGGTAAGAATCTTGCAAAGCTGGGAAGCAGGGGCGGGTACCAGGCTTTACCAAAGACAGATTTTGGAAAATCTTTAAAATATATTTCCTCATCCTTGGCTGCAATTAGAATAATCTGAGAAGTTTGTTTTTAAAAAAAGTACTTTCATGGAACCCTTCACCAGATGTTCTTATTGAATTAGTCTAGAGTGAGTTTCAGGTGAGTGCTTGTACAGATATGTGTGTGTGTTCCTATGTACCCTTTGGTTGGAAGGAAAAATAGAATAAAAAAACCCCCACCATTTGTAACCACCAATGTAATAAGTAATTCAGGTAAGACCATCACTAACTGCTAAAATCATTAGGTTGTTTTCACAACCTCAAATCATCACTCTACAGATGGCTTATTCATTATAAAGGGGAAAACATAACTTAAAATGAAGAGTTCTGGTGAAAAACACTTTAAACAAATGATCAAACTTAAAATCACCAGCAACGGGACAAACTACATAATGTGTGTACTAGTGTGATGCAAGGGGAAGTACTAAATGTAATGGATTGAGCATAATTTGCAAACTGTTTGAACTGAATCTAATCATGAAATCATCAGACACATTGGAAATTTTATGAGTCAACTGATTGGAATTTTCAAAATGTCAATATTATAGAAAAAAAAAGAAAGAAAGAAAGAAAAGAAAGAGCCCAAAGGCCATTCTAAAGTAAAGGCAATTAGGGGGCTGGCCTAGTGGCTCAGTTGGTTAAGAGCTCGCTCAAGAGTTTGAGCTCTGAGCAACAGCGGTTCGAGTTCTGGCCTGAGCTGAGCAGCTGCTGAGCTGCCAACAGGTGGCAGGATGACTCAGCTAAATAAATAAATAAATAAACAAACAAACAAATAAATAAATAAAGTGAAGGCAAATAATGAGATATCTCAAACCAATATAGTGTATGATAGGTAGGAAAATTTAAATATATATATTTATAAAATAATATATATATATTATTTAAACATATATAATTTAAATACATATATGTAATATTGGGGATAAATAAAGTAATTGAAACATAAACTATATGTCAGATTATATAATTTTATCACTGTTAAATTCTTGGATATGACAATGGCATTATGGCATATAAAATAATGTTTTTATTTTTTAGACACATGTTGAAATATTTAGAGTTCAAAATACAAAAATTCTGTGTGTGTGTGTGTGTGTGTGTGTGTGTGTGTGTAGAGGTTGGAGGTGACAGAAAGAGACTAAATGCAGCAAAATATTTAAAATTGATGAGTCTGGGAGAAAGGTATACAGGTATTTATTGTGCTGTTATTTCAATTTTTTTTGTAAGTATGAAAATATTCCAAAAAAGATTTGGAAAAATCACATAGGAAATTGTTAGAAAAAAGAAACAATATGTGTAATTATCAAAAAATACCTTTATTACAGTAAAATTTAAATCATCACAGATAAAATTTAAAGACAAATGAAAAACAATGGGTGTGACCAAAAGTAATTTAGATATATTTAAAAGCCTTACTAATCAATCTGAAAAGATAGCCATCCCAAAAGAAAAATAGGAAAATGAATAGAAATTTAATTTAAAAAGCAATATAATTTCTCATTTAATGTAAAAAACATTTAACTTTACTGGTAAAAACATAAACTAGTTAATACCATTATAATATCCATCATTAAAGAGGTTCAGTAAAATTGTTACTCATAATATCTTTCTGGGATAAAATGACAAACGCTTGTCTAAAGCCTTAATAATACACATTTTTTAAAATTTATACATGAACAGGGAAATTCCATTTCAAGAATTAATTATATGGAATTAAGGATAGCCCTAAGAGGTAAGCACAGCAATATTTATAAATGTGACAAATTAGAAATAGCCTAAGTGGCAAAAATAAAGTCTTAATTAAGTAAATCATGGTACCTTCATACTATTAGATATCATGTGAATATATATATATATATATATATATATATATATATATATATATATGCAAACAAATGGAAGGGAATTCCATAATGTATCATGTTATGTATCTTTGATAAGATAGTAGGTGGTTTTCCTTTTATTATTTTATACATTTTAATTTTGTAACTTTTTAAATAAACATGCATATTATCTGTTTCAAAAATATGAAACAAAATAGAAGGTTATAAAAAAAAAGTTGAGATGGCTACAAAAGGAGTTTTAAAAATAAATTTTAGATACTTTATTCAAATGAAACATGGGAACATTCCCTAAAGTATCATTAGGTAGCATTAAGTGCAGTGTCAGAGGATCAAGGGCATGATGAGTGTAGACTAATACAAAATAAGAACAATGAAAGGGAATGATGTTTGCTGTTTAGATCCAGAAGAGAGAGGACAAAGAAGAAAGGACAAAGAAGTAGGAAAAAAGAGAAAGAGAAGGATGGAGAATAAGAATTCCTTACCACATTTTCCTGTCAAGAAAACAGGCCTTTAGATTGTTAAGGCAGAACAAATTTTGCTGAGAATCAACGCCCCCAATATGTAAAACAAAGCAAAACAAAAAGATCCTAAGAAAGGACGTAGACTCTTAATCATGTTTGCTACTTAGCCCAGAATAAATTATTCCTCGAGGAACTGAAAAGAGAAAAAAAACACATACATTCAGGAAAAAAAATTGTACAATAGAAAAGGCTGATAATTAGAGACCTGTGGTGAATAGAAAAAGTTGTTGAAAAACTAAGTCAGGTAAATAATCTCTCAATGAAAAAAGGAAGAATGTGATTCTTGAGTATTAAAATTTTCAAGGTGTCTCTAAATTTGTCAATTTATGAAAGTCAGTTCACCAAAAGCTTGATGTGCCAGAGCCAATTCATGAACAACTGTTTAGCAAATATCTAGGACAATCTGCGGCTGCTGAATACCCACCAGAGGCAACGGCAGAGGCAGACTGGGCAGGCTGAGAAGGCAGGAGCAGAGGCATGCAAGGCAAGGGACAGAAGCAATGAGGGACAAACACAAGTAGATACTTGAGCAGATGTGGTACTGGCAGGGGAGAGGGCAGGGAAACTGAGAATGGCAGAAATAGTTTTGCGAAAACAGAGAAGGCAGGAGTCTGCTGTAGGGAAACGTCCCTACTGACTAGTCAATGGGGTTTCCAGGAAGTCAACACCCTTGAGAGATTCAATCCAGCTGCTCTGCAAAGGAGCTGCTTTAAAAAGGCTGCGGCAAAATAGCCTCAGGGCAGTCTGGGCCTTTAAACTAAGCCTTCAAAAAAAGTCTCTGTATTCTACAAGCTAGTCATTCAACGAACTGATTTTCTAGTGATTTGGTCTGCTCCCTTTCAGGTCATCACTGGAAGATTGTTTATTAAAATAAGAATAATCTCCAAATAAATCATGATTCTCATTATTAATATCGCTACCCATGTATTATCAATTATAAGATATAATATTACAAGGAAGAAAACCTGACATATAATGCATGCTACCTTGAGATACCTCATGGTGAGCGTTTACTGAGTGCTTATTTTATAACAGACACTCTAAAAGTGTGGTTATATTTACATTAGAACACTGATTTCTCACAACACTGAGCTAAGTGCCCTTATGTTCTCCATTTCACAGATGAGAAAACCTAAGTTCATTCATCTAGTGAGCCCAGACACAGACACACATCGAAATGTCTTTGACAGTGGGTACCTGATTTCCATACTATTCTGCAAGGTTGGTTTTGGTTTTGTTTTGACTTTGTTTTGTTCTTCAATGGAGATATAATAGACATATAACATATTAGCTTAAGGTGCACAGTGTAATGATTCGATGTTTGTATCTATTGAGAAATGATCACCACAATAAAGCCTATCACACATCTATCGCCACACATACTTAATAATACTATATTATATATTTGAAAGTTACTAGAAGGTTTGTTTTATTCTTTATACTTTTATACGATTCCGAGATATTGGAAATTTGTAAAGATAATTTAACATTTGTCGGACAGAGTTTTGAGCTACTTTTGACATTATACTCTGTAAAGGAGACTTAAGCATTCTCTAAGTGTTTGGCAAACTTCTTTAAAATGTGGAAAAGAGTTCCACATCATTCAAGACTCCAAAGAAGTACTGCCAGGCTGCTCCAGCGTCCTGCATGTCTCTCCTACACCCCTGTTGTGGAGACTAAACCCTGGCACGGCAGGGAGCAATAAAGAGAGCTCCTCCGTTCAGCGTTCAGCGCTGTGAGATTCACATTCAATAGCCTTGCCAGAAATTCAGGTTGAGTCTTGTTCTCTGATGGTGATAACTATGCATCTACTTTACCGCTCCATTTTTTCAACCAGTCTACAACTATCACGGCATGGATTTTTGCTCTTGTTAGTGAGCTCTACTCTGGACTGAATTCTGGCTCCTGAATCTGACCCCAGAGGCAGAAATTTGCTAGCAGCCTAGACATTCCAGATGCAGGCTCTGATGTTCGTTGACTATATTTTTAAAACTATTTTCTGCCACACATCACTCAATACTGTTCTTTGCCACTTGCTTTGACATTCTGGCATCACAAGGAGCA
Source organism: Hipposideros armiger (assembly GCF_001890085.2). NCBI lineage: Eukaryota > Metazoa > Chordata > Mammalia > Chiroptera > Hipposideridae > Hipposideros > Hipposideros armiger. Next base: position 22,833 of record NW_017731798.1, read on the forward strand.
TTTTATTGTTGATCGTATCACTGCAAGTAAACAGCTATGTATAGGTTCCCACATACATGTTAGCTACTGAGATGGTTTTAAGAGAGAATATAAAAATGAAATACTCCCAAGACTAAAGTGATTTCTAATCTATAGTTATTTATCCTAGACAGCCTGAAGCTCAGGATTATATTCTGAGTATTAGGTTATATTTACTCACTTCTCCCACTATATGGAACATTTTGCTTTCTATGAATACAGTACATGATATATTAGCTTTCTTTTTTTTTAAAGATTTTATTGGGGAACTGGGGAGGAGAACAGTGTTGGGGGAATTGGGAAGGGAGAACATTGTGTTTTTCCAGGACCCATCAGCTCTAAGTCAAGTTGTTGCCCTTCAATCTTAGTTGTGGAGGGTGCAAGCTCAGCTCCAAATCCAGTTGTTGCTTTCAATCTTAGTTGCGGAGGAGGAGGGAGGGAGGGCGTAGTCCACCATCCCATGTGGGAGTCAAACCAGCAACCTTGTTGTTAGCAGCACGTGCTCTCACTAGCTGAGCTATCCTGCCACCTGTTGGCAGCTCAGCTCGGGCTCAGCTCACTGGCTCATGTGGGAATCAAACCAACAATCTGTTGCTCAGAGCTCGCGCTCTTAACCAACTGAGCTGCTCAGCTAGCCCGATATATTTGCTTTTTAAAAATATGACTCTTACATTGGGATGTACTGAACAAGAATATTTATCAGAAGTCATCTAACCTAAGAGGCCCCCAAGAAAAATGGAGGAATGTAGGCATTTGATTGCACAGAAATACAACATTTACAGGTAAATGAAAGTCAGTTTTTTCTAAGACGAATTTTTCTTCCTAAAAGTTTATGTATGCACCAATATAGATAACATATTTTTTTGCTGGTGGTATTTCAAGCATTAATAAGACTTCAGACTTACTTTTACACATGATTAAAAGGAGCTCACTACCCTCATTCTAGGAAAGATCAATGTGTCATTGTTTGGAGAATCAGAATCCAATCTCTCACATAGTTTTTAGATTCATTCAAAGGGACCGAGGAACTTCTACTGGACTTGCAGAATCCTAGAACTTAGTTTATTTGTTAGGAACCATTGTTTCTTCCTCATAATGGACTCTGATTTGTCCATTGGTATTCAGAAATCTTCCAAGGGTTCCTGCAGAGATCCCACCTAATGTGGGGAATTATTCACAAAATTTTTGACATGCTCAAGTCCACCATTTAGAAACCAATAACAAAAACAAGACCAAATCTTAAATATACTAAAACAAAATCAACCAAACAAACAATAAACAGAAACTAAAAGGTAATCAAATTCATAGTCTGTATCACATTAGATTTTGGCATAGGCAACCTGAACCGTTTGTGAGACTGCCTACATGTCTCTCCTTCAGATGGTGGAGAAGGTAAGATATTTAAATGTCTTCATTGACTAACAAAGCTTTGTACTCTTTATCTTCCTTTAGGGATACACTATAGTTCAAGGATGATTATCTCTGATGCATAATATAAGATGATTTCAGTCATTCTGGTAGTTGGCAAATGTCTTATTTCTATTTGCTTAGTTTCTTGATTCTTTTCTTTTTTTGGTCCGTTTACTCTACTCCACTGTGTAACATAACTTGGTGCTCTATTCTATTTCTTTTAGCTTACCAAAAAAAAAAAAAAAAAGGTGCCTTTGTGAAATAAAAGCATTATAAGTGAAGCTTCCTGGGGAGAAAGGAGAGTTGGAATCAAGCCCCTGGGGATCAGTCTACTCTTAGCTCTGCAAATAACGTTCCTTAGTGTAGCTGGTTCAACCTGATGATGCGCTTTTGTTGCCCTATGTACATCTGGCTCTTCTGGAGAAAACCATTTCATATTATTACCTGGCACAGCTGCAGGAATCAAATTGATTATAAACCAGTAAACATGCTGATATGCAGGCTACACGATTAATTTTTAAATGTTATAGATTCTCTCATAAGAGTCTGTCAGGAGATTTTTTTTAGTCAATAGCAATAATTATGTCTCTTCTTCCTAATAAACATATTCAGGAATCCATTACTTCTTCTTGACTATGGAGTGGGTAGGCCAAAGAGGAAATACGGTGTTGTGACCCATTAGCTCAATCACTATGCCATATATTAGGCATGAGGTATGTTTGTTAAAATTAGAAAATAAACATATTTGTACACTTGCTATACTACTTTTATTCATAGATGATGTTTCTAATCTTAACGACTGGCTTGGGGGAAGTGAGGTTTGCTTGATTTGGTCCTTTATAGGTGCTGAATTCTCCTGACCATTTCATTTCAGGGTTTATTTACTAGAACCTAATGTTTTCTTACTTAGAGCTAGACAAAAATGAACATTGTCATGCAGACTGGGCTGGAAGGAGGAGGGCACCTGGGGGGAGGGGCATGAGAAAGTGCTCGAGCTGCTACCCCAAGAGAAATCTTCATGGGGAGGAAATCCCACTTTAGACCCTTGTAGCTTAGAACTCTGGGTAGGGAGCCAGTTAACAGCCTTGGAGAATTCTCCGAACTCCAGGGATTCTGTTCTTTTTATCCATCTAATGTGATGTTTTACAGAGGGTTCATTTTAGGGAAAGTTTTCACAGCACCGGGAATAATTACAAGAATAATGATTGGCCTGTACAAAAGAATGCGTCACTAACAAATATTGAATAATAAGTTCTATGAGTAACTTCCTAGTTTAAGCTACTTTCCACCCAGTGTCAGAATGATTGTTTTTTTTTTTCTTTTTGGTGCCTAAACTGCATATGAGCAACTATCTATTTACTTGCAGTGGCATTAAATCCTCTTCCTTCTAACTATAAAAGCTTCATTTTCCCAGCCTGCTGACTTTTAGCCTACCCACCAACTATGCAATTCAGAAACAGTAAAAAACGTGGGGTCAACAAGTTGCTTAACTATTCTATCAAAGAGTTTGTCAAAGTGTAGGCCTTTACTGCCTTTTAAGAAGAGTTACTACTTTTCTTGTGAGTGCCGATAATCTATAGTTCATACAAATGGCAGTTATAACACCCTCATTGCCCTTCATTCACCACTACCCTAAAACGTACACTGATATTTATGAACATATAAAATCCTATGTGATGTATTTATCTAATCAGATAAGTTCCATTACAACATCAAGGCAATTATCAGCCAGGAATCTTTCTCAGAAAACTTTCCAGAATATAAGCATTCTCTGACAAACCTGCCAAGGATATATAAGTAAATGAAATTACCCCAATTTATTCAGGTTTGACAAGGAAATGATAATGTATTAATAAATGATAATGTCAACAAAAATTAAACTTTGATAAAAATGTTGAATATATTTCCTTTACAGGGAAGTGGGAAAAAAATGGGAAACCATCATTACTTATTGTCATTTTATAATTTTTGACTTACATTTTTCTGATAGAGAAAAAAAGGATCAAGAATATATGTGTTTATATATGCTTCTATACATAATATTTTATATGCATAAATTATATCTGAATACACAATATTCAAAATAGTAAATGCAATAAGTACTAGCAATACTCAAAATGGTTCTTATTTCCACAGTAATTTTAAATTCAGGAAAACATATTCTGATAAAACATTAATTGTAATAATGATAGCTAACATTTATTGAAGGCTTATTTAAGTACCAGACATGGTTCTATGTGGTTCCATGTATTAGCTAATTAATTATTACAATGTTCCTATAAGGTAGGTACTATATTATCCCCACTTTACACATAAGTAAGCTGTGATGCAGAAAAGATTTAAAAACTTGAGAAACTAATTCTGCAAATTAAGCAGTTCCATAAAGCACACATTTTGTTAGCTGAATTATTACCTTGTCTAAGGTATTGGTCTATCTTAGTAAATTATTGATCAGGGCATTAAATAATGTAGATGATTCCATGAACACAGTATATTTCTGGAATACGTTTTAAATCAGACCTTCCTAAAATTAAACCATAAATGCATTTCCTGTCTTGCAACTTGGCCCTGAAGTTGTCAAATAATACATTTGACAAAAAGTAAGCTCTAGGTTTTCGTTGGGCAGCTTTTAATAAATGGA
>NW_017731798.1:28531-38549 GCF_001890085.2 Hipposideros armiger
CAGGACAGTGGGAGTTAAAGGGAAGGAAGGAAAGGAGTTCATAACTGTCTTATTAAATTGAACACTGACTTTAGGATCTTCTGATCCTAAAGGAATCTTGTGAAATCTGTTTCAAAACTCTCAGCAACAGGAAAAAAGGAGAGGCCCTGGCTCCTGACCCCACAGATCAGGAATGCAGGGAACTAATACCATCAGCCCTCATTGGTCCATAGCCCCATTGCCTGCGTCTGGGTTGTGTTTGTAAAAGCAGAGCTGGGCTTGCCCCATAAAGAGGTGGGAAAAAAACCTGGGCTCCAGGTGTGAGAATGATGCTCAGCTCCAGGCATGGTGTGACCTCACCTTGGTGAAGCCCATGGACATCCTTTTGGACCTGGTTGTTGTAACTTTAGCTAGAAGAAGAAGTGAAGCAAAGGATTTTGGAACAATGCAAGAGAGGTGTGAAATTATTAAATACTTACAGGTTCCAGTTTTCTCACTCAAAAATAGGGATGAGAATAGAAACTTCCACATAGCGTTGTTAGGAGAACTGTGAGCGATTATAAAGCAGTTAGCACACTGCCTGGTACACTGCCTTTGCCCAATGCGTCTTGGCTCTTAGGTTACTCAGGCCCAGCTACATTATGCTGTGTAACAAATATCCCAAGTTGGATGGCTTAAACAAGAAATATGTATATTTTTGTCGATTGTGTGTTGGCAATGAGAAGGAATAAATAATTCTGAGATGTTCTAACTGAAAATTACAGCCAGAGAATGAGAGAAAAAGTCAGAACAGTTAGCCTGTTGATAGCTGTGGACCAGCTCTGACAAAAGACTGCTCACGTTCTTGTGTATCTATGGAATTTAGGATTAATTTCCAGGCAGCTATTTCTGCTTTATCCAGAAGAAGATAGGCAGGCACCATTGGACCCCAAGCGCCTCAGCTTCTTGTTTACACATGAGCTTTCCAACCTGCTGCCCACAGCTAATCCACAGGCGTGGACACTTCTTCCTTGTGGACTCTGCTTCCTCTAGCCCAGCACTAGCCCCATTTCACCTTCTCTCGTCCCATTTGTCTGTGGCAAATGTAAATCATTTTAGAATGGCTTACATTTTCCTTCCTTCTACTTGATGTAAAAAAGATACTTCAAAAACTCCTGGGCAGACGGACCTGTTTTCTTTCCTACTTAGCCATGCTGTTAGTGGCTTAGACTCCATGCCCCAAGACCAGTCTTCATTTTTTCTTTTTTTGCTAGCAACAGCCTAATAAATCCTTTCTCTTAAAAAGACTTTCTGCCGTGGGCATGAAAATGTTTTGTTTAAGAGCAGGAAGGATCTGATCATTGTATTCACTTAAGAATCAAGGCTGGTGAAGGAGCCACCATCATGAGGATAAGACTAATAAAGAAAAGGAGAGATGAAGAAATAGAAAACAAATTTCAGAAGGACAGAAAGTAAACTTTTATGTGATAATTTTATATAGGCAAGAAGCAGATCAGAAAATAAAATGGTACCTGCTTTCCTACTATTTTCTCCATGTGTGTGTCCTGGAGTTTAAACCCTGAGTTTAAATTTTGTCTGTGTATCCCTATCATGTTGAATATAATTAAAACCAAGCTGCATCATGAGGAATAATAGGGATAAATTATATATTCCACAGATAGGAATTTGTGGTGATTTATGAAGACTACAAGGGTCAGGCTGATGAAAGGTCAGGGAAAAAAAAGGGAAGGGGGTGCCGGGGAAAGAACAGGAAGTACAGAGCTGGAAGGAGCACTCAGCTGGGTCCTTTCTCTGTTATTCGAAAAAGATACTAGCAAGCCCCAAGGCCTCTGCTGGCATCTTGTTTTGCAGAGCTCCCTCCCGCTGTGCTAATGAGGTGAAAAGTGACCTGCCTGTTCATTTTCTGGCTCCTTACTTAGTGGTGGTGTGACATACTGAAAAGCTGGCTGCGTGTGCTGTGTTAGAGATTAGATTATGCAATACCTAACAGATGCTCCGACTCTCTGAAAGAGCAACTCCAAAGTTTCAAAACTGCATGTGTTTTTCATCAAAAATGCTGAAGGAGTAACACTGTTCCTGTTAATTTCACATATGTTCACATATGCTTCCTTCATTACAATGTGTCACAAACAAGGTGCTTATAAATTACTCGGGTTGCTGTGCCAATCAATAATTATGAGCTGAGAAGAGCCCTCAAGTGTCCAATTTCATTTGATGATATATCCTGCACTCTGATCCTTCTATAAAAAAAAAGTGTCTTTCTTTAGATGGTATTAATGTCATCTTTTAAGGTTTAGGCTCACCACTTAGGCCTCAAGGGACTTTTTTTTTTTTTTTTGTCACCAGATGAAGAGTGTTTCTTTGGTTATGGCCTTGAGGTCAGTCCAGACAGAATATATGTGTGTCTGTGAGTGTGTGTTTGCCTTAGGGGGAGGGTTAGGGGACCAAGAAGTGGAGTTTACCTGGAAATGAGATCAGCATACTTTTTGGTAAATTATACTCTAAGAAGAATACAGTAAAATATAGTTCAGGTTAGCATAAAACAAACACAAAGTTTGCATAAACATACAGTAGTAGAGCAACAGTCTTTCTTTCTCCCCTTGGTCAGTAGTGAAAGGGGTAACAGGTTTCTGTATTCAAAAGCATTTAGCTTAGCTAGGATGGCTGGGAAAATGTGATGTGAAGGCTGTTTCATTCAGTTTTCTAAAACACACACACACACACACACACACACACACAATTATTGTAAGAGGAGTAGCAACAAGGGAAACATCACTAAGATCCCTTCAGGTAATAGAAGTTCATAAACAGAAATGAACAGTGTAGAGTGGGAAATAATGTCACTAGTGGGAGATCAGGGTAGCACTCTAGCTTTTAAATACGAGAAGAACATTCTTAAAGATATAGCATAAATTTAAGTGCAGAGAGCAAGAGACCTGGTCTTTGAGTGTAGACAGACATACACCTTCAGATTTTTCAGGATTTTTGTTTTCCTTCCTCTCCTTTGCTGTATTACAGGTAATTGAGGTATAAGCTCTTTTTTTGTCATTTAGGAAAGAGATATGACATTTATAAAGGGATAAGATGATTTGTTTGAATAAATCCTGGATAAAATGAGCCATCAAGTACTTGGCGAAGGAAGGGAAAGTATTAAGAGGGTTCTACAACGGAGGCAAATGGAGGGGAATATACAGACAGTGCCAAAAAATGGATACACATTTTAAGAAAGAAAAAAAAACTGTATTAAAATTATAATACTCAATATATACCTATAACAAAAGATGAATACAAGTCATGTGTATATATTTTGTTGGCACCCCGGGTCCATATGCTTAGAAAGCTTAAGCACTGGAAAGAGAGCTTTCTCCCAGACCAGAAAAAAAAAGGGAGAAAGAAAGGAGAGGAAAGAAGAGGAAAGACAGAGAAGGAGAGGAGAGGAAATGCAGAGATTATCTGCAATTTATGTAATGCCGCCTTTCTAAACACCATAAATCTTTAAATAATAAAAGTAAAAGAAGGGAATTGTTGGAAAGCTATAGCTCTCACAATTGCAAGGTCTTCAAGATGGAATTAGATTTGGACACAAAAATTTATCAAACTGTGAGTCCATAAGAAGGGGCAATTGTTTCAGGCTTTTTAGTTCTGAGAAGTGCCTTTCTCCACACCAATATGATCAGTCACTTGTCTCAGGTGCTTAATCCCACCATCCCACTTGGTAAATTGATAAATAACTTTTTCATTATAACAGAATCCTTTTCTTTTTCTTGATGCATCTGGTTTCCATTGGAGAAGACATGATATAGGAAACGTACTAGAAAATGATCAGGGCTGGGCATCAACCAATCTGCAAATCCCAAGGAGAGGAGAGGGAAACGGGGAGGTGTACCCTGCTTCTCCAAACCAACACCCATTGAGAAAAATGTATATGTTGTGTCTCTCACTGCACAACCCAAGCTTTGTACCAAAGTAGTAATAGACCTTATAAGGTTCATGGCAGATCTGCTTTGGAAGCAAGAGGGATCTGAGCCCTGCCCACAGGACAGCTGACCTCTTGAATACCACCCACTGCCTAGACCATGAGCAGACTGGCTTTACTTCATTAGCTGCCAGATTCTTTTAGTTCATTGTCTTGCAGAGTCACCCCGGAGTGCCTGGTTCCTGTTTAACTAATCCCATTTAGATACACAGGCTTACCTCATTTTATTGTGCTTCAATTTATTGCCCTTCTTAAGAGTTTGCATTTTTTTACCAATTGAAAGTTTGTGGCAATCCTGTGTCGAGCAAGTCTACTGGTACAATTTTTCCACAGCATTTACTCACTTGGTGTCTCTGTGTCACATTTTGGTAATTCTCACAATATTTCAAAATTTTACATCATTATTATATTTGCTATGGTGACCTGTGACCAGCGGTCTATGATGTTACTACTGTGATTGTTTTTGAGGAGCCACAAACCACATCCATATAAAATGGTGAACTTAAACAATGAATACTGTGTCTGTTCTGACTCCCCAGACTGGCTGCTCCCCATTCTCTCTGCCTTTCCTCAGGATTTCAGATTCTCTGAGACACAATAATAGTGAAATTAGGCCAATTAATCACCCTACAATCGCCTCTAAGTATTCAAGTGAAAAAAAGCGTCACACATCTCTCACTTTAAATCAAAAGTTAGAAATGATTGGGGTTAGTAAGGAAAGCATGTCAAAAGCTGAGATAGGCCAAAAGCAAGGCCTCTTACACCAAATAGTAGCCAAGTTGTAAACGCAAAGGAAACATTCTGGAAGGAAATTAAAAGTGAACACATGAACGATATGAAAACAAAACAGGCTTATTGCTGATACAAAGAAAGCTTTAGTGGTCTGAATAGAAAATCAGATCAGCCACAACATTCCCTTAAGCCAAAGCCTAATCCAGAGTAAGGCCCTAACTCTCCTCAAGTCCGTGAAGGCTGAGAGAGATGAGGAAGCTGCAGAAGAAAAGTCTGAAGCCAGCAGAGGTTGGTTCATGAGGCTTGAGGAAAGAAGCATCTCCATAACATAAAATGCAGGTGAAGCAGCAAGTGCTGGTGTAGGAGCTGCAACAAGTTATCCAGAAGATCCAGCTAAGATAATTCATGAAGGTGGCTACAGTAAACAACAGGTTTTCACTGTAGACANTCCTTTTTGTTATGTAAGGCAACATACCATAGGTTCGAGGTATAAGAATGTGGATACCTTTGAAGAACATTTTTCTGCCTACTACAATGGTCAACTTTGGTAATACCTTTCCCCTCCTGGTGGAAAAGCAATATTCTTTGAATGATAACACCCAAAAGGCAAATATGTTTGTGTCCCCTCAAAATGCATATGTTAAAATTCTGGCTCCCAATAAGATTATATTAAGAAGTGGGCTCTTGAGAGGTATTTAGGTTTAGATGAGTTCATGAAGATGGAGCCTCTGAGATGGGGGTAGTGTCCTTACAAGAGAAGAAAGAGACTAGGGCTCTCTATGAGGACACAAGAAGAAGACAGCCATCTGCAAATCAGGAAGCAGGTTCTCACCAGAACCTGACCCTGCTGGCACCTTGATCTTGGACTTCCCAGCCTCTAGACCTGGGAGAAATATATCCCTGTTGTTTAAGTTGCCCAGTCTTTGTTGTTTGTTACAGCAACCTGAACTAAGACAAGACAGAACACTTTCCTAAAGAAAAAAAAGGATTTCCAGAAGGAACTCATGGCCTCTCATAGCTGTATTTTAATACTATTATTGATCTTTCATTGACTGACATGATCTGGTATTCTCAGTAGATAACAAGCAAGGTCTCAATATTATCCATAAACTCTCTCAACAGATGACTTGACTTTCTGATCTGAGAGGTAGATGCTATCGACATCAAGCAAGGTGGATGNAAAAGAAATATCATTTATTTGCAATTTGAAATAATTAGGACAAGTCTTTTAGTAAATATATTTTTATAATGTATTATCCCTGACTTTTGATATAATATTTATTCTTATAATTAAAAATAATATTATAAATGATTCTGTGATAATAATATTGGTCTTTTCATATAGTAATAAGTGACTGATGACTGATGATCAAATACAAAGCAACTAGTAGTGGATCTCAGCACATTACCCATTATTCATATATTTTAGGAATCACAACTTACTTGCTTTAACTCAAAGGAATATATTTTGACAAGCTTTTAGTTGTGTTTTTCTAATTAAAGGGCCACAAACTCAATATAAGTTAACCCTCCCATTCTGGATGCTGGTAGATAAATCCTGGGATTTGCCACTGACGTATAACAAGGCAAACCTTCCCCATTAGCATGCAGCCTGGGCATGAAGACGTGTAGGGACTCCTAGTTCTGCATACTGATGGCTATTCAGGAGTCTGTGAGCCCAAGTTATCCTAGGAGCAGATAGGAAAGGCATGACATTCTTAGGCATGGCTTTTATCATTAGATACATATTTAGTATCCATTGGAAATATTGACAAAAAATGTCCCTAATGCATGATCTGCCTAATAATTTACAATTATTTTGTCCACCTGAAGGAATAATTAAAATAATTATTTTGATTTGTGTATAGAAATTTGTGTTAGAAAAATTGTAGCATAAAGATGGAAGACTTAAAGATGTGTCCTTAACTATGAGGAGTTAGAGGTTTTGTGATAAAACATTTAGTTGTATGTGTATTAAAATGGAAACAACTTTCTTGCTGAAAAAGTACTTTTAAGTTTTCCACTTGCATTCTCTGTACACGTAGATTGGCCATCAAACTGATGAAATTTTAGCTCTTTCCCTCCATTGCTGACTCACTAAGCATTCACTTTATAAAAGGTAAAGTCAGCTAGAAACATTTAGATAAAACTGGCTTTAGAAACCAAAAATCTTCATTAGACAGAAAAAATGAAAAATATTAAGACAAAAGGCATTGTTTTTTTGAAAATAGGGAGAAATTTTTGTGCAGATAATTTTTTTAAAGGCTTTACAAAACCACCAGAGTTGCATCCTATAAGCATATTTCCTCAACTTTAACCCAGACAATAGTGGTGACATTTTCCTTACTCTGCTCAAATTTGAAGAAACCCTGAAATAGATCGACACTCTGCCAAATTCCAAATCTGCAACCCCAACAACTCTCAAAGTTATTTTAAATATTTTACAGACAAACAGCATAGTTACCCACTGCTTCTCAAAGCCATTTTTAAATCTTGGATGAAGTTGTGCTTTAACACAGTCAAACATTTCTCCTTCCTAAGAGAAGTCATGTTCAGGGAAGATGGACTTTATACTCTGGAATAAGGCTAGAGAGGAAATTGGGTTTCNCTTCTATTGGAAGAAGATGCCATCTAAGACTGCTATAGCTAGAGAGGAGTCAATGCCTGGCTTCAGAGCTTCAAAGCACAGGCTGACTCTTGTTGGGGGCTAATGAGCTGGTGACTTTAAGCAGAAGCCAATGTTCATTTATCCTAGGATTCTTGAGAATTATGCTAAATGTACTTTGCCTGTGCCCTATCAATAAAAGAGCAAAACCTGGATGACAGCACACCTGTTTACAACATGGTTTACTAAACATTTTAAGCCCACTGTAGAGACCAACTCCTCCAAAGAAAAATTTCTTTGAAGATACTTCTACTTATCGACAATGCTCCTAGTCACCTAACAGCTGTGATGGGGATGTACAAAAAAGTTAATGTTGTTTTCTTGCCTGGTAACACAACATCTACTCTGCAGCCCATGGATCAGGAGTAGTTTGACTCTCAAGTCTTATTATTTAAGAAATGCCTTTGTAAGGCTATAGACGCCATAGATGGTGATACCTATGATGGATCTGAACAAAGTAAATTGAAAACATTCTGGAAAGGATTCACCATTCTAGATGCCATTAAGTATATTTGTGATTAATAGGAAGAGGTCAGAATATCAACCTGAACAGAAATTTGGAAGAAGTTGATTCCAACCTTCATGGATAACTTTGAGGGCTTCAAGACATCAGTGTAAGAACTAACTGCAAATGTGGCAGAAATAACAAGAGAACTAGAATTAGAAGTGAAGTCTAAAGATGTGAATGAATTTTTGCAATTTCATGAATTGAGAAAGTAATTTTTTGAGATAGAATCTAATCCTGGAAAGATGCTGTGAAGATTGTTGAAATTCCAACAAAGAATTTAGAATATTACATAAGCTTAGTTGATAAAGCAGCAGCAGGGTTTGAGACAATTGACTCCAATTATGAAAGTAGTTCTACTGTGGGTAAAATGCTATTAAATGGCATTACACGATGCAGAGAAATCATTCATGAAAAGGAGAATCAATCGATGGAGCAAACTTCATTGTATTATTATAAGAAATTGCCACAGCCACCCCAACTTTCAGCAACCATCACCCTGATGAGTCAGCACCATCAACATTGAGGCAAGACCCTCCACTAGCAAAAAGATTACAACTTGATAAAGGCTCAAATGATGATTAGCATTTTTTTAGCAATAAAGCATTTTTTAAATTAAGGTATATACATTGTTTTTCAGACTAATGCTATTGCAACTTGATAGACTACAGTGTAAACAAAACTTTTATATGCACTGGGAAGCCCCCCCCAAAATGTGTGACAAGCTTTGTTGTAATATTTCCTATATTGTGGTGGTCTGGGATGCAACCCACAATATCTCCGAGATATACTTCTACTCTTTCAGGACCCATCCAGAAAACCCATATGCTCAAGAAAAAGATTTTAAAAAATTGTGCACCTATACTTTAAGAATGAGGAGGGACCTAATACATCTTGAGATCCCCTGAGGTAGTACTGTGGTTAATGAAACCCTTACTAAAAGCAAATGAAAAACTGTAGAGTTGATTTGAAAAAAATAATTCATTTACTCACCACATGTAACTGTTCAGGGCATTTGAGATGAGTGAGATGTCAAACAGAGAACAGGTATTCTCTGGGACACATGACCTGTACAGGTGACACCTTCTTGGGGAAGGATCTGCTTGCCACAGGTAGGAAAGGATTGGGAGGTAGCTAGGCAGTTCTAGCCAAGAACATCAAGGTAATCTGACAAAAAGAAGTATAAATGGGTTATATTTTACTTTATGGATTTCAGGAGGTAGGGGAGGACATGTGGACATTTTCAAAAACTTTTATATTAAGTTTGGGACATTCTTATATTTTTTCCAAGTCAGATAGTGTGAGCACAGCCTTGGGACCTAAAGTTTAAGAATATGAAAGTAGTAAAAAGTTCAGCAACTAACTAACTAATAGAAAAAAATATATATAATTCTCAGCTCACATTTGCAGATAGTTTTAGATTCGTCTTGATTTTAAATTATAAAATTAAAATCTATATCACTCATGAATTCTTTAATTCCTCACCTAAATAAACTCATTTGTACAATAGCCCGACGCTGGGCAGGACAGGCTTTTTAATCTAGTGTCTTTTTCTTTTATTTATTATAGGTAATATCCTTACTCCTTCCTTTGGTTCATCTGTAAATCATATGGGGTATCTTTGTTTGGGAATTGGAACCATAAAGTAACTTATGATTAAGTTTTTTCTTCTTTTCAGCCATACTCAATTTGATTTTGACAACTGAGGTAATCTTTTCCAGTGATTTCCTCTTTCGATAGTTGCTGCACCATCACCGACTTCAGGTGTATCAACCTGTGGCTGTTACATTTTAATCTTCCTTATTCAAATAATTTCTTCTTAAAATGATATATCATATTCTAATAAACACATTGTGTTTTGCAAATATATCAAACATTGGAAAACACATTTTTAATAGGAAACAAGGTCTGTTTTTCATTGCATCTTAATATACCTGTAAATTTATTGCCTGCACATTACCTGACAGGTGCTCAGTGAATATTTAGTATTTTACAGGTTACACTGGGTTTATGAATACCATGTTAAAGATATACCACAATGCTTGGACCAAAAAATCACAGATTTCACTAGTGTTGTAAATGTGTCCCATTTCTAAGCTAGATCATTATTTATGCATGTCACTCTGTCTTAAATAAGCTAAAGCTAAAATACCTACATAAA
>NW_017731798.1:41944-44391 GCF_001890085.2 Hipposideros armiger
TCCTAGTTATCCCCAAATGCATAATCCAGAACTCTGTTTTTCTCACCTGTAATCCAGTTCACTGTTCATTAGAATGGTGACATTTGGAAGACAAACATCATTTTCATCAACAAATACTTTCTGAGTGCCCCAAGAGTAGATGTCATTATACTAAACATTGTTGTAGGGGTTCTGCATTCTGTGAAAATATTTAAATTGCTTCTGAAAGCTGCTGGAAAAAGCTGAGTGATTGGAAATAGACTGCGGCAATGGTAACAGGAGGCACTCTTGACCACTATCGTTAGCTGTGCGTCCGATCATTTTCTTAAAGCCTTTCCTTCTCCTCCTCCTCCTCTTCTTCTCCTCCGTCCCTTGCCCTTCTCAACCTCTATCATCCAGCTCCTCCAATTCCTTCTCTTTCACCATAAACTAGTAGTTAAAAAAAGAAATAATTTCCTATTCATTCCAAAACATCTGGATCTGTTGAGTATCGTAGGACCCATTCAGGTGAAATTTTCTCTTACTTATATTTCAAATTTTTGCTAAAAGAACTAACACAATTTCAAAGATCAAATCTGACATTTTTGAAATGCATGGATTGTTTAAATGTATAATTCTATTACATTTTTTTCCAGTTCTCTTCATTAAGCAAACCTGACAACACAGAGCTAGTCTCACTAGATTCTACTGCGTTCCTGCTAGTAAGAGGGGTCACATTCATGCCTGCCCATAATATTGTTCATTGTAGTTTATTCATTATAAAACTTTCTTTAGAAGTCATACCAATTATTTTTCCTTTAACAATTATTTCTAATATTCTCTTACACTTTTTTTCTTGCATCAACCAAGCTTTTATCCCCATTCCTCCCAATGGAATCTTTAACACCTATTTTTATACATTTTCCTTTCTCCTGTCCCATAATTTCAGGAACTCCTGCTTCAATACGCCTGCTAACTTTACAGTTTTTTAACATGCTTCACTCAAACTACTTCCAGCTCCACACTTTCCCTTTTACGTCATCTTATATCTTTTCTCCTATGCATTGGTCTAGGATTTTTGAGTCACAATTGACATAAATTCAACTCAAGTTTTATTAAAAGAAAATATTAGTTCATGAAACTGTGAAATTGTCATGAGTAGATCATTTTTCAACCAAAGACCTTAGGAGTCTATGTTTTGTTTTTTCTCCAATTTCTGGATTATATTTTGTTCTGTGTTAGTTTTAAGCATGAGTCCTCTATATAATGACAGAGGTAATATCTTTATGGGTTCTTATAGCAGATACCAAAACAGTGATTGATCAAATATATATTTTTCAGTATTCATATCAATCAATGNACATGTAACTGTTCAGGGCATTTGAGATGAGTGAGATGTCAAACAGAGAACAGGTATTCTCTGGGACACATGACCTGTACAGGTGACACCTTCTTAGGGAAGGATCTGCTTGCCACAGGTAGGAAAGGATTGGTAAATAGCTAGGCAGTTCTAGCCAAGAACATCAAGGTAATCTGACAAAAAGAAGTATAAATGGGTTATATTTTATTTTATGGATTTCAGGGGGTGGGGAGGACATGTGGACATTTTCAAAAACTTTTATATTAAGTTTGGGGCATTCTTATATTTTTTCCAAGTCAGATAGTGTGAGCACAGCCATGGGACCTAAAGTTTAAGAATATGAAAGTAGTAAAAAGTTCAGCAACTAGCTAACTAATAGAAAAAAAAATTATAATTCTCAGCTCACATTTGCAGATAGTTTTAGATGGGTATTGATTTTAGATTATAAAATTAAAATCTATATCACTCATGAATTATTTAATTCCTCACCTAAATAAACTCATCTGTACAATAGCCTGATGCTGGGCAGGACAGGCTTTTTAATCTAGTGTCTTTTTCTTTTATTTACTATCGGTAATATCCTTACACCTTCCTTTGGTTCATCTGTAAATCATATGGGGTATTTTTGTTTGGGAATTGGAACCATAATGTAACTTATGATTAAGTTTTTTTCTTCTTTTCAGCCATACTCAATTTGATTTTGACAACTGAGCTAATCTTTTCCAGTGATTTCCTCTTTCGATAGTTGCTGCACCATCACCAACTTCAGGTGTATCAACCTGTGGCTGTTACATTTTAATCTTCCTTATTCAAATAATTTCTTCTTAAAATGATGTATCATATTCTAATAAACACATTGTGTTTTGCAAATATATCAAACATTGGAAAACATATTTTTAATAGGGAACAAGGTCTGTTTTTCGTTGCATCTTAATATACCTGTAAATTTATTGCCTGCACATTACCTGACAGGTGCTCAGTGAATATTTAGTTTTTTACAGGTTACACTGGGTTTATGAAAACCATGTTAAAAGATATACCACAATGCTTGGACCAAAACATCATAGATCTTACTAGTGTTGTAAATGTGTCCCATTTCTAAGCTAGATCATTATTTATGCATGTCACT
>NW_017731798.1:46275-48314 GCF_001890085.2 Hipposideros armiger
GGAAGAACCAGGGAGTCAGTCAGTGAAAAATTACTAAGAAGAAATATCAAGGCTGGGGATATTCTTGCTACGCTGACCTAACAGGATTCTTGCTGAAGGTAGGCCAGGGTTATTAGATATCAAGAGTGGAGACTTCTCACTAAACTGACTTAGGAGGATTACTGCTATAATCAGATGAGGCAGGCCCAAGACAGGCCTAAGGATGAGATCTAGTCAACAAGAGGGCTCAGAGGGGCCTGCCTAAAGTTCGTCAAGAGAGAATCTTAGGTACATGGTTGGTAGGATAAGAGAAATAATGTTTTTCTTCCCCTAAACAGCCATATTTTCCTCAGTTTCTCATTATGGATTAATGAGTAATGATTTTTGCTGAACTTCTTGCAATCCATTTGTCGTTTTTATCTCATCCTAATCTTAAGAGGCATTATCTTTTTAATGACGAACAGTCTCTCACAAGTATCAAGGGATGCCTAGTTGTATACCATAGTAGGCTTGAGTAAGTAGGCCTTACACATAGTGTGTATACTTTTCTAGATATTAGTTACACCTCTTCTCCTACAGTTTGCTTTCACAACTGAAGAATTCTCACAGAGCATCTCTCCCTATTCTCTTTTTCTGCATTGTTTTTGAAACCTTTCCTTAGACAATTTTTGTATTTCAATTTTAGCTATTTCACACTGTGACAGTTAAATCTGTAAACATTTTTCCAGATGGCAAGGCATCAAAATAGTTTTAAAATTTGAAATAACATCTTATATGGTTTTTAATGTGACATCTGTTAATGTTGTAAATTTTAGTTGTATTCTTGATCAAGTCAATTTTTAAGCTTTTATTTTTAAGATTGAGGCAAGGTCTTAAGAGATATTTTGGAGTTGACAATTGCAATGCAGATTATTTTCTCATATCCATTACTTCCCCATACAAAAAGTCATCTGCCACATGTGTATGTACTTAAAATTTTGTGAAGACTACTATTTAGTCTAGTGCAGTCAATTAATATTATTCCATTTATCCTCATTTTCAGGTCATATTTTTTGATATTTCAGTTATCTGCAAAAATGTTTTCCTTATTGAATTTTTGGGATGATATAATTGAGGAATAACCTTTGCACTTGCTCATTTAACATTCATTACTTTAATTTATATTTTATAAATTCAAGTCTATACAAAAGCACAGAGACCAACATTCTCTCTTTATCCACCATATTTCCATATTTATATCCAACGTAATATTTATCCACCACTAAGATTTTTTGAAATCGTAAAATTTTGTCAAGTTATCTCTATATTTTTAAGGAGTAAAACAATATGGATTCAGTTTATATCTCTTTGTAGCCCTCCTAAAACCAGTTCCCCTCATCTCTTTCCCAGAAATAACCACTTTGTTATAATATTTTCCCACGGGGTATAGAAAGACAGTCTTGGGAAGTTAACAACATGCAGTTTTTCTGGGCCTGGTGATCATCTTTCTAAACCAGACTTGTGTATTCTTACCCTTACCAAACTTCCTCAGAATTTTCCAGAAAGACAAATGAGCCTTCTGAAATTATGAGCACATAATACTGTTTGATTTTCATATGTCACATGGTTTCATTTCTTGCTTTAGTTTTCACGTTATAATTAACCAACCATCTCCGGGGTAAGCATAGCTTAAGGAAATGAAATGTCATTCTAGTTCAGGCTATGTGACAGCAGAAAACTTACCTCTAAATTATAATCAAGAATAGGTCACATGCCGAGAGAATGGCAGGGGAACAAAAGCTGTAAGTATATTAAATTGTCACCAGATTTATCTTTTTCAAGCTCAATTAACCTCAGCAATAATTATTTAAAATATCAAAAATATCTTTTAAAAATGTGATTTCAGCAATTGGTCTGACCCCCATCAAGAGTTATAGATACAATAATAATTATACTTGTAAGAAAAACACATTTAAAATGAAAAGAAAATGATATATTCTAATCCCTATTGATGTAAAAGATAAAATCCCCAAGTAAAAATAATAGTCTTGAATCTTCAGAAATGTAATAATTAAAGTTTA
>NW_017731798.1:51104-53295 GCF_001890085.2 Hipposideros armiger
AAAAAAATAAAGATTAGAAATTGCAAAATTATGGTTACTCTAAAAATATGTGTAAACTTTGAATCATATTTCTAAGGATGTATTTTAAAGATATGATGGGACGAATATACAAATATATATGGAAAGGATGTTCAAAGTAAAATATTTTAATGCTAAAATACTGACACAATCTGACCATCAAATTAAGAGTATGGTCTTTAAAAGTATGGTTCAGTTATATAAGGGGACAGGCAAGGAAAGGAACCTTATCTTATTAAAATGAAAGAATATGCATGATGTGTCTCAGGAAGAAAAGCAGATTAAAAAACAGTATAGACAATGGTTCCCCCGGTTCATAAAAATAATTTATATACACCTGTCTTGCACAGTATATGTCTGGGAGAGCATAAATAAAAATGTGAACAATTTTATCTCTTGTTCATACAATTTCACAAAGTGTTCCTCTTTCTTTTTGCTATGTGAATTTTCTATTTTATTTCTTACAATGAACGTGGGTGAATTCCTTAAAAATAAACTCTTTCTAGCTGCTGGAGAGAAAATGCCAATGTGGCACTGAGTCACTTAAGATTTAAATGGAGTTACAGCTATAAAAAGGTTAATGCATTAACTGAATAGATACCTATTATCATAATGATATGGACTAAGTAAAGTTGATCTGAACAGTATAAATCAAGAGAGGAGCAGTGTTGAAAATTTTAATTTCTTCCAATGTGAAATAAATAAAATAATCCACCGTTTCCATTCGTCAATGCCAGGATCACACAGATATTGCCTGTGAGGTGGTCTCAGTGAAGCACTTTAACAAGGACTTGATAGAAAGGATAAGGACTGAGGATCCAGTAATAAGCAGGCTTTCCCTGCCAGTCTTTATCAATCAAAGGCAACTTTCCAGACTGCACAGCTCTGATACCCATTGATAAGCTGGGCCTATTTTCAAAGTAATGCAACCTAGTAGAGTGAGAGAATATTGATCCCAGTAGCTGTTTATTCAGAGGGAGTATCCAACATGTTTTCAAACTTGTCTCAGATCATAAAATGTATATTGTTGAAGGTGTTCAGGATATACCACCCTGACAGAAAAATTGTTTTGAGCTGAAGTCATTTGAGAATAGATTTTGTTCCATATCTGCCTAAAAGCAAAGCCTCTCAAAAGAACTCAATTGTTATAAATTTCCTTCCGCGATATTTTGAGACAAGGGAAGGTTAACACTTACCACTGGGGAGGAGACTTCAGCACTGCACTGAAACAGACAATGCCACACACCTATCATGCTTCCCATTAATTCTCTTATTTGTCCTAAAAGTCATTTGTTTCCCTATATGTACCTTTGTTTCCTCTCCCCTTCCAATATATATTTTTTAANTTTTTAAAAGTCATCTAGTTCTATAAACATATTTTTGGTTTTTTATATGACCTTTGCTTTTATAATACCTTTGTTTTACTGCAAAGAGAAAACTACAATTTTTAAACTGTCAGGATTACTCGTATACTCCATTAATGAATCTACAAGGAAAGAAAAAAAAGAAGCTCTTTCCCACTCTACCTGAACACTTGCCTCTATGGTTTCTCTATTGGCTTCACTTGGGTGATATGTAAACTCTTCAAATCACGCAGGTGAAGCCAATAGAAACTACTGTCTGGGAGAATAAAATTTCGTCTACCCTACGAAGGTTCTTCAGTTGGTCCAATCATCAAATCAACATGAGGCAGATTAACAGGACAAAAGCAAATTTAATGTCACATGTAGAGAATCCCACATGTGTGACAGGTTCTACACAGAAAGGTAAAATGAGGCATATATGCCATCTTGAGCCAAGGAATGGGCTAGGGGCCTGGGGTGTTAGAGGGAAGGAAGGTAATTCACAGGACGATAAGAAGAACAGATGTTCAGTAATTAGATGTTTGCCCTGCCATACAGATAGGTCATAAAAAAATTATTCCTTGTAGTAATTCTTACTATGAGTAAGGCCCTCAATTTAAATCCTTTAAGGGAGAGGTAAAAGTTGCCTGTGAGTCTTCTGGGTCTCAATTGCCTTTAGCTCAAAATAATCCTCATGCCAAAGCGGCACATCTTGGGGGCCCCGTTCTGAACCCATTTACTATGTAGGGAAGCTTTTGGGGTGACAATTCAAGACCTAACCAGGACATTTTTCAGTGTACAAATTACTTAGGTAGGTGCTAGGGACACAA
>NW_017731798.1:59850-62351 GCF_001890085.2 Hipposideros armiger
AATCAACTTGTATACTGCCGTTTTCTTCATGGCATTATCCCCATAAACTTGGACTAACATGTTTCTAATTTCACTTCCACTCTCGCCAAGTTTAACAAGAAATTTAATGTTTATTCGTTGCTGTAAATCAAACTCAGACCTTCTTGTAAGGGCTCACAAAAACAGGCAACAACAATAATAAACTCCACTCAGCAAGACACCACCACATGTCGGCATGAACACAGCTGTGAGACACTGATATACCAAGGTTATGAAACCTTACTGAGCTGTTCGTACAGTGCTGCCAATGTAAGTGCATGGTGGCAAGTTCACGTACATAATTGTCAGACTCATTTTTGGAATCTCAACTATAAACTATACTCGCTGCCTATTTATGTTCATATATATAATGTTTTCAAAAGAAGGGTGTGGTTTAAATTCCTCTTATAGTCTCCAAATTATTTTATTATTGTAACTTTTAAGTCAGTTATAATAATAAGAACCTAAATAAAGCTATTTAAATTTTTCAAGGATACTGCAGTTAATTTTCAAGAGTGATTTCATGGTATTTGGAAGCTATTGTCCTACATCTTCCTCCATCTTCTCCAAAAGACAATTATTCAAAATACATGATTAATAAAACCTCTGGGCTTTTTATAAATTTAACCTCTCCTTTTCTCAAAGTTTTAAACAATTCATTCAAATGGTATCACATCATCTGTGAAAACATCCAAGAAAATAAAAGTAATGTATGTTCAGAAAGTTTTACTGCTTATGAAGATCATGTTTTTGAAGTGAGAGAGAGGCTGAGGTACAGTTCCAGTCAAGGTCAGGGTCAGGTTAATAACTTTTTTTTTTAATTTTCAGTGGATTGAGCCATGTACTTAAATTGTTCCACAGTGCCCTATTGTCCTGAACCTCCATCTATCCTGAACCATTTTGTTTAAATGAAAAGACCATATTTAACTTTGTAATACAAAACACAGCTGAATCATTGACACTTCAATCAGACTTTATTATGCTCAAATCACAGTAGGATATCCCTTCTACCCAGAATGTACTGACACTAAAGTAGAATTGATTTCATTCTAAAAATGAAAGACAAAACACATCAATATATGCGTGCATCTGCATAATAACCCAGTGCAGTTTCATTATAACTGTGTTCACCCACTAGCAAAACTCACCATGAGATAGACCTGAATCTGGCTGTATCTACTTAGGGTTCTAAGAATAAGAAAAAGTTAAAAAAAAAAAAGAACAACTTTAATCATTTCTATACCAGAAGCGTATGTAGTGAGAAGAATGTCTTAAATTTGTAAACCACTTGGCTTTCCCTCACCTAGAAAGTAACTTTATTTGTTGTCACAAACATTTGAATGTTTTTGGAAGAATATTTCGATTTGTCAGGTAAGTACAGACTCTTTTACAGATGGCACATTGGAACAGTTCGTCAGGTACAGGTTCATCAGATCCCCTGAGTTAGGAATGCAAAGGAGATTACAAATATCTAGGCCCTAGATGGAGCTGCTCCTGCCTAGAGTGTCACATTAGCAAACCAAAACAGATCACTTTAGTGTCCCTATATGCTCCACCTAACCAGAAAGGCAGTATATGCTGTCAGCCAAAACGCCCACAAAATCAACTCTAGGCCTTCTTACCCCAAACAAGGTTGACTATATGGCCCAGCCAATCAGATATTTTCTATTTGTCTCTTTCTTGTCCTTTATTCTTTACCCCATAAAAGATTTCTGCCTTCCACCTCACTTAGCAGCTCTCCAAAAGGAGAATGTCTGCTTCATGAAGTGTTAAATAGTTTGTTTGTGTCACAAATCATCTTCTTTTAGCATCCTTTTTAACAAAACCTATATCTATCCTTTTGCCTAGAAGATAGACGTATGAACAAATAAATGAAACATATCTTTTGCTTACAGACCATGGCAGTAGGATCAAATTTAGATTTATGTTTTTGTGTGGTTAAGCAAAACAAATATGAAATTAATAAATAACCATGATTAATTCATTTAGTTGCCTATTGTCTGGAATCAACAGCCTGCTTTTCTGAGGGAAAGACTAGGAAAATGAGCAGCTGTCCTGAAAGTTTGAATCCTGCATTGTGTCTCCTAACCAAATGAGCAATATGTGATGTTTTTAAAACATATTCAAAGTTTTGTTTGCTTAAACTGAAAGCTGCAAAAAATGCCCAGCAAGTCTGTGAGTTGGTGAGGAATGTGTTGGCTTTTATCCACTAATAAACTTAAAGTTGTAACAAATTATGTAGTTGCCTAAAATGTCTCCTGGGACAGATGAAAACAGGAATTCCTATAAATTGCATATGTTCCATTGATTGCAGGAAAAGAGACAAAAAAAAAAAAATCTGGGCCAGCCGAGTGGCACGATGGTTAAGAACTGGCTTGGGACGCCAGAGGGTCCCGGTTCAGATCCCACATATGAGGGCCAGTGACACTGCCCTCCACAGCTAAGATGCTGAACAACAGCTCAACCTGGAGCTGAGCTGCCCT
>NW_017731798.1:67111-72923 GCF_001890085.2 Hipposideros armiger
CCAAATTCTTTTTTGATTTGTTGTTTTTTTGTCATTATTGTTTAGAATGCAATCTTTTTAATATTTATGGGTGCTACACCTCAGTTTTAATGGAAAATAAACTAAAAGTCTTGTGTGGCTTACTAATCTAAACACCTGAACTCTCTAAAGTGCCCTAAACATCGGAATCAAATATGACAGCTGCCTCATGCAGTTTACTTCTTGCTTATCTCATTTTGAGGTCTTGGTTGGGAGAGCTTTGTTGTTTAGGTTAAAAGGGGAAACCAGCAAATACTTTTGCAGGTTAGAGTGATAAGGCTACTTACAGGAGCAGGGAAGTACTTAGTGTTCACAAATGGCAGACCACGTTACTTGATAACTTTCTAGCAG
Source organism: Hipposideros armiger (assembly GCF_001890085.2). Lineage (NCBI taxonomy): Eukaryota > Metazoa > Chordata > Mammalia > Chiroptera > Hipposideridae > Hipposideros > Hipposideros armiger. Next base: position 67,481 of record NW_017731798.1, read on the forward strand.
CTCTCTCTAGCATAATGAGTTTGGGTACCTGAGAAAAATGCTGTCAACTAAGAGGAAAGTCAGAAAACAGTCAATGCTTAAGAATCTGGATACGAGGCAAGATTAAAAGTGTCAAATATAGACAGATGGGTTAACTGCAATAGGAAATGGGGTTAGAACACACTATTAGTATCTGAAGTTTATTAAACAGCAAAATTAAAAGGTAATTGGAAAGAATATTGGAGCTAGATTTCTGGTTAGATCGTAGCACAATTAAGCATTAGATAAATGAGGATATATTTGTCAGGCAAGAGAAACTTATATAACAAACAACCTTCAAATCTCAAGAGCTTAATGCTTTCTGGCTTGCCTCAGAGTCCCCTGTGGGTTGAAGGAAGGGGTCAGAAGGGCACTGCTCCATGGAGTTGTTCAGGAATTCAGGTTTCTCCCATATATCCTCTCCACCATCTTCTTGAGCAGGAGTCAGAAAACTAAGACTCATGGACCAATTTTGGCCCCAACCTGTTTTTTTTTTGTATGGCATGTGGGAAAAGAGTGGCTTTTGCATTTTTTTAAATGCTACATATATATAAAAAAGTAAGAATATGATGAACAAAGTGTTGACTATTTGGACTTTACAGAAAAAAAGAAAAGAAAAGAGAAAAAAAAAAACACCAAACTGCCAGCCACCTCTCTAGAGCCTTGGTACCCTTAACAAGATTCTCTGCATCCAGTCAGCAAAATAAGGGAAATGAGAGACTATGGAAGATGTGTGAGAGGTTTTAATGGCCAGACCTGGAAATGACAAATGTTACTTTCGCTCACATACTAATGGCTGTGATTATTTAATGGGGCCCCACATCTAATGCAAAGCACGATTACAAGTACAGTCTAGCTCTATGCACAGCTAGAATAGGAATAGAAGTTAACATATTTGAGATGTATTATTGACATGGAAAGAGTTTTTTATAACTTGCCCTAACCCCAATTACTAGTTAATAAAACCTAAAATAGAAACACTTAAAAAAGATATAATAAAAAATAACCAAATGTTAATTTGCAAAAAAAAAAGGAGAAAAACCTCAGATTGTCCTGTTTACAAATTGGATGTCAGGCAATTGTGGTTATTGGTATTTTTTCTTAGATATTAATATAATCCAGCCATAAATTCGACTAACTCTTGAACATAAATTGTGTTCATTATTGCCTTTTCAGGCACCATACAAAAATTGGAATTGAGATATTCTATTCCAAAAATGTGTAGAATAAAATTGTCAAATAGATTCTTCTTGTTCAGGTAACTCTCATTGTTATTGTCTAACCATTGATTTTAACCCACAATCTTATAAAAATAATTATGAGTTCAGTTCTAAATAATTAAACACCCTGAGAAATGAGGAGAGTTATTTAAACGTTGAGCACAAGCCTAAATGTACAGAAAAAAATGTAAAAATATACACATTATCACAGTGTGATTCTTATGCTAAGTACAAATCACTCTTTGAGCTTTGGTGGAAATCATGACTGACCCAGAAAAATCTCCATCTTTACCCATCCCAAGGTGTTCTTCCTCCTTTATTTTCATCATTGTGTTTCATTGGCTTTTATACACATCAATTCATGCTGGACAACTGCAGACCGCTCACTTTCTCTATTCAGAACCAGTGTATTAATTAAAGAATAGTATCTTTCTCTATCTGAAGGGGAAACCAACTACTTAAAGATCAGTCTGTAAAGCAAAAGTAATCGTTGAGTACCCAGATTTCATCAATCATTTCTCTTCTTGTAGCTATGTATATTACAATTTATATTTCTCATGCCTGTAAAGTAGCAAAGGTAAGGAAAGAATATCTGTTAATGTCTTTTCCAGAGCCTTTTTCAATGGCATGCTTTCCAGAAAGTGATCTCTGCAGATTGACTGCTTCATTGGTGGTGGAAATGGTTTTATTCATCTCATTCACTCTCCATTATTATCAATAAAATGATATTGGGAAAATATCATCTTAGATGTTCAATGTTTCTTGCAACAATCAACTGTATTTCTCACCCCCCATTCCCTTTATAGTTGTTTGCTCCTTTAATTGTCAGGAAACGCCAGCTTTGTTCCACAAAAAGCAGTTCCTGGGACTTTCCCTTACCTGCTCGCTGTCTTGGAAGCTTATTGTGAAACTGTTCAGTGCCCACTTACATGTGGATGAAACTCACAGCTTTTCCCTCATAGACAAGCTCTATCACCACATAGCTTCTACACTGGCATCTAGTAAAAGCAGTGAAGTAAAAAGGATTTGTATCTTACCAGGATTTGTAGAAAATACCCGGTAAACCTACCAATCTGGATCTTTCAGCCAAGTCTCAACAATAACTGTGGAAACACTCATTATAGGGTTTCTTTACTGTGAAAAAAAAAATGATGCTGCATTGTAAAGCCCTCAGCTTTCCCTCTTAAATCTTGTAAAGGAGAGCTTCTCCTCTGGCTGCCATCATCTCCTGTGGATTGCAATTTGCCACATTGCAAAAGAACACTGTGACTCCTTGAAAGNCATCACCAGCAATTCTTGGCAACCCAGCTCCAGGTCGAGCTGTTGTTCACCATCTTAGTTATAGAGGGCGCAGCGTCACTGGCCCTCATGTGGGATCCGAACCAGGGCCCTGCTGCTCAGAGCTAGCGTCCCAAGCCACTTGGCCAGCCCTAGGCTTCTTAAAGTAAGCAAATATCAAATATTATTAGTAATAAAAGGATATCATTTTAATACTTCCACTGATTTTAATTGACAAGAAGTCACAGGAGATTTGCAATCTTATCAAATTTATGTTGAAAAATTAAGAACATAAACAAAATTCTACTTCTAAAATATCAGAGATAATGGGGAGCAAATACTTTTTTCAAAAAAAGAATGATCTATACATGGGGTAGTTGTTGGCTCTCCACTACTCCTAAAATTTATTAAAAATATAGGAATTTCTGTAACCATTAGATTATCCATTTGTTTCCTGATTTTAAACTTGCAGTATTTGACTGACTGTTTCAAACCCTGGTTTGTGTGCCACAACAGAATTTGACAACATGGGGTATCTCATTGACTATCTGATTTGGCTGTTTATGAAGATTAAAATTAGTTCCTGCTAGAAAGCTTTCCTATTCAATAATTGGTTCTACCTCCCTCTGAGTCAGATGATCAAGTTCAAAGCCTGTTAGTTAGGTATTTATTGAGAAACTGTAAACTACATATCGTATACAAGTTCTTAAAGAGAAGAAAATTAAAAATGAGACATGTCTTTTTCTTGAAAGTTCGTAGAAAAGAAGATTCAATAGTCATCATTAATACTTAAAGATATAATTATAATACTTAAAACAACTTTAAAAACCACAGTAAGTGAAGGATAGGCATAATGGTTAATTTTATGTGGCAGTTTGACTGGGCCATGGGGTACTCAGACAATTGTGAAACATTATTCTGGGTGTGTCCATAGAGGTTTTTCTGAATGAGACTTTTTTTTTTTACACATGTTAACTTCTTTATTTTCATAGTAACATTAAAATATAAAACACAAACATTCAAACATAGGACACAAGCACAGATCCCACTGCCCTGTTTTTAAAGCAGGTACAAAGACATATGCAGCGACAAGATATTTTGCGTTTGCTTAACTCTAAATCCACAAATGGGAAAACAACCTTAGAGACAAGAATAAGGAAACGTGGTGGGGCAGAGCCTGAATCTACAGATGCAATCTCCTGTCAGGCAGAGGAGCTGGGGGTGGCTGGGGGTCAAGTTTCTTCATTTGGAGAAAACAAAGAATGAGACAAACTTTTGAATACTAGTAAGTAGAACATGTAGAACAGATTGTTCTCCCTCGAGTGAGTAGGCCTCACCCAATCAATTGCAGACTTGAATAGAACAAAAAAGGCTGAGTAAGAGGAAACTTCTCCTGCCTAACTGCCTTGAGCTGGGACATTGGTCTTTTCTGGGCTTCACAGTTAGACTAAGACATCAGCCCTTATTGGGTACCGAGCCTGAAAACTGTCAAACTGAAATTCACACCATCAGCTCTCCTGAAGCTTAGGTCTGCAGATTCAGACTGTAATACATGTTGGCTCTTCTGAGCCTCCCAACTTGCCAACTGCAGATCTTGGGACTTGTCAGCTTCCATAATTACAGGAGCTAGTTCCTTTCAATCAATCAGTTAATCAGTNAAAAAAAAATCTGTAGTGTAGAGAGAGCACAGTACTTATAGAAATGCCAGCATGAGCAAGAAAAATAAAAAGAGACTTACAAATGAGCACCTTTGCATGCAGAAAAAGAAGAGAATTTAAATAACCAAAGCAGGTGAGCTGTTTTAACAAAGAGATCAGCGTGTTATTTAACAAAAGGCACTACATTGGCAGTTATGAAATAGTCACGGGGATGTAAAGTAGAACTTAGGAAATATTGTCAATAATATGGTAATCACTATGTATAGTGCCAGGTGGGTACTAGACTAGTCAGGGGGATCACTTCATAAGTTATATAAATGCCTAACCACTATGCTGTACACCTGAAACTAATATAATATTGAAGGTTAACTATAATTGAAAAATAAAAATATAAAACAAATGAAAAGCAAAAAAAAAATTACATTTACATCCTCAGTTAAATCCATCTTGAAAGGTGAGGTGAAATCACAGCAGTAACCTGAACTGGTCTGTAACAGAAAGTACTCCATAGCAGAGACCTCAGATAGTCTCAAAGTTGAATCAATAACTTAGTTAAATATTGGGTTGTCGGAAAAGTCACGACGCATTTTTGCAATTAAAAACATAAAAAAAAATATGTCATGACTTTTCTAACAACACAATGCAAAAAGCTTTATTTTGAGGAGAAGGGTCTTAAATAGTCAATGAAAAATCTATCCAGAGTTCATGAAATTAGCTCAGATTTGCTAACCACATACAAAGATGAGGGGGGAAGAAGGTTGGACTGATTTATATTTCTTGCAAAAGGCCTCTATAAAACTGCAGAAGATGAACCAGCAATAACTATGTATTTGGCATAATTTAGTGTATAAATAGTTTTGGCAATTGGCAATAACTGATCAAAAATTATATGAAGTTATGTTATTAAACATGATAGAATCTGACTAATGAAGATATATAACAAAGATATATTTTCATCAATAAAATAACAATGTTTTCAAGGAAATATGTATTATTCAGAGACTGTATGCTTTAGTATGCTGACTGAAAAACATGGGCTCCCCAGCTATTTACACGGCTTTCAGCTTTCTAAGGCAGGTGACCTAGTCAAATTAATGTTGGCCTCAACTTAAAAAGTCATCTGTATAAATAAATAATTCACACCCTCTACATTCTTATTGCCTTAGCAGTTTTAGTGCAGAATTCTGTTGGAATTATAAAATAACTTTAGTAGGGATAAAACTGAGATGCAAACATATATTTAGACCGTAGCTCCTAGATTAGAGCATG
>NW_017731798.1:79633-82601 GCF_001890085.2 Hipposideros armiger
TAATCTTATTTAAACTAACTTAATTCTCTAAAATTGGAAATGGTATAAAACTAAAAGCAACAAATGGACAGGGCAAACAAAGAAAGAAAATTGAAAGTGGATATAACCTTTGTGATTAAAAGAATATAGTTATTCAAACTTCCCCAGAACATTCCTTGAGAGGGCTGTGCAGGCAAAGTGTGACTGATCTCACTGGTTCAGGGGAAAAAAAAAACAACTAATATAAATTTGTCAGTTTATAGCCTCTGTAGGAGAGTCTTTTGAGATTCTAAAACACAAAGGAACTAAGAGTGGTTTTAAGAATAGATGTGAAAAATAAAGAAGATGGATTTCATGTTGTGATGAGAAAACATGAGACGGACAATGCAAAGTAGCTGGGGATAAACAAGAGGTACAGCAAGAAAACAGCAGGGGAAGACAGCTCTTGCAGAGTGAGATAGAGCATGTTTATTTTTGAGCACACAGTTTTGTGTGAAGTCTAAATATTAGGGGAAAAAAGAGAAATGGAAAGGAAGACATTAACACAAACAAAGGGCAGGTAAGCCAAAAAAAAAAAAAAAAGAAGAAATAGAAGTCAACTATAAATCAAAGCTCACTTTTTGATAACAGGGTAAGAAAACATAACTTTGAAGTTGAAAACCAGAAAATAGCAACACTTGGAGAGCTGAAGGTAAAAAAGAAAAGTCTGAAAAAACTACACAAAGTCATACAGCTATGGGTCAAGCAGTTCATAAAGTAGGATCATGCAACCCAAGCAAAAGAGCTAGAAAGAAGGCACAAAGATACAACTCAGGGTTCTCTGAGAAAATAAAATAAAATATCGTTGCAAGGAAAATTCATCCAAAAAAAATACTATGAAAGAACGACCTAGTTTTGAAGTTCCTCACTATTGTTAATAAAGGGAAACAGAAGCATTAAACAAGGAAAATGGTATTTTACAACTACAAAATTGATCCTGCAGTGTGAATCTATTAGAATGTGTGTGCTCATACTATAACAATGAATATGCTTTCCCAGTTTCTACCTCACCTCAAATTAATGTTGAAGTGAACATTTCATAGAATCACTCATTTTTGTGCACCTGTGTAAAAAATGAATTGGGAGGTAATTCAAAATACAAGTGAAAAAATGACTGGACTGAAAGTGAACTATGGAGAAAATATTTTAAATCAGATTTAATATTCTAAATAAGTTAATAACTTATATGTTGTCCATTCATTTATTTGACATAACTCCAAAAGCAATCTATATTCATTGTTACAATTTTAGAAAATATTCTTTACAGCAGCAATGTAAACCTACAGGTATGACATGGTATTCTCGAGACCGTATGTGCAAATGCATCTGTATATTCTTGCACAATACCTTTAATAGTGTGTCAACATGGTGAAGATGCCCTCCTGGATCATCATTTCGGGGTGGTGAGCTAAATGCCCCTAGACCAATTTGCAAAAAATCCATTCACCAATAGCCATTCATCATAAGACCAATTGGCTGCATGACCAATTTGACAAATTATTAACTCCCCCAAAATGTGTATCTACTCACTAGTTATGAAGCTGATAGAAATCCTAATTTCACCGAGGCCATTCAATTTTCAGTGTCAGTTTAAATATTGCAATTTCTTTTGGACTTTATATTTAGGTATAAACATATCATATATATCTAAGAATTTTAAATCTATAGTGTGGGTCCCTTACAAAGCATTTTCAGTCAAGTCTACAATGAGTGTATGTGGAGGCATTGCCTGGGGAATTGTGTATTTTTATGTTAAGTTCAGGTAGCCAGAAGAACTTAAACTGGGTTTGTATAAAGCATAAAAATGAATTAAAATAATTCATAACCCAAAGCAAAATAAAAACAGTTTTCAAATATCAGATATTCAGGTTATTTGTGACATAGAAAACTAACGCTGAATATGCAGTTTTATTTCTACTAGAACTGCTTGATTTAAAGATATTTCAAAAAAAGAACAATCGTACATCAACCAGTAGCTGTTGTCAGCAACAATTGACAACACAGAGAAAAGAAATGTCTTGTACTATTCAGTTTCTTGAGTACTCTTTAAATACTTAGTATTTTACGTACAGATGGGCTTGCTCTTCCCTTAATTGAAATTTAGACTGACATGGATGTGTGAAAATAAACACTTAGGTGAAACCTCCACTTGGCAGTCTAAAAAATAGCTGGTCTCTGCTCACATCTTTATTGTTATGTAACAATCAAGTGTGCACAAATGAAGCACAGTATTACTTTTTTGTTCAGTGGTATTAACAAATTACTATCATAAACTCAATTCATGAGATTACACATTTAGGAACTATCTTCAGAAAAATATGGACAAATCTAGTATAAATATTACAAAGCTTGTAAACTTAAAAGTAACTGTCGATATTTTGGAGGTGAGAGCAGAAATAAAGAAAAAGCACATAGTGTTTTTTTATCTTTCATGGTCTTGGGTACTCAATCAGAGGACTCTACATTTTTTTTAATTGTAAGCATAACTACTCATAAAAACAAAAATTAAAATATTACATTGGTGGAAATATAAATTGGCACAACCACTATGGAAAATAGTATGGAGGTTCCTTAAAAAATGAAAAATTGAATTATTATATGATCCAACAGTTCCACTTCTGAGTATTTTTCCAAAGGCAATAAAATCACTATCTCAAAAAGATATCTGCACCCCTGTGTTCCTTGCAGCATTATTTATAACAGTCAAAACATGAAAGAAACCTGAGTCCATTGATGGGTGAATGGATAAAGAAGTGTAGTATATACATTCAGTGGACTATTATTTGGCCATAAAAAGGGGAAATCTTCCCAATTGCAACAACATGGATGGACCTTGAGGGCATTATGTTAAGTGAAAGACTTTAGACATAGAAACACAATTCTATGATCTCACATGTGGAATCTAAAAAAAGAAGAAAGAAAGGGACACATAGATACAGAGAACAGATTG
>NW_017731798.1:84116-140677 GCF_001890085.2 Hipposideros armiger
AACAACTAGAAATCATAGATAAAGAAAAAGCCATGGAAAAATTGAAAAAAACTAGCCAGGGTAACCAAGGAAAAAGAAAGAAGACATAAATTAACACCAGTCATGAAAAAAGAGATATAACTGCAGACATATAGACATTTAATTTAACAAAGGAATTTTACAAATTTCAATAAGGGAATGTTACAAAAACATTCAGTTTTTGCTGATAAATATGACAATATAGATAAATGTGTGTGTGTGTGTGTGTGTGTGTAACCTCAATAGTTCTATACATTTAAAATACTAAGTTTATAGTTAAAATCCTTACAACAGTAGCAACAAACTCTAGACCCATATGACTTCTGTAGCAAATTCTAACAAATATTTCAAGAAGAAACAATACCAATTTTATACAAACTTTTCCAGAAAATTAAAGAGGGAACACAACTAATGTAATGAGGCAAAAAATAGCCCTGATATAAAAACCAAATACTACTACTATTGCTAATAAAAATACTGAAAGAAAAAAATACCGTCCAAAATCCCTATTCAACAAACATGCCAAAATCCTCAATAAAATATTAGCAAATCTAATCCAGCAACATACAGAAAAAAATAAATATATTGTGATCCCATGGGGTTTGTCCAGGGCTGGTCCAAAATTCTAAAATCAGTCAGTGTATTTCCCCAATTTCAACAGATAAGGGAGTAACATCACATGTTAATTTCAAAAAAGAAAAGGCATTCATTCTTCAGTTATGTGTATTTCATTGTTCAGCATGCCCACATTACATTGATAAATGAAAAAAGTTCAAGTAACGTATATGTTCACATAGAGAATACATGTAGACTTATAGGCATACATGTACACACACAATGATCCTAACAGATTAAATGTGTGTGTACTTGTATGTACATAGAAAATATCTTGCTTAGTAATACTGGCAACATCTGGGGGTGGAATCAGATTTTGGAAGCTGTGTGGAAAAAAATGGGAACTTTGTGCATTTTTCTTTGCATACATCTGGGCAGTTTGAAATGTTTTACAGCGGATTCATTACCTATATAATCGGCTTTAATTTAAAAACTGTAATTATGACTGCCTGATAAGTGACATATTCTAAATGAAGCCATGATTTAATGAGGGGGAAGAAGGGAAAGTTTTAAAATAAATATCTTGGAGTTGGTCAAACCTGCTGCCAATGAATTTTTTCCCCCCACTGCTGCTGGAGCAATAATTGGGACTTGGAATAGATTATTAACTTGCTCTTGTAAATGCTGTGAAGAGAGTTATGGCTGAGAATTATAGCACCTTGTGGTATAGGTAAGTATGAAGCTGGGAAATTAGCCATTTGTTTCATGCTTCAAAGAAAGATATTCTTTATTGATTTATACAAAGTTGCATGTCATTTTCCACAGTGCATGGATTTTTGTTTAAATGTGTAAATGGGCTATGTTGTATAATGACACTGTGAATAACCTGATAAGAAGATTTTACAAAGAACCAAAGGATATGTAAGTGCGAAAAAGACATCTGAACTAAAAGTTGTTCCCAAAGAGGCCAACAATCCTTTCAGGTCCTTCAGGGCAGAGAAGAGACCAGGTGGGTTCAACAGTGAGACCTCATCATCCCAATGTCCTGAATTGATTTTATTATTTTTATGATTGGAGTTCTCCGTAAAATTTATAGAAAGCATACCACTGCATAAAAATGTTTACTGGGGCCAGCCAAGTGGCTCAGTTGGTTAAGATCTTGCTTAAGAGTGTGAGCTCTGAGCAACAGGGTCACCGGTTCGATTCCCGGCCCAAGCTGAGCTGCCAACAGGTGGCAGGGGGGCTCCGCTAAAAAAAATAAAAAAATAAAAAATAAATTTACAAGTTATTTACTGGATCCATTTTAAAAATAAGGAAACTGAGCCCTGGGTGCTGCCTCTACCTCATCCTACTATCTTTTTACTTGTAATTCACGCTGTTCCACATATGTTGCTTTTATATAGAAACAGTTCAAGGGGTTATTAAATGTATCTATATATTACATTTATATTATACATATACAATTACAATTAATTTAAAACTCTATGAACACCACTTACGTTACAGTTCTTTTATTCATATTGTTTTTAATTGACAAAGAATACACTCATGCTAATAAAAATTCAAATTATTAAAAATAAAATTTCTGTATGGTGTAATATAATTCTCCCTCTTCCTTAGGATTCCTTGACTCTTTTCCAAGATGCAATAGCCCATGCATATGTACATATAGATATCCATGAATATGAACAGCCTTTCTGAAACCTAAATGGCTGTATTCAACTTTCTATACTTTGTCTTTTTCTAATCATGCATCTTACAAATTGTTTTATAACATAACATAAATTAAGAGCTACAGTGTATATCATTCTTTGAATGTGCTATAATTTGATCATAATTTTAGCTGGTCAAATTACCGTCATTTAATAAATGTAGCTGGTCATATGAAATTCATTATGGTCAATTTTAGTAATCTGCTATGAAAAACCATATTATCAGTTTAAGTTATCAATTGTTCTAATAATGCTATATACATAACTGACCACCTCCAAACCCGAGGCTTAAAACAATGATCATTTAATACTGCTCATGGAAATATAGTGCAGATGAGCCATTTTCCTGATCTTGGCTAAATTCACACAGCTGTCTGTAGTCTGCTGCAAACTGAGGAAGCTGTTTTGTTGATCTTGTCTGCGTCTTCTGATCTGTTTGTAATGTTCTTGGGTTGGCTGGATTTTGTCCCATCTAAGATGGCCTTTGACTGGCTGATAAGATAAGGAAGTCTCAATTCTCCTCCATCTGTCTTTGTGCCTCTTTCCATATTAAACAGTTTCAGTTTCCTGTGGGAAATACCTATTGAATGATTTGGAGGACACTAATTGGAATTTGTTTTTACGTTTATAGCAACATTATCTTTTCCCTTAGGGTCAGTCTCTTTGCTCATCTTAGGTCTTCTCTTTCATGCTAATCATTTTACTCAAGAGGCTATGTCCTCGGTTGTTTAGTTGTACTCATTAATGAAGCATTATGTTAGAGTAGGTAGCTGGCAAAGGATAATGTTAGGTTACAGGGAAGCTTTCCAAACAAATCTCTCTCCTAATTGGGAGTGTGAACTATTTGTTTATAAATGGAGCTGATATTTCAAGTCAGGGTTCACTAGCAGGAATATAGGAAGAAAGCAGGCAGGGTGAACAGACTCCAACTGGCAAATATTGTAAATGGTGCTTTACTCTGAAAAGGTGAAACAATCCAGTAATTGTCCTGCCAAATTGTCTGCCCTCTCTCTCCATATTTTTTCTCCTTTTCTGTTGAAGAGGTTCAGTTGATACCTCACTCTGTTCATTGCTCTATTAAGACAAAAACCCCTTCCAATTACTCTAAATATATATATATATATATATATATATATATATATATACACACATACACACACACATATATATGTACACATATGTATATATATATATATATATATATATATATATTCATTTAACAATAGTTTTTTTGTTGTTTTTTTTGTTTTAGATATTATTGGGGAATCAGCGAAGGGGAACAGACAAGTTGCTGTCCTTTTGTTCTTCAGTCTAGTTGTGGACGTCGCTTCACTGGCCCAAGTTGGTATTATCATTGCACTCTTCCCAGGTGAGGCATTCGCCTGCTGGCCATTGGACGGCCGCTCACAGCAGCTCATGGAAGCTCATGAAAGTTCACACCCACTGCCCACCAGCCCCACTGCAGCCCAGCTCCAAGTCGAGCTGTTGTTCACCATCTTAGCTGTACAGGGTGCAGCATCACTTCCCCTAATGTGGGATCCGAACAGGAGCCCTGCTGCTCAGAGCTGGCATCCCAAGCCAACTCGTCACCAAGGCGCCACTCGATTGGCCCAACAATAGTTTTTAAGATTTGTGTTGTGGGTAAGAGTTGGTGTGCTATTTACAGAGAGTAAAACAGTGTTGTCGTAAAAGCCAAATTATTTTAATAAGTTCTTTAATGAATTAATCTGATGCTTCCCCCCATCTTCACCTTCCACATCCTGCTTTGTTGATTCTTGACTTATCAAAAGTCAAAAAAATTCCTTGAGAACAGCCTCACTTAGCTGTAGTGACTTGGGACACTATTTCCTTTGCTCTGATTTCTTTCCCACTCACATTCTCTCTGCTATCAGTATCACCAGAATCACACAAAATTTCCTATGGCAAACTCTCTGTTTTTTTCTTTTTAAAGGCATCACATTTATTACTGAACCAACCTACCAATGCAGAAATATATTAACAAAAAAAAATCATTTAAGGCAGGATGGGTGGTGCAATTGGTTAGAGCAAGGGCAACAGGGTCACTGGTTTAATTCCCACATAGGCCAGTGAGCTGCACTGGAGCTGAGCTGCTGCTGAGCTGCCAACAGTGGCAGGATGGCTCAGCTGGTGAGAGCACGTGCTCCTAACAACAAGGTTGCCGACTGGACTCCTGCATGGGATGGTGGGCTGCACCCTCCACCCATCCTCCGCAACTAAGCAGCTACGAGCTGCCCTTGGGGCGGCCAGATGGCTCAGTTAGTTAGAGCACATTCTCTTCACAACAAGGTTTCCGGTTGACTCCTGCATGGGATGGTGGTCTGTCCTCCCCCCACCCCCCACTCAACTAGATTGAAAGCAGCGACTGGACTTGAAGCTGAATTTGTGCCCTCCACAACTAAGATTGAAGGACAACTTGACTTGGAGCTGATTATGTCCTGGAAAAACACAATGTTCCCTTCCCCAATTCCCCAACACTGTTCCTTTCCCCAATTCCCCAATAAAATCTTTAAAAAAAATCATTTACCCAATAGTTGCAATGAAACATGCCCAGCTGCCCAGACGGCAGTGATCTTTTCAGTGCTATGGTAAGATCCAAGCAAACCAGATACAGCCGTCTCATGTGTAATTCCTATGGATCCAGCTTGGCTCCTATCCAATGTCTCCTCTTGGAGTTTTACCTAATTTTATTACCAGTTTTCATCCGAATCCATTGGGGAGTGGGCCGATTCTACATTTGTTTTTTGGCCAGGAACCACTTGACCTGAAACTCTTGTGAAAAGACCTGGCGAGGAAGAATCAACCACAAGCACTACGATGGTGGAGAAAGAGCAACGAAGAAGCGGGAAGAAGGGTGTGTTTCTACAGCACATTTTCTCATACCCTACCACAGTTACAGTTGAAGTGACTTTATATTATTAACACCATATCTATGTAATTTCTGTAATGACTTAGAAGAATTCGGAGAGAGGTGCCCTTGCTTTACCATCAGGAGCTACAAATCTGTAATTAAATATGTAATGAAATGATTTTAAGAGAAAAATGTTCAGCATAGCAAATAAGAGGAAACTTGTACTGATTCAATAGCAAGTAATCCAGAATGTGCATTTTAATATTGGAATACTTTGGTATCAAAACATATTTAATCAAAGAGCTAATTCTGAACAGTAAGTTTTTATGGCTATATTTTCTATTGCGTAATCTACTTTCTATCACCCCATTTGTCAGTGGCCAATGAGATCTGCTATCATCTGTATTTTCCCTTAGAGAGCAAATAGATTTTTATTCTCCAAAAATTTTTCAGGTAGAATTAAAGGACATGTAATATCTGATCTTAATTGCCTAAGATTTCCTAACTTGATGACATAAATTATGACCTAACTATAGAACGAGATTTGTCAAATCTATACAATGATGGAAATCATCTCTCCTCTTTTATTTTTTATATTTATAAAATATCCTTATCTAAAAAAGTGTCTTTCTTTAAGATAACTTCAAATTAGGAGTCAGCTAATTCTTTTTACAGAGAATCATGCAGTTAATTTTTAATCAATCAGATTCTGACAAAATTAAGTATTATAAGCACTGTCTTTAGAAATGACTGTTAAGGCATATTATGCACCTCGCTAATAAACTTGTAACAGATACAAAATTGCTTGTGGGAATTCTTCTTAGAATTCCATATCTAAACTGGACAGCTGGTGAGGAAACAGGTCTGTGTCATCTTACAATGGATCATTTATTTTTCATCTTACAATATGTCATTTATTTTTCAATCCTCTCAAGAGATTACCCCTTTGGCAACCAAACACTTTTTGTTATCTGCATCAGGTGTGAAACATAGGTAGTTTGTGAAATTCTAGTGCATTTAAGTGGTCAAAGACATATTAGCAGAAAGATATCTTTTGTCTTTTTGGTGGAAATTTTATTTATTTTTAAGAAATGCCCCTTTCCCATGATCTCTGTCAGGATCATTTCTTTTCCAAGTGTGTCACCACTTTCCTTCACAGAGATGTCTAAGGTGGTGTTAGAAATTAGCCATTTAATGTAGTCATAAATCATTCTGAGAGTTATCCAATAACCACATTTGAAACTGTGATATCAGCTCTAAGTCTCATTATTATCTTATGCCAATTTTGTCAGTATCCAAAAGATTCATCCTCTTTCAAATTTTACCACTTTTCTGTCCACCTCTCTCTTCTCTCCCACTGTTCAACTTCCAAGCCTATGTACATATGTACACTATACATATGGTCTAGGAAGGACTCAAAATTACTACACATACTTTGAGGAAAGAGAATTTTTGTGGACTTTCTGCTTCCTAAAACCATCTACACTTCAATGGTATAATTAGGACTGTCCAGGTTTTAAAATCTAAACAAGTGTATAAATAAAACTTAACAATAAACCTTGCAATATATAAAAGACATACAGATATATTTTTATAGTTAAACTATATATTTATAGTTCTTTATATATGTTATATAAAAAACTATATTATAGAATCTTTGAATTAGCACCTAATTATCTGCTATCAAGATGAATTAATGAATAAATGTTATTCCATAAGAAATCTAATCAACTATATAAACCAGAGTATGTTCAAGCAAGATAATCATGGTTTCCCTCTAAGTTGAGTCAGTGCCCAAAACATTACAAGAAAATATGAAGATTTCCAGCAGCAATTTTTAAACTATTCCTAAATTGAAGCAGTCCTCTTTTCAAATTAAATATTGCTTGGATATCTAGTACATAAAATAGAAAAAGGTTGAGCTACTTTGGTTTAGGCTGAATAGGATGGGAGGGCTTATGCTGAAACTTCTGTCCCTATCATTTCACTTTGTGACATGATTCACTGCCTCTGAGCTCTATGTAACTATGGAGTCTAGCTTAAAAACTTGTGTCTTATGTGGGAAAAAAATGGTTATTGCCAATGACTGTGGTATATACATATACACTTTATATTACATACAACAGAGGAATAAATTAAGTCATCATGTATTACCTTGAACTTTAAAATGTATTTTATAAACAAATGAGACTACAACAAACTAAAAAGATTTTGCACAACAAACAACACTATCAACAAATGAAAAGACAATCTACTGAATGGGAGAAGATATCTGCCAATGACACATCCAATAGAGGGTTAGTATCCAAAATTTATTAAAAAATTCACACAACTAAACACCAAAACAAACAATCCAATTAAAAAATGGGCAGAGGACCTAATAGACATTTCTCCAAAGAGAATATACAGGTGGCCAATAGACATATGAAAAGATGCTCAACATCACTAATCATCAGAGAATTGTAAATAAAAACCACAATGAGACACCACCTCACACTTTACAGGATGGCCATCATCAATAAATCAACAAACAGCAAGTGTTGGTGAGGATGTGGAGAAAACGGAATCCTTGTGCACTGTTGGTGGGATTGTAAATTTGTGTAACCACTATGGAACAGTTTGGAGGTTCCTCAAAAATTTAAAAATAGAACCACCTTATGAACTAGTAATTCCACTTCTGGGTATTTATCCAAAGAAATTCAAAACACTAATTTGAAAAAAATATATGCATCCCTACATTCACTGCAGCACTATTTACAATAGCTAAGATAGGGAAGCAAGTGAAATGCCCATCAATAGACAATTGGATAAAGAAGTGCTGCATATATAATGGAATATTACTCAACCATAAAAAATGAAATCTCACCATTTATGACAACATGGATGAACCTAGAGGATATTTTGCTAAATGAAATAAGTCAGATAGAGAAAGACAAACACCATATGATCTTAGTTTTATGTGGAATCTAAAGAACAAAATATAGAACAAACAAAACAAAAACAGACTCATAGATGCAGAGAACAAGCTGATGGTTGCCTGAGGGGAGGAGACAGGGGAAGCTGGGTGAAAAAGGTAAAGGAGTTAAGAAATGTAAATTGGTGATTGCAAAATAGTCATGAGGATGTAGAGTACAGCCTAGAGAATATAGTCAATAATGTTTCAACAACTATGTATACTGCCAGGTGAGTACTAGACTAATTGGGGGAATCACTGCATGAATTATGTTAATGTCTACCCACTATGCTATACTCCTGAAACTAATATAAAATAATATTGAATGTTAACTGTAACTGAAATAAATAATTAATTAAAAATAAAATAAAATGTATGTTACATTGTTTGATCTTGAAGATGTAATTCAATATGAAATAATTCTGAAAAACAAAAATAACATAGCTGAAAATATTTAAACTTTTCAAACAATTCAGTTTACAATAAGTTCATGAAAGATCAAACTTATAAAATGGCAATTGATGTGAGCATACTGACTGCTGTATAAGAGTCAGCTGAGCTAGTGGTGGAGGGAAAGAGACAACCTATTACCAGTAAATGCTGGAAAGTGAATACCCAGTGATTTAGAGAGCCTTGGAAATACATTATTACTGAGGACATCTACTCAACACTGGCAGCCTGGAAACAGCAGGGGCTTTCATGGTCTCTTGTTAAGGAGAATAGAAGAAAATCATGGAGTCCAAAGGGAGGAGAACTCTCCACCCACATAAAACTTGGATATAATTGAGCACATCATTGGAGAAGGAAAAACAAAAAATAAAACCCCCAAATCACCACATATGAGATGGGTGGAGGTAAGAGGCAAGGACCTATGTTACAGGTATAATTCTGGATATTCTGAAAAAAAAAAAAAAGCAAAATATAAGAACAGAAACCAGATGAGTAGTACCAGGGGTTAAGGGTGGGATAATAATAACTAAAATGTGGTTCATTGGGGATGATGAAATTATTCTATATCTTGATTGTGGTTATAGTCACCAGTACTGTATACATTTGTCTAAACTCATCAAATTGTACTCAAAATGGGTCAATTTTTTGAGTAAATAGATTGCAGCACAATAAACTGGACAAAAAAAATTATTCTCTTAGTGCAAACCAGGACCAATATTCAAGAAACAAATAAGTCTAATCATATACAAAAATTTCTTTGGAAAAAAAAATAAGAGCACTCCTCAAATTATTTTATGATGTTAGAATGCTCTGATTCCCCAAATTAGAGAAGAACATTAAAAATCAGAAAATTAGATGTTATCTCATTCATAAACATGGATGCAAAAATTCTAAAAACGTTAGCAAAACAACCTTTTAAAATATAAAAAAGTATACATTATGGCAGAATTAGATTTACCTAGGAATGCAAAATTACTTTCTCAGTAAAAAAAAACAACAACTGTGATTCATCAAGACAATCTTAATAGGTAAAGAAAATAATTCTATAAATGGTATTATCATTTACCTTTTTTTTAAAAGTGGTTCTCGACAAATGACTAATAGAAATAAATTTCCTTTTATTGATTTGAAAGACTGTAGTCACAGTTGCCAGTGTTTTTGTAAGCAATAGTAAACATAGATTTAAAAAGAAAAGAAAGCCAAACATTTTTTTTTTCTAAACTCAGAATACTAAGGGTACTAGTGTGAATGAATTCATTCAATTTCCCAGATCTTCTGGTTGCTTACCCATCATCCTTTATTTCTTGTTAGTAGAATCCAGTTGTGTTCAGAGTAGCATCGGTGTCCTTCCACACGTGGGAAAACAGAAGATGCCTAAGCTGTCATGGCAATCTTGTATTACTTTGACAGATAGGGAATTTATCAGCTTCCCATTGCTGCCAATTATGATCCTGTGACTCTGTTCTAGCAAATGAAACATAGCACATAACTACTATTTGATTACAGCTGCTTCTAGGAAAACTTACCTTCTATCAAAAAGAAGCATACAGATGGCAGCACCGTTCTTGTCTTGAATGTGAATGTAATGTCTGAAACTGAAGCAAGTCATCTTACACCCAAGATACAGAGTGTAACTTGCGAGGATGGTACACAGAAGGATGGAAAGAGTCTAGTTATGTGAAGACATTGTTAAGCCACCATATCAATCCTGGGTTGTCTACGCATATGTCTAGACATCTTATGAAGCATTATTCATGTCTTCATTGCTTTAAGCAAGCATAAATAAGGAATTTTGTACTTGTAGCTGAAAATACTCTAGCTGATAAAATTACTAATCACCCCAAGTTCTCTTATAATTAAACTATCCTTATTCCAACTCATGAGACTGAAGATGGAGTAGCTTTGTCCTTTTTCCTTGTAACAAAAAGTTTATTTGGCTCAAAAATCTTATACCTGACAATAATGTATATTCTCAGAGAAACCATTTGTCACTTATGCATTCCTGTGTAACAAACTAATACAAAGCCCAGTGGCTTAAAATAGCAATGATTTATTATTTCTCATTACTTATAATTTTTGAGTTGGCTGACTCAGCTGGACATTTTTTTCTGTGCCACATGGTGTTGGCTGAGAATACAAATGTACATTTATTTGGCTGCCTTCAGCTGGGAGCGTGGGTGGGACAGAACATTAAACATGACTTCGTTCACACTTGTGGACCCTCCGCTGTGGGCTGGCTGGCTTTTTCTCTCTCATCACTCAGTAATCCTGCCATAGCTTTTTCATTTTGTCCTGGATCCCAAAAGCATGGCGGGTAGCGGGAAGAAGCTTCCGTATTTTGATGAGAGGAATTGGAGGAACTGTTGGTGGTCATATATTGATGAATATCCTGTCTTTAACTAACTTGTAATAATATCTTTCTCCTACCTCCATAATAATTTCTTTTAAAGCAACACATGTCACCTTAGTGTAATGCTTAAAATAAAAGTACATCCTACGCAGTGAGGAATTGCTAAAAAAAGGGGGAGGGAAAGATATGGTATAGATTCAAATATACATTTTTTTACTGTATATTAATTCAAGATAAGTCATGGGTCTTTGCTTCAGGAGAATCATTGTAAGTAACCAAATGATTAATAATGGCAAAAGTGAGAGTGAATTAAGATTCATCTACTTTTTTCATATTATATTTTCATTCCTCCTCCCAGACATTTGGCTTTATTGAAGACTAGAAATACAATATGGCATTATTTTAAACTTCTAGCTTTCAATGAAATATTTTCTTCATTCAGCTATAAAAATTATGTTATATTTTCCACAAAAATACAGAATATGGAGATGATGGTAGAACGTTTTTCTGTTACCCAAAATAATACTTAAAGAAGTAAAACTACAGGTTATAAGAGAGAGTCCAGAAATGTCAAGTATGCTTACATATGCATATAATACATTTGTAAATTACAATGTATTTCTTTTATTTTCTTTTTTAAAAACTACAACTATTTTAGAGCTTATTAAGGTCTTATTCTATAGATTTGAATAAATTAATTGCTTTGTTTTAAGAAATTTCTTTGTATTTTATTCAGCCTTAAAAACAGAAGGAAATCCTGTCATCTGTGACAAAATGGGTGAATCTAGAGGACATTATGTTGAGTAAAATAAGCCAGACAGAGAAAGACATATACTGCATGTTATTACTTATACGTGGAATATAAAAAAAACAAATGAATTTGAACTTATAGAAGCAAAGTAGAAAAATACTGATTGCCAGGGGCAGGGATGTGGGGGAAACAGGGAGAGTTCACAAAAGTATACACATTTTCAGATATAAGATGAATAAAGTCTGAAGACCTAACATATAACTTAGTTACTATAGTTGATAACATTGTGTTGTATAATTGAAATTTGTTAAGAGAGTAGAGCTTAAATAGTCTTGACAAAAAAAAAAGCAAATATGTGAGGTGATGGATGTGTTAATTAACTTGATGATCTGACTCCTCACAATGTATAAATATATTAAATTATAATGTTGTACACTTTAAATATCATACAACTTTGTCAATTATACCTCAATAAATCAGGGGGGGATTCCTTGAAGGTTAGCATGAAAGAATTATTTAAGGTATCATAACTTGTAAATTCAAATATATTTTTAAGGACATAACAAGCAACTTTTATATACCATAGAATTCATTTTATCTAGTGCAGTTAATCTGAATTCTTCATTGTATTACTTACTTAAAAAAATAAGTAACTTTTAAAATTCAAATTACCAAAAAATAATAATATGTACTTAGAATAAGTAATGTCATATTACATTTTATTGGCCCGTACTATATTCAATCACCCTTTAGTCTCCTCTACACATACCTACACACACACACACACACACACACACACGTACACACACTCATGCACATACTTATATATGTAGTTATGTACATGCATACACATATCTCTATATATAAACAAAGGCATATATACATACATATAAAGAAAATTGAGGAAAATTATATAAAGGAAAAGGAAATTGAAAGACAGTGGATTTACAGAATTATTGTCACTACATCTAGTCAGAGAGCACAGCTGAGTTGGTAATTAAACAGCCACACTCCCACTGACAGGCCTGCAGCTATGTAGCACTCATCCCAAGAATATGACTGGATCTAGACTCACACTGAAAACCACCATCAAATAGGCTTACTTCAGACAGATTCAATCTCTGTAGTCACAGAGTGCAAATTATAACATTTGGATTGAGAGCAGTTGTGAAATACTCAATCTTTATCAAACAGTATATATAAGAATAGAAGCTAAAAGGGTGTTGTATATTTTAATGTATTCACCCTTCAGATTACAAGTTAAATCTTTACACAAATTGATTTACAGCGTTGGGTCGTATGGTAGTAACTATAATGGAATGTACAACATCTCATAATAATGTTTGATGATGTCTATTAATAATGTTCCAGCTGTATTTTTGGCTCAAGAAAAGTAAATCAGAATCAATTTCCTCAACCATTTCTACAAAAAGTTAAACTAAAATTCAAAATGACCAAAAATATGAAATAATACATAGGCTGTTACTACTAATAAAAAATTCACTCCCTATAATCTCATGGAATTCTAACAGTGCCCAATAATAGCAATTATATTGTAGCTATTGAAACCTAGATTTGCATAGTAATTATTTGTCCATACAGCCCGATTTCCTTTTATAGACATTATTATGCTCTAAATTATACTTTTATGGAAGTAGGGAAAAAAAAGAGCATTCTTACTTTGGTGAAAATTTATGCAGGGGGACAGAATTTTATACTTAACCCAACATCAAAGAAAACTATTATTTGTGAAACAGCAGCCCTGAAACAAATGTCTCAAACTCCCTGGCTAATGCTTTCCTGTACAAGTGCATTTTCACCAACTCCATTTTGATTGAAGATTCCAGAAATTTCCCCCATGGTCTATTGCCACTCTTTGTTCTGCCAAGACAATAAGTTGCTGCAAGCCTGCGGTCACGATGGGAATTTCTCATGGCCGAATGAGTGCCAGAAGATACATTACTAGCTTATCACTGCCTTTAGCCAATTGGTTGCTAACAAGGTCTCCAAGCAAGAATTTTGTTCCACTGATTTAGAAACATTATAGGAAGATTTGGAGCCTCTGACTGGTAAGAAGCAGCTCCACAAAAAAGACAAAATTGGGGCTATTCTATATCCCTTAAAATTCTTCTCTATTGGCCTCACTCTTACCCTGCCTCTCCAGTTGGCACCCTGTTAATTTTTGCCTAACTGTAATAAATTTCCTCTTCTTCTGTCTTTAATCATCAGCCTGATTTTGGTCCACAGCCTTCCTGTGACTTAGGATGCTATCTATAAATCAGGACTCATAGCCTTATGTCTGGATTCCAGCACCACCTTGACAACTGGCTGCTGAAAACTCCTCAGGCCTGACCACTCCATCTACTTCTCCTGCCTGGCCTTCCATTGGACCTTTTAGTTTCAGCCTTCAGCAATCTATATTTTGCCAGTGATAGTTAAGCACTATTAGGCAGTTGTCACCTTGATCTTCTCCTCACCATCTCATGCAATAACATGTTTACCATCACTTTCCTTACAGTACAGTTTGAGTCTGTTCAAATGTTCCAGTAATGCACCCTCCTCAAATCACATTCTTTTGCCCTTGGTCTAATGAAGGTAAACTGTCCAGAAGATATATTTCCTTTAATGGGGATTCAGTGCCATATTTAATACTCTAATATGTTTTGTTTATTTGGCACACTGACATTAACAAAAAATTAAATTTGGATGTCTTTTACTATTAGCACTTACTATTAGCCTTTTACTAAACCCATTCACAAAGTACATTATCCTTTGAATTTGCAATCTCTAGGTTAATGATGAAGATAAGAAAGAATACTATGCTCTACTTCACCTTCCTTACCCTCTTAAATTCAAACATATGCCAACTGTGTCCCAGGAAATTCAGATTTACAGTCAGGCTAAGAGACTCACTGTCTGACTTTGACTAACTGGAAGATTGAGGGAGAATCCTTGATTCCATAAGATCAGTGGAAAACAAACAAACAAAAATTAAGGACAGGACATTATAGAGACCAACTTAATGAACACAGGATGGTGAAGAACAGAGTTCTCAACTCATTTCAAGGCTCTTGTCATTACTGTAATCCCAGTAAACTCTGAAAAAGAGTAGCAATATATATTTTATTGAATAGAATTAAAATATTACTAGAACATATCTCCTCTGAAATTGGAGCGCTGCCCACGTCTATATCTTTCTCTTATTAAGTTATTTTTTAACCATTTAAAAGCAATTGAGCCACACCTCTTCGAGAGAAATCTTACAGGTAACCCAATATTAAAAAAAAAGTTAAAGCTTCTCTGGTTAAGCAAAATTGGGAGGCATTGAGTCTTGTTAGCCTCTTTTCTGACTCACTAAACTATTACAACCCAGCCATTTCCCCTAAAAAAACTCGATTATCTCTGCTTTCTTTGCCCTTATTTTTAGGTCTTCATCATTGCTTGATGCCAGCCTACTGCCTTGACTTATATCATATTTTCCCTTAATTGGCTTCTTATTCTGTTCTGTAAGCTGACGTTGACCTGTCCTTTATTTGGCTACCCAAAGTGCGAGTTAATAAACATGGTCTTTAACTGTTATCTACCTTTAGCATAGTTAGATTTAGAGACCGCTTTGTCATTAACAACCCCCCGCCCCCTCAAAAAAATTAACTGAATGTAGTGTGTGTGTGTGTGTGTGTGTGTGTGTGTGCGCGCACGCGTGCACGCACATGTGTGTATGTGTGAGATGGGAAGGGAGCCATTGCAATAGAAGGGAGTTATGAAATTCAATCTAAATATAATTGGGGACAATTATACATTTTACTTAATTCATGTTACTTTAATTAGGTTTAATGCAGTGAATAATCTCTGTCATCAATTCCAAGCTTTCAAGTACTAGGCCTTGCTACTAAGAGTTGCGGTTCAATGGTCCAC
Source organism: Hipposideros armiger (assembly GCF_001890085.2). Taxonomy (NCBI): domain Eukaryota; kingdom Metazoa; phylum Chordata; class Mammalia; order Chiroptera; family Hipposideridae; genus Hipposideros; species Hipposideros armiger. The sequence goes on from NW_017731798.1 coordinate 99,690, forward strand.
TAATTTCCATATTCTCTCCCAACCCACACAACACAGAAATGTACATCTACCTTACGATAAGCTGCTCAGAGCTCATCTATTTTCTATTACTCTTTTTTGGACTCTAAAATAATCCTGTTTTGTTACCTGGACTTGCTGTTCTCAAACATGACAAGAGTGATCTAGTTTTTAATCTAGGAAATTAAACATATCCTTCTTCATGAGTTTCATAAAGCATCCCCTATCCTGCAAAATTTGGTCTTATTTGTGGATTTTTCATCTTCCATTAATTTTTTCTACAGAATAATTATTTCATGGGGCTGTGGGACAAAGTTAGAATTTCTCCAAAATCCATTTTCCTTATTTTCCTCTCCGCTCCTCTTTTCTTTTCCTCAATAAAACCCCTCATTTTCAAGCAGCTTCATAGTCTAAACTTGCAGTTAGTTAAGGCTGAATGACAAAAATCCATCAGATAAAATATGAGCTGAAATAATGTGAACAGCTTCGGGGTCATGCTACGAAAGGGATACGACATGCACTCCACATCTATTTTTTGTTCTTCATTTTCTTATTGATTTTTTAAATGAACTTTTTTTTATTTTTGAAAAGTTGGAGATTCACAATAAAATTGTGAAGATAGTAAAAAACTATCACACATCTTCCACTATCATTAACATTTTATATCATTATGATATATTTGTTGCATTAATTAACCAATATTGACACATTATTATTAACTAAAGACTGTATGTGCTTTGCTCTATTCTTTTTCTTTTCCAGGATTCCATCCTGATAACCTATTATAATTATTATTCAGGTCTTCTTAAGTTCTTTTTGGTTGTGAGTGTCTTATTTTGCTGACCCTCATAGTTGTGAGAAAGATATTTTATATGTCTTTCAATTGGAATTTGTCTTATGTATCTTTCATGTTTAAAGTATAGTTCTGTGTTTCAGGAGAAAAAAAAAGAGGTAAAGTGCCATTCTCATCACATCATATCAAAGACACTTATTTTTATATTACTTATTATGATTGATATCAAACTTAATCACCTGGCTGTAGTGGTATTTCTCAGGTTTCTCTGTTGTAATGTTGCTCTTTACAATGCCATTTTTAGTATGTCCTTGTATGTAAGGCGTCCTTTGGAAGAAAGTCATTATGTGCAACACATACATGGGTGGGATTTAAGCTGAAACTCCTTTAGAGTGGAGTATTTACATTAGTTTTTTAATTCTTCCACACAAAATTTTGTCTATTCTCCATTTATTTATGTATTCAATAATTTATTTATATCAGTTTCAACCACTGAATATTTATTTTATAAAATGCTACATTATTTTGTAGCTCAAATTGTTCCAGCTGTGGACTTTCTTTCAGGTGGCGTCCATGTCTCAGTACAAAGGCTAGGACGTTTAGTACAATGTTGAGGTGAAGAAAACATCATTGCCTTATTCCTGATCTTAGGAAAACTGTGTCCAGTTTCTCCATAATTATGAGTGATGTTAGGGGTGTGTGTGTGTGTGTGTGTGTGTGTGTGTGTGTGTGTGTGTGTGTGTGTAGATATTTACTAGAAATTTGAGGATATTCCCTTCTATTCTTAGGTCGTTGAGAATTTTTTATCGCAAATAGGAGGTCGAATTTGCCAAAATTTTTTTCCACATCAAATGATATGATTATATGATTTTTTTCTTCTTTATCTTGTCAATATGGTGGATTACATTATTGATTTTCTAATGTTAAACCAGCCTTGTATACCCGGGGTAAGTCCCACTTGGTCTTTTTATACACTGTAGGATTTGCTAATATATGTTAATTAGGGATGTTGATCTGTAATTATTCTTTCTCTTAACATCTTTGGTTTTGTTGAAAGAGTAATGCTGGCCTTACAGAATGAGTACAAACTGATACTTAGGATTCTATATTCTGGAAGCTATTTTGGAGAATTAGTATAATTTCTTCTTTAAGTATTTGGTACACTTCACCAGTTGAGTAGTAAAATGGGCCTAGTAGTTTATGTTTTTGGACAGTTATTATTGATTCAATCCATTGATGAGATATAGGCCTACTCATATTTTCTATTTCTCTTTGTGTAAGTCTTCGTAATTTATAATTTAGTAGTTTCTTTGAAGAAACTGATCCATTTTATTTCAGGTATCAAATTGGTGGGCATAGAGTTTTTTGTAACGTCTCTTTATAACACTTTTTAAGTCCATGAGCTCAGTAGTAATGACACCTTATTCATTTCTGATTTTAGTAATCTGTATCTTTTCTATTTTTCCCCTTGATTAGCATGGCTAGAGGTTTGTAAATTTTATTTATCTTTGTAAATAACTAACCTTTGGTTTTGTTCGTTTTTTTCTATTTGCTTTCCTGTTTTGAATTTCATTGATTTTTACTCTAAATTTTATTTTTTGTTTTTGTTTTTCTGCCTACTTTAGATAAACTTAAACTACTCTTCTTTCTCTATTTTCTAGATGAGAAAGCTTAAGCTATTAACTTTGATCATTTTTCTTTCCTTATATGCACATTTAGTAAATGTTTCTATAAATGTTTCTCTAAGCAATGTTTTTACTGCATCATACAAATTTTAATAACCTATCTCTTTTTTTAATAAAGATTTTTATTGGGGTATTGGGGGGAGGGGAACAGTGCAGGGGAACTGGGGGAAGGGGAACAGACAAGTTGCTGTCGTTTTGTTCTTCAGTCTAGTTGTGGAGGACGTTGCTTCACTGGCCCAAGTTGGCACCATCATTGCACTCTTCCCAGACGAGGCACATCAGTCGCCAGCTTCTGGACTGCTGCTAACTGTGGCTGCTGGCCGCTCACGCTGGCTGCTGGCTACACACGGTAGCCCATGGCAACCCACTGCCACAGGGGCTGCAGCCTATGCCGTTGCCGGCGATTCATGGCAGCCCAGCTCCAGGTTGAGCTGTCGTTCAGCATCTTAGCTGTAGAGGGCAGTGTCACTGGCCCTCATATGTGGGATCCGAACCAGGGCCCTCTGGTGTCCCAAACCAGTTCTTAACCATCGCGCCACTCGGCCGGCCCAATAAGCTATCTTTTAATTTCCATTTAATTCAAAATATTTATTAATTTCCAAGACTTCTCCTTTAACACATATGTTATTTAGAAACATATGGGTTAATTTCCAAATACTTGGGGATTTCTCGTTAATGGGGTACTTCCAGTTCGTGGATATTCTTCTTGGGTAGAAAATTGAAAGGACAGAGCCTAGCTGTCTCCCATGGTGTTTGACTCAGAAAAGCTCCCTATACACCAAAGTTTAAACAGCAAGTGTGAGGAGGAGCATAGCCTTCTTTGCTTTTGACTCCACTATCTCTTTCTTTAGCCCTTTCCTCTGCTTAACTATTGCAGAAGCAGGTCAGCAAGTTTGCTGGCGGAACAGATATGTTTCTGTGTTTCTTGGCCTTTGTTCTTGTTCTGTCACCTTGAATTTTGCGTGCCTCAAAGACTGTAGGCTCCTCTCTCTCGAGTTTCTTTTCATATTGATTTGGGATTAGGTTGATGTTGAGGCTTGTAAAACCATTTCTGATGCCTCTTAAGGTCAAAAGGAAATGAATTGTTTGGTCCCAACTAGGGCAGCTTAGATTATTAGACACTTAGTGCCTTCAATGTTCAGTTTTGGCTCTTAATTGTAATCCAGGAAAAAACAGAAATGTATAATAGTCTTGTTATGATTTTAAAATAAAAAGCTTTGCTGGTAGTTTGCATTTTCCTTTTTAACTAATTTCCGATTCTTTAGGCATATATAATAAAGGATTCTTTTTAAAACAAATTCCTCTGAAATATAATTCTCAGAAAACCAGAGCATCTATAATTTGATCTGCCCTTTTTCATAGAGAGCAGTTAACTTTATCTTATTGATATTCAAAAATTGAGAGTCCACATTTTTTTAAGGATTTGAAAACATTCAGCTTAATTTTAAAGATATATTTTCTAAATTCTTTTAAATCTCAACAGCTTTTCAACAGTATTTATTCACTGTCAGATCAGCATTCGTAATAATCTTATTCAGAGCATGGGATGCAAATCCAGACTCAAGTAGGTAAAAAATGCTTAGTAATATATAAACTGTGAAGAAAAGAAACCATGGGCATTTAGTCTGTCAGTGGTCTGGTTAGGAGAGTAGCCTAATGGACCACACACAGGGCCTGGGGTTTCACTGTTGCTAATCAGTGAAGTGACCTTGCATATATAATCTTCATATCCATTGTCTCATACAGCAAATGACCAAATTCTAGTGGAAAAACAAGGAAGAAATCCAGAAAACAACAGCAAATTATTGTAAATAACCAAATCATCAAACAGTGTTAAAATTACTTAACTAAAAATTATAGAAAGTAAAGGCTTGATTGCTTTAAAAAAATGCATAATTCTTATAAAAACTCATACCCATTTACAAAACATGGTAGAAAAGGATATAAATTTTACTCTTAGACATTGTATGAATTTATCAAAAGCAATATATTAAAGTATCAATTGCCACAATTATATTTAAAATGACAGTACTTTTCAATATGGCTTTACATATAAAGAAGTTTCATTTATATGTAAGGTCTAAATCATAGAGAGAATCTGATACTTTAAGGATCGCTTTACAGAATCTTAGTTCTCTCTTACAGTAAATGAGTTCCATTTGTCCATTTAAAATGCTGAATTTTTAATATGTCCTTCTGTTCTTCTTCTGTCTCCTCTTTCCTTCAGCCCAGAGAGTCCAGTTCACATCTAAAAATCCATTAACTTCTACAACATGCTACAGGATAGGAGTGGTTTGGGGAGGGAGGGGATTTTATGACCTACCAATGACCTCTGTGTCAAAGATAACCTCACAATTTTTTTCTCACCATTTTACGTGATTTAACTTTACTCATATGTTTACTGTCTCCAAATAATGAGTTTGGCCTGTACTTTCTGCTACAGAGGCAATTTTTCTTGAAATAGAAACTTAGGGCACTTTAGGATATGTCTCCATGAAGTAAAAACTGGTGAATTTGGAAACTTGAACTCAAATATAATAATGTTTCCAAAGAGAAATGTGAAATAATTTCTTCACCAATTTTTAAAATTTGTTACATACAATTTTTTACTTTTTAAGCGGTACTTCGAAGCACACGTTCTTTCATGTGACATTAAATCATGTAAATATTTTCCTCAAAGATGTATATAAATTTGTGTTTAAAATAATTAGAAAAGAATAATAAAGTCAGAAGAATAACAATAGCTATTATGTAAGTAGTGCTTATACTCCATGACAGCTATTTCTAACATTTCATGTATTTGATAGACTGTCTAATCTCGGCAATAACAGAATATGGTAGTTTTCATTGTCCTCATTTCCAGATGTTAAAATGGAAGCTTGAAGAGGTGAAGTGACTTGGTAATAAACAGCAGAGCCAGAAATCCAGCTCAGTTAGAACTGGCTCCAGAGCCTGCCTTTCTAACCACTCCCCTAAATGTTTGTGATCTGCAAGCAAATTTCAGGAAAACAAATGTTTCATAAAAAGAGGTTTCAAGATTTTAAAAATAATTTTTATAGACCTAAAATTTAAGTTAATTAATACAAAATAAGAGCACTTTCCTAACACAAATGCCCTGAGCTGGTCCAAGAATAACACTTAAAACTGAGCAGAGCAGATTTACAGAGACACTAATGCCAGCTTCAGGGCCCTCAATGCCATGAGCCTGGAATCAGCTGTAGGAATTATGGTCACATGGTTATTGGTGTTTGTACATATTGCAAATAATATTCTAGCCACAACCAGCACAGCTATTTCTTTCCTCTGTGACTTCCCACCATCACATTTGCCTTTCAGTCAAGTGGCTTTGATGTGGTCGTGGAAACTTTGAGGATACACCTGAGGAGAAGTTGAGTTGGGGATACTTTCATTTAGGCTCTGTGAAATATATTTATGTTGTCACTCACTTCCATGCATATTTAATGTATTTCTGGCTATCGAGGTGTAGAAGTGGCCCCCAGCAAATCCCCTCCTGCTCAGTGCATAGACCCACCTGGCACTAGTACACCAAGGTGCAGAGCCACATGTCACATTGTGACTGGAGCTGTTTCTGTGCTATAACTGGCACCAGAAGTATGAAGGCAGGGGAAGAAGAAACAAGGTTTGTGATATGCAGACTCAGAAGTTTGTCAGTGGAAAATAATTCCTTCATGTCCAACGGCTCATATATAATGAAAACTTGATAGAAGTTTCCCCAAATTTGAAATTATCTTAAAAACTTAACATAAGATGTGAAGTTGAAAAAACTTTCTAAAATAATAAGTCCTTTTTTGCTAAATCATGATAAAAACATGTATATTTCTATGAAAAAAAGGCATTACAAAATTATTAAAATAGGAAGGTGATCAAAGAGGCCAGTGCCAAAAAAAATACAAGAGAAAAGGTATTACTTAAGTATTTCATGCAGGTAATTGGTACAACTACAGTAGAGTTTTGGTTTTCTTTTGTTTTTTTTGAGAAGAAAGATTGTGATGTTTATAGTATTTGAAAATGTTTTAAACATTGTATGCTGTTATGATTCTTTTTTCTTCCTGAAATTTTTAATGTAATTTATATTTCAGTGTTTGTTTCCTTAAGGAAGGCACCTCATACTACATAGGCTTTTTAAGCCCTAAAACCCACATATTCCATTGCTTAAGACAAAAGAGAAAAATCATAAAATCATGAGATGTTCCCATATTTAATCCAGAGGTAGGAAATGATTACCTCCACTAATAAATTTTAAAAGAGTAGTGGGAAACAAAAGTAATTTGGTTTGATTATGTCACAAATCAAACTTGTTCAATATACTGTTATTTTCTCGTTTGTGTTATTTCTCTCTGAGCCTCTCCTCATGGAGGACTTGGATCACGTCTCTTAGGCCTGGTAGCATGGGGTTCTACTACTACACTAGTTCATGAAAAACGTATATCTAGTTCCTACTGAAATTGTCCAAACTGAGTTATCTGTGTTCTCCTTCCCAGACATAGTCTATGCGATTTTAACAATTTTGGAAAATGCCACAAATAAGTATATCATTAAATTCAAAATCCAGGTTACTTCTGGAGCCCTGGCAAGTGATTTCTTTTTTCTGTTCAGTCATTTAGTTATAGTTATGTTATAGTTAGATGGAGTTAAGATGATCACCAGGTAATTTCAATTATAAAAAAAGAGAAAATGATTGTCTTGTTACTCAACCATAAATTCATTGATTTTGTTAAATTTTAGAATTCAGCATAAATTCAAGAATTTGGAAGAGCAGAAGTGGTTTTCCATTTTGTAGGAAAAGGGCATGCTTTTGTAAATCTTTATAACACCACCTGAAAGTATTTGTCTTTTCAAATATATACTTCTTGCTACAGGATTGGGGAGGAGAAAACATATGTAACATTAGGTGTTTCACACAAGACTAAACATTGACTGAACATTAAATATTCTCCACCTCCCAAACTCCAGCCTTTTTCAGACTCAGACCCTGTCTTGGGAAAGGGTGTAGAACTCGAGATGTTTTCTTTCCTTCTTGGTTCTCCTTTTCAATTTACCAACAGCTTTAGATTCTGGGAACAAGGGGTAGAAAGGCAGCAGAAAGGTTTTCTGTTTTCTAATTTTTTTTGTATTATTATTTTTTTGTATTATTTGAGCTTAGAGTTTAAACTAACCCTTTTTCTTACAGACATTTAATTTTTTGTTTTGTTTTATATTTGCTTGTATATGTCTATTGCCGATGACTTTTCCCCTCAGTTCTTTGATTTGGGCTGAGGGGTGTAGTGTCTATTTCTGGAGAGTCATTTTCAACTTCTCCCACAGCCCCTAGAAATCTGAGTTCACTTTCTATGTGCAGCTTTCTGCTACTCGGGTCCTTCTAACCCGAGTAGCAGATGCTCTCTTGAATAGGACTCCAAATAATCTCATACTGTTTCTCTCATCCACGTGGACCCCTGTCTAGTCCAGAGGACTATACTCAGCCCCCTTTCCCAGATAAATTTTGAAGTCCATGCTGATCTGCCTGTGACCACTTCTATATCTTAACTGCATAAGCCATATAGTTTTCAGAGCCATGAGTCAACTATAGGTCCTTTGTGTCTGTGTTCCAGATTCACAGAAGTCTCTTTCAAACTTGCCAAACAGCTTCATGGAAGTAACTTTAACTTATCTGAAGGGTGAAAAGGTTACATTAATCTACCCCACTCTCTTTGACTGGGAATTTGTTATAGGTTGAATTCAAATGTTGAATATGTTCCCCCCAAATTCTAATCTTGAAGCACTAAGCCACAGTAATTCAGAATGTGACTGTATTTGGAGATAGGACCTTGGAATAGGTGATTAAATTAAAATGAAGCCATTAGGGCAGGCCTCATGCAATCTGACTGGTATTATTATAAGAAGAGGAAGTTGGCCACAAAGAGACACTAGAGATATGTATGCACAGAGGAATGACTACATAAGGGTACAGGGAGAAGGCAGCCATCTCTGCAAGGCAAGGAGAAGACTCTGGAAAAACCAAACCTGCAGACACCTTGATTTTGAACTTCTACCCTTTAGAAACTTGAGAAACTAAACATCCTAGGGATTAGGACTTTGAAGTCTTTGGGAGAAGGAGGTATTATTCTACCTACCACATAGGCCATCAAGATATTTAACAATGTTATAGTTGAGAGTTTGGACTTTCTATTTATATTGACCTTTGTTTAAATTCTGGTTCAGTAATAAAACATTTCTGTGACTTTGGACAGGCTGCTTAATCTTTCTAAGTTTCCTTTAAATGGGAAAATAATAATGACTACCTGGTAGTTTGTTTATAAAGAAAATGTTTATAACCTTGTTAGCATAGTATCTGGCACATAGTAAATGCTCAACGAATTTCAGCTATTATAGGATTTATTGTCAATAACTGAACAAAATGGATTTACCTCATATCTTCAGCCATTTTACAATCAATGCTTAAATACTCTTTGACACTGATCTTTCCTGAGCACTAGAGTAGGCCGTGTCATACTCTAAACTTTCCTTAAGCATTCCTATGAATGTCCAACATCCTTGGAATTTCTGATTAGCTATCTCACAAGAATGCACATGTTTTAATTGATTTGGATGATAAATGTTCCCTCAAAATTCTTAAACATTATAAAATGTCAACCATGATAGACAATACTATAAATTTCCTATCTATTTCTAATCTTCTCAGCCAGATAGCCCTGCTAAGAAAATATCTTGAAAGACAATTCTGGTTAAGCATCTTTTTAACCTTCTCTAGGATTAGGTCAGCCTAATAGCCTTTGGTCCATCTGCTTTCTCACAGCATCTCACTTATAATTCCTTTCACATTTTTCTATCTCTCATTAATGAATTCATTTATCTACTGCTTTCCCTTCATACACACACACACACACACGCGCGCGCGCGCACACACACACACACACACACACACACACACTGCTGACCCTCAACTACCCTAGTAAGGCTGGTAACATCTATGATACCCAGTAACAGACTGTTGGAATATTAAATGAGATAATGAATATGAACAAATTTTTGAAAATTACAGTGTGCTCTACGAATGTAAAAACATATTGTTCTTTACTGATAATTTTCCTGTTAATGCTAAAGTGACTAAGTATGAGTCTGTCTCACCACATGTATATACCCATACACATCTCCTAAAACTGTGCTAGCCACTCTTATTTTTATGACAAAAAGGGAGTTTTCTCTATATTACTATCTATTGTTCTTCTGGAAGAAGATTATCTTGGTTATCATTTGGAATAAAGGAAAAAAAGTAATTTGAAGTGATGTTATACTTAAACTCTGGGTATTCCCTCTGTGGCTACTGCCTCCAAAAAAAGTTAAAAGAAATCCAGCAATAATGTATACTTTTTGGTCTATGTATTTATTGCCACAATATTTTCCTATGCATTCTTATTCCAAATTAAACATGGAACTAAATAAGGGTACTGCTATTTCTCCCACTTATAATGCCCCCCATATTTCTATCTTGTAAACACAACCTTCATATATACGAGTAAGACTGCTAGGGGTCACCAGGGGGCTGCTTGGACTGGATATGTGTCTCATGATTTGACTCCTCAGTGAACCTTTCAAAGACCACCTTCCTTGTGAAGGCTTTTCTGATTTCCTTGGGTAGTGAGTTTAAAAATTTAATATATTTACAACATTGACTGCTACTGTGTTCCTGCCCTGGCAAAAAAAAAAAAAATCAACAAACAGATGAAGTTGTTCTTATAATGCTTTCATGTCAGCATGGAGATAAATAGTTAAAAAAAGTTTGTGTGTATATTATTATATATATATATGAATGTTCATGCACATATACATATCACTATATATATACACACACTAACACACATATGTGTAAATATATATATATATGTATATATATAGTATTATATATACATATATATATGTATATAGTGATAATAATTCTAAAGAAAAATGGAGTAGACTAGGAGCTATAGCATCCCAGGGGGTGTTAGGGAAGCACTCTCAACGTTAGTGGTATTTCAGAATAGGCCTAAGGGGAGATTGGAAAGAACCAAATAATAAACTGGGGAAGAAAATGCTACAGGGGGATAAAAGGTAAATGCCCTGAACTGGGCAGGGAATACATTGGTAAGTATGAGGGCTAGCAAGCAGGCCACTGCACACGAATGAGGGTGAGATGGTGGAGGATAAATTGAACAGAAAGTCAAGTTTCTGACTATTTATAGTTGTGTGGGCTGTGATGAGAATTTGGGGTTTTATTCTGAAAGCAACTGAATTCTGAATATGGCAGAATGAGATGATCACACCTAACTTTTTGATGGATCACTAAAGCTCTTTTGTGTAAACAGTGGTTGGTAAGGAATGCAAGAATTGAATTAGGGAAACCAGATAGAATTTTGTTGCAAGAGTTCTGGTGAGAGATGATGGCAGCTTGGTCTTTGGTTTTAGCAAATGAAATAAGAGGTCAGATTGTGGATTTATTGTAAAAATAGAACCTAGAGTATGTGCTGTCACATCAGAAATGTGGTATAAGAGAATTTAAGATTTCTAGGATATCTCCATGGTTTTTGGACTATACATCTGAAAAGATAATTGCCATTTTCTGTGACATGAAGTCCATGGGAGATAGAAAAAAAGGTTTTCTGAGCTAGAGTAGAGTCAGGTTTGGAGTAGACATACATTGCTTCAGACAGTTTGGAATTGCCATTTGTTAAGATACGGAAGACTTCAGGGTCATCAGGAGTTCATTTTTGGACATTAAAATCTTGAAATTCTAATAGATATTTAATTGCAGGCAATAATTAAGATTAGGTTAAATACACAGAACTTGATTTCAGGGGAAAAGTCCTGTTTTGAAATTATATATTTGAAAGTTGTCAGGGCAATTATGGTATTTAAAACCATATGACTGGATGAGATCATCTAGGACAAAAATGTAAACATTGAAGAAAAAAAATGTTCAAGATGTGAGCCAATTTATTTTGATGAGTATATTGAACTCCAGACTAATTAAGAGATTTCCTCTATTTTGACTAATTATCTCCAGGGCCAGGATTAGAAATGTAATCTCCTTAATCTCTAGCCAGTGTTCTTTCCAATAAACTTGCCCTTGCCTTGGGTTAATATGTAAATATATGTATTCTATGTGGATATATTAACACACCAAAAGGTAAATAAATCCTAAAACATCATGTAGCTTTGAATATATCCAAGTATGTGGATTCTCAAAGGCGCCCTTCACCCTTGAGCACTATGCAACCAACAGTCGTTGTACAGAGCAGATTAACACATTCTACATTCTAATATACTTTCATAATATTGCAATTGCTGCCCAAAAAGACAGTCATCTACTGTAGCTCTCAAATAATAATCCTAAAAAGAAAGGTATAATGTTTATTACAATTAGGAAATAAAATAATTTTACTTATATCGCTTTCAGTGTAATGATCATTTCCCCCTTGTATTACAGTGAAATTAATCATATATTTCACCTACTAGGTAGAGATTCCTTGAGTGACAGGGATCTTTTGTTACAGATGTTTGTACCCTCTTGAGTATAGATACTGGAGCCTGGTTGGTTACCAACAAATTATTTTTAAGGAAGAAAAAAATGAATGAAGAAAGATAGGGTGTGATTGGATGATGTGAGAAGTCTCAGAAAGTATTAGAACAGACACAGTGAGAACTATGAAGGTAAATCTACAGGAAACAGACAGATGGTTTTCTGGGTTAGAATAAAGGATGAGAACAGTATGAATTTGAAATGGAAACAATATTGCTTCAAACAGTCTTTAGAGAAAAATTTTTATAAGCAATAGTTTTGTAAAATAATTATATGAGTAAAACTGAAAATAGTCCTCAATCTTTGAAGAGACAATTTACTGAGAGTTCAATAAAAACATATCACTTTTTGAATAATTTACTGTGTGCTAGGCTCTAATTTAAGCACTTCTCATGAAATAACTTCCCCCAAATTATATGAGATGGAATCTATTTTCATCTCCATTTTACATGTAGCTATGAGTAACTGAGGCATAGAAATGTTAGATTTTATTTAACCAATGCAAATAAGTCAGTCAAGCTTTGAAATGGAGTCCAGGTGCCTGCCATGGTCTTAACTATAGAGTGATGAGAGAGTGACCATAAATGAGAGGGAGAGAGAGAGAGAGAGAGAGAGAGAGAGAGAGAAATATTTCTTCTTATCAGGCTCTGGTGACAAGAAAAATAAAAGAGCAAATCAGAAGAATATCAAGGCTGGAAAACTATAAGACACAATATATAAAATGAGAGGACAGTGTTCTGAAACATGGAGAATTCTAAGAAAATACTACACATAATGATTTAAGTGATGAAAAATTCATAAATATGTAGGAACATATTTTAGCAACAGTATCTTTGGCAAAGGAACTCTTTGGGAAAGAGCCTTCTTATTTGAAATGATAATGAGAATTAAAGTTCACAATATACACATTTTAATCAACTTTAAAGTGAACCTCTTCTAAGAATGTGAGGAAATATGTATGAATTGAAAAATAACTCTCTGAAAAATAGTGTGTGTTTTTTTTTTAATGTCCTGGAATAGTTTCCCAGAAGTCGTTCACTCATTCATTTATTTGTCCATTTAATTAATTTAACACTTCTGTTTGTGCTTAAAATTGTGTAGCAGCAGTTTAATAATGGGTACTTGGGAAATGAACATAGAAAATTTGGTTTATTGACTTTGGTTAGTAACTCTACTCAAGATATAACTCTATTCATGAAAGACTTTGGTTTAAAGGAAAAGTTTGTTGTTTGTTAAAATAGAACAATGGAACATTTCTGCCATAATAGGTAAGAAAGAATGTCTAAGAAAACAGCTCGCTTGGCTTAGACTTTGGAGATCTATGTCCAGTAGGGCTCTGCTACCTATTAGCATATGCCTTTGCAAAGATTGCTCCAGTGCTTTCATCTGTAGTGACAGATGATCGTTGAGATCATCTAACAGACAATGAGTATCCCATGTTAAGATTGCCGCCCAAAAGGGCCGGCTGAGTGGCGCGGTGGTTAAGAGCTGGCTTGGGATGCCAGAGGGCCCTGGTTCGGATCCCATATGTGAGGGCCAGTGACACTGCCCTCTACAGCTAAGATGCTGAACAACAGCTCGACCTGGAGCTGGGCTGCCGTGAGTCGCCGTCCATGGCATAGGCTGCAGCCCCTGCTGCAGTGGGTTGCCATGGGCTACCATGTGTAGCCAGCAGCCTGCGTGAGCAGCCGTACAGAAGCCAGCGACTGATCTGCCTCACCCAGGAAGAGCACAATGATGGTGCCAACTTGGGCCAGTGAAGCAACGTCCTCCACAACTAGACTGAAGAACAAAAGGATAGCAACTTCTCTGTTCCCCTTCCCCCAATTCCCCAATAAAAATCTTAAAAACAAAACAAAAAGATTGTCGCCCAGTAAAACAAAGAATATAGTGATGACTAACTAATAACAAGGACTCCCTCCCTGACCAAACTTTAGTCAGACTCTATAAGTCCTCTTCTTTGCTAAGCCTTGTCCTGGCCTGTTGAGCCCAGTTTATATAGAATCTCCCTCTCCCTTGATATCTAATCTAGTTCCTCTTAGTCATTTTCCATCTGCTGAATCTTTCCTTGACTATGAATTCCCAGCTGTCTTTGCTGTGTTAGTAGTTGAGTTCAGTTCCACACTGAAGTCTCTCTCTCCTATAACAATAGTTCAAATAAAATCTGATTGCTGTTTTTAACAAACATTCAGTGCACATTCTCTTTAACACCAAAGATACCGAAAATTGATCTTTACACTTACTACATGCAAAAATTTGAGATGAATATATGAACAAAGAGAAAAAAAACATGGAATCTGGCTTCTTTAATAATAGCAAAGCAGATTTGAAAATTAATACTTGTGTGTGCACATGTGTGTCAAAAGACAGAGAGAGAGAGAGAGAGAGAGAGGGAGAGAGAGAGAGAAGAGAGAAAGAGAGAGAGATTTTAACATGAAGTTATTGTACAGATTTTTTAGAAGGAAGGTATGGAATTATGTTTTCCTGAATAGTTTTATGTACAGGCCATTGTAGAGGGTTCCAATTTTTCCTTTTTAAAATGAGATTAAATTGTGCCTCTTGTAGCATTCTGATGGGTAAATAGTATGTTCATTTACCACATTTGGAATTTCTTAAGAATAAGATGAAGTGTTGTGTAGATTGTGGAATCAAAGAACATATTTCTTTCCTTCTTTTTTATATCTTTGTTAAATGACTTAAGTTTTGCATAGGAGCTATTACCATGAAAACAATACATTTAAATGTTCAAATACTATTGAGACCAGCCCATGTTACCATGATTAAATAATGAATAAAAACTATCTCCTAATGGTGGTAAGCTCCTAAAAGGAATATGGCCTCATGTGGAGATGGAGCCCTATAATAATGAATCAACATATTCTGACTTCACTGAGATTTTATGAATTATATTTATAATAAAAAGGCATGTATGAAAATAGCACAACTTGTACTTCATTCATGATCTTGAAAGAGATATTTGCTGTTATAAGTTTTCAAGCACATACATAGAAGATAAATGCCTAAAAATATTTCATGCTATGAAACCATCTGAGAAAGGCTACACATCCATGGAGACCATTTCACAGGTATGTTGGTAAAAATTGCCATGGTATTGCAAGAGTTGTAACTATGGATGGAAGACTTTTGCTTTCCATGAGCAGATACTCAGATTTTTATTTTAGACAATAATTTAGTACTTGAGATTATTGAGTTTTTACATGCTTATACAGGTCAATCATAGTTTAGGGATATAAGAACACCAACGACAATTTTCTTGTATTAAGGTATTAATAAAAAATATAAGCATGTACTTCCTGAAACATCTGGAGCTCATCCAAAATGTCACCTTGGTTAACTTATTCAAAATTTAAAATGATATAGAAGGATAAATAGAAAGGAAATCTAATTCACATTGGAAAAGAATACTAGAAATTCAAATGGCAGCTAAAATAGATTTATCACAGAATATTCAGTATGTGGAAAAATAAAATAAATGTATATGAAATTATAAAGGAATATTTAGAATACAAAGTAGCAGGCTTAAACTATTTATATATAGTACTCACATATTTAAAAATTCATACATTCATTCTCTGATATTGAAATAACCTAAAAGAGTGACTTGGAACAAAAAGGTACAAATAAATACAGATAAAAGAGGACAGATAAGAAAACATTGATACTTAATAGGTGAAATATAGCTAACTCAACAAGTACCAACAAGGTGAATTTCAATCATCTTATGCCTACAATAAAGATCATTAATACTTTGACTTTACTCAGTCCTAGGTCAATTTTTACAGTAGAAAAGGTATGAGTTTTGTTCAATAATTTTCATTTTGTTATTTTTATTAAAGTTTGCTGGGGGTGACAATGGTTAGTAAAGTTACATAGGTTTCAGGTGTACAATTCTGTAATACATCATCTATATATGACACTGTGTGTTCACCACCCAGAGTCAGTTCTTCTTCTTTTTCTTTTAATAGCTTTTTACTCTTCCTGAAACTTATTCTTTTCTTAAACAATTCCCCCTTCTGAATTCCAAAAGCCAGCTAGCTTGATTCTAGTTTGTTGTCAACGTTTTCCTGCTAAGTTTATTACATCACTTAGAAGACTTGTACTTTTAATAAGATTATATATTATAAAAATTGTGTTTCTTTACAAAAACTATTATTAAAACAATATAATAAAAGATAATATTGAAAATAAAGCCAACTAAATAATAATCAAAACACAATAGTCAAAGAGTTGCTTTTATAATTTGTTTCCCCATTAGTCTTTGACCTTATACACACATAATGTTCATATAATATTATAATCTACTCCTTTTTTTCCTACTTAGTATTAAATTGTAAGACTTTGAATCATTACATTTTTTCCATTGTTTTCTGGACTGTTTAAACAAATAGCATCCCGGTTTGCTTCTTTAACATTGCTAGCATCACAGAGTCCAATAATGGGCTACTTTATGCAGGTCTGTGGTGCATGAAAACTCCTGATAATAAAATGCATTTTAATGAAAATGTGTGTTTAAATTAATAAAGGCACTGAGATAATGTAGCAAAATGGATAGGCTAAAAGTCTAAGAAGGAAAATAATAATAAAATTGTAAAATGTATAGCTCCTCACACTGATAGGATGAGGCAAAGGCAAGTAATAGTTTAATACTTGGAAAATGTAAACAAAATATAAAGAAATATAACTATAAGTAATGAGATGACCTGAAGAAAATTTAAGCAAATATCAAATATTTTTATAGTCAGCTCACATACTATATATATATATATATATATATATATATATATATATATATATATATTGCATACACCAGCTATTACTGAGTTTTTTTGCAGTGCTTTCCCAAACTTTTTTATGGATAGAGAGGAAAGTGAAGAAGGGATAACTCATTAAAGTTCACAAATCAAGCCAGTGACAAAATCAACAGCTAGCACAGAAATACAATATTTTTGTTTTGCTTTCAACCTTGGTTCCAGGATTACCCTCAAATTATCCAAAGTATTTCAGAAGGAGAAGTTGAATCTAAAGTATATTAAACAGATGTAAGGAGGCTAGAAGAAATCACAAGCAAATAAAAAATGAATAAATAAATAAAGAGTGAAAAACACTCTTGCAGTGGTTTCAATGCTTTGGTTAGTTAGAAAACTGAGTGCAGTGAAACTTGTTTCAGTGCATCTGGAGAATCCCACACACACATCAAATCCAATAGCAGAAAAATCATGTTAATTTGATTTCTTTATTGTCTTCATCTAAATGTAGGATTCATCTTGATAGCATCCAGATTCTTTATGAAGTATTAATTAGTAAAATTGTATTCAACTCACTGGTGTTATGTGGTTTTCATTTTTTTCCTGTGAGATGTTTATGTAAAGTTACTATATAATTAATCCACTGTTTGCAAGTTCTCCTTGAAGAGCCACAAGACTTAATGTAACATCTGACTAACTTATATTTAGCAGAATTCTGGGTTTAAACTAAATAAATTCCTGACTTACATACTAATCATCTCTTCAACAATATTCATAAGCCTCCTTTCTTCTTTCCTCTAAATACTTGTGTTTTTCACTATTTTTTCATTTCATTTAAAAAATTTCCAAGCAGTTTTAAGTTTACCAGTTCAATTTGTACTATTTAACCCCTGATGAAATTCCCAGCAGTCTGTAATTTATTTTTCAAAATAATATGCATTTTATATTTTATCTCTGCTTCAACAACTATAAAGGTGATTCTACTCCCCGATACCTGGAGACAAAATTCAGAGAACTAAAACAGAACTCAGAAAGCACCAAAAGGAAATAAAGCAAAATTGGTGAAAAAAGAAAAGCAACCTGGGAAATCTAGAAGCCAGCAGGGTTGTGTGTGTGTTTATAATTGTTAGGACTTAACACTTTATCTTCAAGTGTAAATTCCATACAAATATTTTAGTTTCATCTGAATAATCTCTCACAATTTTCTCAATAAATGTGAATTGAAAAGTTCTCCTGCAAAACTATAGTAGATATTGGGTGTTCAGAAAAGTTTTGACATATTTTGTGTATGTTTTTCAAAGGTCATTTATTTATATAAAGAACAAAGATCAATCAATGATTTATTGCCTGTTTTGTTTGATAACTTTTTGTCATCTTTTAGTGAGCTTCATAATTCCTCATTCATAGAAGGACCTGTCCTTATTTGCAAAAAACTGAACAAGGTGCTGATTCACAGCCTCATCTGAATTGAACATTATACCACACAAGGAGTTTTGAAGAGAGCGAAACAAGTGAAAGTCTGACTGTGCAAGGTCAGGTGAGTATGGTGGGTGTGGCAACACATCCCATCCAAGCTCCAATAATTTTTGACGGGCGATCAAACTTGTGTGTGGTCTCGCGTTGTCGCGATGGAACACAACTCCTTTACAATTAAACAGCTCTGGATGTTTCTGGATGACGGATTGGTTCAAACTGTCCAATTGCCGACAGTACACATTAGAGTTGATTGTTTGATTCCTTGGTAGGAGTTCAAAAAACACGACACCTTTAAAATTCCACCACACTGAGAGCATAACCTTCCTCTGATGAATGTCTGCTTTCGATGTCGTTTGAGGCGAATCATCACATCAGGACCAAGACCCTTTGTGCACCACATTGTTGTAAACACTCCATTTCTCACCACCAGTTATCAGTTGCTTCAAAAAAGGATCGTTTTCCTCACATTTAATGAGCATACTCGAGATGTTTATATGTGCTGTCAAATGAACTTCTTTGAGTTCATGTGGAACCCAAATATCGAGCTTGCTTATGTATTCCAGGTTCTTCAGGTGGTCATGAATGCTTCAATGATGAATAGTCAATGTTTCTGCACTCTGTTGTGTCATTTAACATGGATTTGACTCAATCAGTGCCTTTATTTTGTCATCATCAACGTTCGTGGGCCTCCTTGACCGAGGAGCATTGTTGAGCTCAAAATCACCAGCACAGAATTTCGTGAACCATTGGTGGCACTGACGTTCTTGTAGAGCATTGCCACCATAAACTTTATGAAACTTTACACAAGCTTGATGTGCTTTCTTCCCTTTATGGAAGTAAAACAGTAAAATATGGCAAAAATGCACAGTTTGATCTTCCATCTTCAATTTATTCTAAAATCTTTAAATCTTAACCAAATTGCTCAGTTTTTTTTGAATGAAGCTAGAACTGTCAGCTGTCAAATGACATAGCAATAATATAGATGCGAGTGACTCTAGTCCTTCCAAAAATGAACTAGTGCCATCTATCGCAAACATGAATCATGACTTTTTTGAAGACTCAATATGTTATTGTTTTCCAAAAATATTACCTATTTTGGCCTTTATGAAAGTTTGCCAATATCAATGGTCCCTACAACAGATTCCAAATTAGATCCTATGTTGAAATTCTAGATTTTGGATCCTAAAGAATACGATATTAAGAAGTATTAGGTATCAATTCCAAAATATAAATGGATATGTATACGAAAAGATGAAGCACATCAAATCTGTCCCATCAAAGAACTGAAAATACAAAAATTAAAGATAATATAATGGCAATAATACTAAAACTGAGAGAACTTTGCTCAGGAAATGAGAGTAAGATTGGCTAGAAACAAAGAAGAAAACAAAAACAAACCAAAAAACCTGAAATACATAAACATGTAAATCTGCATTAAAAAAAAGGCCAAATGATATTAAATAGCTGAATATTACAACCCAAAAAAATATTGGGGAGTAAAGAGATTTAATATACTTAAGCATTTATTCTTTCACACAGTAGGAAAATAAATTAAGAGCACATCAAACAGTCCCCATGTGTTCTCTTTGCTTTGCAAACAACGAATCATTTTTCACTTTGCCTATGGCTCTGAAACCTCCATGAATTCAGGACAGGTATCATTGACTGTTTTTGGTTGCCTGATCAAAATTGAAAAGGTGAAAGAGAATAGTTAATGGGCAATTAAGATGTCTGTCAGTTCAGGGCCACAGATTAGTTTTTATTCTAACGTCTCCCAATTAGCTGCTGAAAATTTAGTATGAAATAGACTTAATATGTAGAGTAATTAGCACTTTCGTATAAATATGAATTAGGGGGCAACCTTCATGTTAGCAGGAAATTGGATACTATTAAAAGGCACCATAAAGAGCAGTAGAGAGGCAAAGCCTTAGTAGATTTACTACAGTCCAGTCTTTACATGCTACTGTCAATCACCCAAGTCAGGATTACTAAACTCAAATTTACTGGCTACTTTGGACCAATGCAAGGTCTTTCTGGCTGATGTATTGGGTTGTCAGAAAAGTCATGACATATTTTTTCTATGTTTTTCCTTGCAAAAATGCGTCATGACTTTTCCGACAACGTGATAAAAAGAAACGTGTGCATGCACACACACCATAAAATATAACCTAGAACAATCTTCTGAAATGAATATGCAACAATCAGTAGAATTTTGGGGGAAGAACAAAGCTAATGAAAAATAATAATACAATTTCAAGTTCTAGGAAAGTAAAGATCTACCACTGTCTCACACTGTAGCTCTTCAGCATTGTATTGAATACATAGGCACCTCACTTTACTTACTCAACAATTGAAGGATTTGGACATGATGGACACTAAGATCTAGGAAATGTCTTACATTAGGAAAATCTTACTTCATAAAATTACCAGATGTTCAATGCTCAAATTAAGTTAAGACCATCTAGTCTAGTGTATTCCATGATACTTACGAGTAAGAATGATGAGCTGTAAATAAGACTACATACCCAACTAATGGTACATGTTGGAATTTTTTTTTCTGTTTGCTTGATAAGTAAATACACTAACCTAACAAGTATGGTAAATGAATACTTTTTTATTTTAAAATATGGTGAAACATATTTATAATATGGCATCAGAAAAACTGACTAGAATCACATTATTATGTGTTTTTCCTGACTGGTTCTATTATTGTTCAGGTATAATGGCATGTAACATGGCAACTGGGCATAAAAATAGCCACGCTATGACACTTTAAATCTTATTATAAACTCATTTGGTTTTTAATTTATCCATTCCATTGATTTAATGAGCACTTACTAGGTGTTAGTAACTATGCATGGCCTGGGAAGAACTCAGCTACAAATAACATGATCCTTGACTTCACAGATTTACATATTTAACCAAATTTAGCATATAAAGCATGAATCTTTTGGAAAAACTCAATTATTTTAGCTAATTTCTAATAAACATTTCTTTCTTTATACACAATATGAGTTATAACACTACTTCCACTCAGAGGGCATTATTTTATATTGTTTCCACCACTCATTTCTCTCAGCAATCTTGCAGGCCAATGTTATCATCAAAACACCTATATCTACCAAACTTAATGTTATTTTGACTGAGGAGAAACCACACATCCTTCACCTTTTATTGATCAATTGTTAGGAGAGGAAATGCTGGTAAGGAGTATATAATTCCAATAATAAATAATATATTTTAATCTGTAAGCAGAAGACACTTGAATGGACATGTAAAATAGACAGATGATAGATATTGTAGATAGATGATAGATATAAAAAAAGTGATGTGCCCATGAGAAGTTAGAAAATTAGACAACAGAGAATGAGACAACCACAAGCAAGTGCAATATTAAAAAAAATAATAAATAAATAACATAGCATAACATGGGTTTGACTTCTATTGGAAAGATGCCAGAAAACTACTCTTACATCTCTGAGAAGCAACAGATGAAGCAACTTGATAAATGATGCTCTGGGTCTCAGTTTCATCCACAGAGGTCACTGAGGCTTATTGATGATCCGGGAGGGATAAAATGGTTGGGAAAAAGAATTACAGCACCTGTAGTGACAGGCTGAATCTGATTACAGAATTGGAGTCTCTATCATTCTCTGTATTACTTATTGAATTGTAGCTATCATGGCCTGATTTAATATCGTTGAGTTATTAATTTAAATGTATATAAAAGAAAAATAACAAAATAAAATACACATAATCCTATAAGATGTAGAGTGGGAAATTAGAAAATACAATTTAATTTCCTTGGACAGGGACTGTATGAAAGCCAGAAGCTCCTGGCCAGCGTTTCCAAGCCTTGAACTGCTTGGTCATAAAGGCCCCAGAAAGTCTGAAGGAACTAATGAAGAACTGGGTATCTAAAGAGGATGACAGGCTATCCTTTCACATGGAAAAAACATCAGGCTCACACCTTTATTTTCTCTAGAATCTTCATGTCTTCGTGAGTTTGATTTTCTATAAGCTTTAAGGTTTATTAAGAGGTGCTTCAGCTACTGAGTATAAGCAGTGAAAAAGTATGCACGGAGTTTAGTAACATTTATTGTGACTAGCATAAGTGCCATTGACCAATTTGATGACTTTTTTTTTCTTTTTCATTTTTATGGAAAGGGATAGTATATATTAAACTTCTTCAAGAAGGCAGTGATGGTTTTTAAAACTATCTTTACTTTTCTTTTTTATCTATATTTTACACCTTCCAAAGCTTAAATTTCCTAGTTAAGATTACCAAAAGTCATCAAACAAGAGAAAAGTATATATAAAAATTAGATAATTTTACCCATACAATATTAACATAGTCAGTATGTATATTTTTTAGTTATGTTCAGCAACTGTACCAATAAAATTAAGTACAATATTAGGAAAGTAGAGCAAGGAATTTTTATTTCAAATAGTCTTTTAAATGTCTATATTTGCATGAACTCAAAGGATAAATATGGGTAATTCCAATTCAGTATTAATCAAAAAGTAATAAGGGGGCCCTAGATATTATACATTTCAGTTTCCCATTGTTCTTATATATCTCTGTAAGATGAGTATAAAGATGATATTTACATTTACTACACACAGTTGAGAATAATAGTTAACAATCTAGGCTCTGGACCAAGGGTTCGTGGTAAGTCCTGCCTTTGCCATCTCAGACAAGCATGGACAACTTACTAAATCTGTTTTTGCAACATTGGACAAATTATTCAATTTCTCCAGCCCACCATTTTCTCATTTTAAAAACAGAGATCATAAGAGTATTTACCTCGCTGGGTCCATAAAGGCATTAAATGGTTAAAGTACTTAGGATGGTGCCTGACTAATAGTCAAGTCTCCAAAATCTTTAGTCATTTTTAGGAGTGCACCTTGTGAACTCAAAAGATTGCCCAATCCTTTTTTGTATAGTTTTTAATGTGGAAAATTATTCCATACATTGAATCAAAATTTCCTGTCTAGAGCTTTAGTCCCATTTATATTTTTAAAGAAAAAGTTTCATGCTCATTTTACTTAATAGTTATTTATAGTTAGAAAGCAGTGCTCATGTCCACTCCTTTTTTATTCCTATGTGATTATATATATCCAGTTTCTTCACATGTCATTTTTCCAAGCTCCTCCGGCTTACTAATATCATTCTTCAAAAATACATTTATGAAATTATATGAAAATCTAATTATATACACACTTAACCATTTTATATTAGAATTTTTTTCCTTTGCTCTAATTCAGTTTAAGATTGCATTGATTATTTTAAATCTAGAGCATGACATTTTTATATTTTGATTTTCTCATAAAAATATAAAATAGAATATCAGAGTTAAAAAGAGTTTAGAAATCAAATAGTTTGAATCCCATTTTTAGAAATGAGGAAATAATAACTGTGGACTAGAGAAAGACAACAATTTGTCTAAGGTCACACAGCTTAACGTTCTTGTCTTGTTGGAGCCAGGACCAGGCCCCCCATCTAAAACCTGTAAGTCAATGTTTTAACTCCAGTGCCAACTCTAATCAATTGCTAGTGATCTATTGAGCAAGGTCTGAAATTTTATCCTGGCTCCAAGGGAAAGAGTGATAACTATTAGAAATGTCTGATAGGAATGGGAACTGATTTGCTCTTACCACACATTTGTTATATTTAATCTAAAGTCTTCTTAATCCAAAATTGCTCCAATACTGAAATTAAGCAAATGACTTTCTGAAGCCAAGTGAGAAATCTCATCTTTATATTTATCAGGTTTTTAATTATTATTTTGAGTCCATCATTCCAGTCCGTTGACCTGTTCTCAGATCTTGATTCTAACATTGAATATATTTGCTGTTCTTTATATATATACAGGACACACACAAGTTTGATAATCACAACTATATCTTTACCCAAATCTTTAAAGAAAATGTAGAACACGGATATTTTAATACTTTAGTAATATCTATCTCCTATTTTTCCTAAACCAGAACTGAAAGTAAATATTATTCCATCTGCGTAGGATGTATCTAATAGCAATCTAGGAGCAGGTCTAAAAAACAAGTTACATGTTCAGTCTCTCCAATTTCCTTTTTAATATGATTTTATGGGAATATGAATGTGAGAAGAATAATTACATATACTTACATTACAAAATACTATTGTTTATTCAATATAAGGGAATAAAAGAAGGGGTAAGTAGTTTAGGGGAGGGAGTATATAGAAAAAAATTGCCTATGCCAGACAGAGGCAGGGGCAAGATAAGATTATATTATAGCCCAGGTAAACTATTTTAAAAGTTAAATTAAAAAAGGAAGATTTTAAGTATTTTGTAAATCAAGGCAAGAACATCAGCTAAACAATAACAAAATAACAAAAACTAAACTGCAATTCTGAAAAGGACTTCCATTTCCTTTTACTATTAGTAGGACAATGCCTGAAGTATTCAGGCAGCTTCCAGTTCTGAAGTAGAGCAGGTCACAGCAAGCCCCCAGCGCTTGCTGGCCAGTTCAAAACATTTCACTTCTGGGACCCATGAAGGAGGAAGTTGTGAATATTGAAGCATTAGCCAGTGTGATACCTGACTGCCCAGGAAACATTTCATCTGTTATGCCTTAAAGGCAGCTTGCTTATGGGTGTTTAAAACTCTGTCCTGGCTTCTCACTGCTATTAGGAAGAAACTAATAAGCACACAAAGTTAAACTTTAGCCTCTTACTCCACTTGCCACAGAGTAAAATATTGGGAATCTTCTTAATATAACTGTCTAATAAACTGGTTCCTTGCTTATAAACTGGTCCCTCTCTGTGTGTATTCCAAAACTAAAAAACAAACACAAAAAACTAACAAAACAAAATAAAAGTAATCAAAAATAACCCCTTATATATATAGGAAAAATTGTTATGGCAGCCAGCACCTGGGTGTATATGTCCACAAGGGGCCATCGCAGTCGTGTATGTTTCTACTGCTCAGTCAAGGCAAACAGCAATCAGCTGGCTGTGGCTAGCTCAGGCTAATAAGCATAAAATCAACATAGGCTGATCCAGGATGAACACCAGCATCTGCTAGGCCATTGTTTCTGCTGATATGTCTGAGTGAGCAGAAGGAAGAGCCAAATAGACAGCTGGCCACGAGGCAGAACACAAGATGAGGAACCCTAACCACCTACTAAGTTTTTGATGGAGAAACAATGGTAGGAAGGAGAGGTAGTCAAATGCACAGAGAAGGTGCCTCATCCAACCTGTAAGCTCTGTGCCCTATTCCAGTTGGGTTTTTCCTTAAACACTGCTTTTGCAAATTTTAAACAAAAGGCAGTAAAGAAGAGCTATTGATGGGTCAAGAGTTAGGATTAATGATTAGGAGCCATAAAATTATTTCATGCTTCATTACGCTCACCAGAGAAGAGTCAGATGAACAAACATGACCGACCACTGCAACAAATAATGAGGTACCCTTCTGATCTGAGCAAGTAATATTAAAAATATAAAGCACTAATTCTCCCACTAGATATCAGGAAGAATTGAGCTCTCACCTATTGCTTCCATATTCTACTGGGGTTTCTGCTCCTAGTTCAGCTCTTTTCCTGGCCATATGCACCTCTTTCTGTGATCTTAGAAGCACTCGGGTCTTTAACATTATGTTCAGACTCTTCTAATGCTTGATTACTCCACAAAATAAACATTTCATCTACCTTGGAAGGATAGCGTGTGTCTTGAACCATAGTTTAAAGGCCAAGGTGGACAACTGATAGAAAAACAAGTGGTCTTCTTTCCAATCTCTCTTCACTAGAATAATTATTTCCACTTTGTTGTTATGTGCTATTGAGTTGGCTCCAACTCCTGGTGACCTTGTGAATCAGTGATGTCTACAATATACTGTCCTCAACAACCCTGCTCAGCTCCTGTAGACTCACACCTATAGCTTCTTTTTCAGAGTCAATACACCTTATATTTGGTCTTCCTCTTTCCCTGATGCCTTCTAGTTTTTTCAGCACTATTGTCTTTTCCAAACATTCTTGGCTTCTCTTAATGTGCTTGAAATAAGGCAGCTTCAGTTTTGTCACTTATATATCCAGCAATGTTTCAGGCTTAATTTGTTCTAGGACCCACTTGTTCATTTATCTTGTGGTTCAGGGTATCCACAGAGCTCACCTTCAAAACCATATTTCAAATGATCCATTTTTTTTTCCTATCAGCCCTTTTCACTGTCCAACTCTTGCATCCATACATAGTTATTGGGGATTTGAGTGTGTGGATGACCTTAGCCTTGGTCTCTAATGGCATATCTTTGTTCTTGATGATCTTTTCTAATTCTTCCATTGTTGCCCTTTTGAGTCTTAGCTTTATCTTGATTGCTTGGCTGCAGTCTCCTTTTGAACTGATGACTGAACCAAAATATGCGAAATCTTTAACAATTTCGATGTCTTCAGTGTCTGTCTTAAAGTTACCTATATCTTCTGCAGTCTTGGTTTTTGTTTTCTTGACGTTCAAATGTAGTCCTGGTTTGGCACTTTCTTTCTTTACTTTCATCAGAAGTCATTTCAAATTATTCCTCAAAATAAGCTGAAAATCACTTGACATTTTTTTAACAGGGCAAGAACCCCAGATATCTGTGGAGTATTTTGTAAAATGGAAGAATATGAGTGTGGCAGCTAAGTGTGTTAAGTGGTTTTTCAAAAGTGTGATCTAAAGGTATATATGTGATTGATATTACAGGGTAGCAGAATATGTCTGTAAGCATTCAGGACATATAATCCCAAAATATGCCACTTAGTTATATTAATTATTTTGAGCTGTGGGCTCCTAAAAATTAGCAAATGCAAGGAAAGGCTTTCTCTGGACTTTCCTTACATGCCTCGGACAGATCCTCAAAAAGAGAATGCAATGTTAATGAATCTCCTACCTAAGGAGTTTCATCAACCTGGGGGGATTGACTCTGGTCAACACCACCCCCAAACTATCATAACTTCCATCTGTTCTTTTATGGCCCATTCATTTTTCTAAAAACCATTTACTCTCCCTTAAAAGGCCTTCATCCCTGCTCACTTTTATTTATTAAGTTGGTATTTAACCCTGAATGCTAAGCTACCTCGAGAAGTTAGTTACCCATTTTTCACCTGGGTATTTTCAGTGTATACAAGAAGTATACATACTAATTAACTTTTGTTTGTTTTTCCTTATTATAGGCATAATAGCTAAAAACTGATAAGCAGAGGGGAAAAATTATTTTTTCTCTTCTATAGTATGCAACCATTCAAATGTTTGTGTGGTGACTAAAGTGTACATAAAACATAAGGTCTTTTTTTTTTTTAAGAAAACCAAGAGAAACTCCTGTTTTGTTTCAATGGAGATATTAAAGATAATAGCAAGGAGAAACAAAAGTGATTAGAAACAGAATTTGTGCTATTTAGTAAAAATGAAGAAAAAATAGTAGTTTTTGAACCAAATGTAAAGATTTATAAACTATGAATCACTCTGGGGAAAAAAAAAGGATTGATGCTGGAAATTGGCTCAGCATTTTTATTTTTTTAATTTAGCAAAAAGCCAATACAGAGAACATTCAAAAAAATTAAAACCTTATAAACCAATACTTTTTAATTTTCTCTCTGCATCAGAATTAGCTGAATAAATTAAAAAAAGAAAAAGCCCAAACTTTATTCCTCTCCTCCACTTACACTATAATTTAAGTGTCATTTATGTGGATTTTGTCTAGGTAATAAAAATTTTAAAAACCTGTCCAGGTGATTTTGTTCCAGCCATGGCTAAGAACTATTATTTTAAAGAGTGAAATGCCATAAAAGAGCTAGGGGCAGGGATGGTGAAAAGAGATTTGGGGTACCACATCAACTCACTTTTATAGGATTTCAGAAATTGGGTACGTAGTTTTGCAAAGTTTCCACAATATGACAATACAATAGAGGAAAGACCCTAGTCTTTCTAGATACTTGAACTTGACATACCAAGCTTTCATAAACACACATAGAAAGTGAAGATCAATCAGTTTAACTACCACATTTAAGGGTTAAGAAACTAATCCTTAGATGAAGTAACTCTACATATTCCTTATGAGGAGCTATCATCTCAGATGGAGATCTGATATCCTCTGTTCAGGGCCAATAGCTCTTTGTCCATGGCTAAAATAAGAAAACTCAATTTTAGAAATGTCCTTATGAGTTTAGAGAACCCTTATCTTGAAGTGTGCATCTGAGTGCCATGTTTCTCATGTGAATTTGGAAGAGACGCTGACAGGGTGGAGGCGGAGGGGAAGACACAGAGGCCACTTGAAAGAAGCCTAGTTATCTTAAAGCCGAAGTGCTCTTTTAATTTAGAAACTAGAGTGAAAAAACTCGGTATTCATATATTACAAGAAAAGATCACATACTTACCTCACTGCAATCATAAAAGTAAATTACACTTATATTAAAAAAAAATCCAAAAGTGAAAAGACAAATTTTAAAATTTTAGAACAAAATATAGCACATATTTGGGGCCTCAGTGTAAGATGGGATTTTTAAGTCAAATACAAAGTCACAGATCATAAAGAAAATGCAAAGGTGGCTGGCTATTTATATAACATAAAATAAATAATAAAAGTTATAATTTTATTTTGTATATAATTAATACTATAAATGATAGAAGGTATATATATATATATATTTATATATATATATATATATATATATATATATTAGAAGATAACATTAAAAATGAAAATTCAAGCCACATCTGGAAGACAATCCTTTCACAATATTTCACAATATATAATGGGAATAATTATTACCTAGAATATATAAAGAATACAATTTAAAATTTTAAAATATAAACAAATAGAAAAAATGGGCAAATTCACAATTCACAGAAAAGGAAGTTCTAATGATCAATAAACATACAAAATTATGTTTAAATTTCCTTAAGGAACTATAAATTAAAACCAGAAAATACATTTTAGCACTCACAAGATTGGCAAGATAACTAATATCTGATAATTTCAGATATTGACAAAAGATTAAAAATGTGAGATTTCAAGTTTTACTAGTGGGAGTACCCTCTTTAGAGAGTAATGGGTAATATCTAGTATATGTACATAAATAAGACCAGAAATTTTACTTGTAAAACTCTCACAAAGCCCATAAGAAAATATGCATGAGATTATTTACTGAAGTATTAAATTTTATTAGCAAAACAAAATGTAAACAATCTAAATATTCATCAATGTGAGACTCTAAAAGTAAACTGTGGCATATTCTATAGTGGAATCCTGTACAGCTGGTAAAATGAATGAACAAAGCTATATGCGTGAATATGTATATTGTATACTCAAAAGTTGCTAAGTGAGTAGATCTTAAAAGCTCTCATCATTAGAAAAAAATTTGTAACTATGTGTAGTGATGGATGTTAACTAGCCTTACTGTGATGATCATTGTGCAATTTATATAAATATTGATTCATTATGTCAAACATCTGAAGCTATTATAATGTTATGTGTCAATTATATCTCAATTAAAAAAAAAGAAAAAAACACAGATAAAGTTGAATGGAAAAAGGGAAGATGCAATAGAAAAGAAACAGAAAAGAGCAAGTTCTTTGCCTTTGGCAGAACAACTTCCAGATTTAGTGAAAAAACATTGAAGGAGGTACTAAATAAACTGGTTTAATAGCCTAACCTTTGCAGTCAAGCAAATCTGGGTTCAAAATCATTATTTGATAGTTACTTTTAACGTAACATAAGACAATTGCTCAATCTCTGTAAACCTATTAAGCTCATCTATAAGAATAATAAAATCTCACTTACAGAATTGTTTCAAGCATTAAATTAGACAATGGAATATTTAAAACTTTGCTTAAGAGAATTGTTCAATTAAACAAAAGAAATAGATTACAGTAATATTTTTTCATCTTCTTTATTTCACCTTATTACATATTGCTAAAAATAATATGTTGAATAATAAGGATTTCATCTCTACCCCTATAAAAACAATGATCCTTTAAGAATCAGACTTTAAAGACAAAGGCACACTAGCTGCCACAGAATTCCAGTATAGAACTTCTAACCTCTGGATATTTTTATTCAATCAGCTGAGTAATCAAAGAACCTAAAACAATCTCTCAAACCCAAAAATTAGAGAGCATCTCATTAATTGAAAGTGGATGCTGCCGTTATTGGAAAGGTCAACTTTTCAGATAGGCTCTTACTGGACAGTCTTTTCTGTGGGGTGAGCATACTGGACTAATTAATGCCTGGCAGTAGTAGATGCCTATGTTACACTACAGGCTAGACATATATTAAGTAACCTAAATATTGGCTAAATGAAGGTAATGGGCCACATTTATAATTGTTTTATATTTATTGCTACATTGTGGAAATAAAACCATTTCAGGGCCTGCCAAGTGGCTCAGTTGGTGAAGAGCTCACTCGAGAGTTTGAATTGAGCTCTGAGCAACAGTAGTTCAATTTCCAGCCCAAGTTGAGCAGCCACTGAGTTGCCAACAGGCAGCAGGATGGCTCAGCTTAAAATAAATAAATAAATAAATAAAACCATTTCAGAGCATTAAGTTTATAGTTAAGTGAACATATTCTCTTGCAGCATCTAACTACCAAATTTAAGATTTGAATTTCTCATCCAGTATTCACCAGCACTGAAGGATAAATATGGAGATTGCAAAAGAAGTTTAGTGTATGTATTACTGTTGTCTTCAAGATCACTGTCTCTCTGTCTCTGTATCTCTCTCTCATTAGAAACTTAATAATAGCATTTTACAACAGCTCAACCAACATAGAATAAATTTTAGAAGAGGTTTTACTGAACAGAATAGATTGTTTTACTTATACACATAGAAGTCATGGTTAAACTTTAACAGCGCTGCTTATAAACTGCAAACTAAAAATAAGCTTGGCTTTTAGGAGGTCAGAAACTGGCTAATGAGAAGAAAAGCAAAACAAAAAATGGACAAAAACAAAAACCATATGACACTCTCTTCCCTATTATGCAATGAAGACTAGTCCTATAAGATTTTAACCCCTAGAATGACCCAAAGTAGAGCAGAAAATCAGCTTCTAGTAACAGTGTATGAAGTGGTTTTGATAAACTGTTTGAACTGAGCAGGTCTCTAGCTCATATATTTAAAACAAAAACATAGAAAGAAAGAAAAGAAACGGGAAGTATCAGATTATCAGTATTTAAATAAACATAAAATATTTACTTCAATATATCTTGTTCAGATTACTTAGGTCAAACAGACACACAGATAACTTGAACATTTTGTTAGAAGTGGTAAAACTAATTTTCAGTGAGCAAAAATATGTTCAAGTTTTTAGACTATATACATTAGATAAACATTTATAAAACACAGCCATTAGATACAAAGATTAAAAAAAGTCACAACCTTCAAATAACCTAAATTTTATTACATAAAGGAAAGGACATACACAGTGTATTGAGAAATACATTAGTAAAAATATTTGCAGATTTTTTTAAATTAGAGTTTTGAAAAGCAACTATAAGAGGCTTAATTAAAGAAGATGGCAGAAGAGTGATGTCAGAAACATGGTAGCATTAGGGGTGCCCCTTGATATCTCTCCTGGAAGTTACAGCAAGCTGAACAGCTATAATTTGACAAAGGATTCCCTATGCAATACACAGACACATCTGAAAGGTCTGTGCATGGAAACTTCAGAAAGTGAGTGAATTGGGGCAAACGGCGGGGGAGGAAAGGGAGAAGTAAAGAGACAGGAGCCATGGGACACCGCCGGGAGCTCACTGCAGTCCCGGAAGAGGGGAGGATTGAGACTGCAGGTACACTCTCTGTGGCCCCAGCAATTCTGCCTGAGGGGTCAGCATATAACATGATTGAACCCAGTGATCGGGCGGAGACCGCAGGGCAAAGACTGAATACAGAAGTGCAATAACTGCAGTCTAACAGCCCTCACTGCCAGGCAGAAAAGAAGCCACAGAGTCTGACTGCCTCCCCCAACTTCCCAGAGCTCCCCTCCCCTACAGGCCCCAGTTTTAGCAGCAGCCCCAGAAAAACAAAACAAAACACAGTAGCCATGTTAGATTAAGGAACAGAATATCTATAGCCCTGAGACCTGGAGAGAGTTCCTGAATGGCAGACGCACACTGTAGCTAATTTCAGTGATGAGGGAGGAGCTAGAGGGTGAGACTGTATGGTCTGGCAGTCACAATTACTCAGAGAAGAACAAAGATACAAACATACCAGTAACTTCTGCCAGGCCACCCCACAGCTACCATTCATGGTTGATTGCAGCAGGGGGCACCCAGGGCTTGAGACTCACAGCTCTGAATCTGGCTGCAAAGGGCAGCACTGGTATTTAAGGGGCTCAGAACCCCATTGACCACCACATCCTCTCATAGGGGTGGTGCCCTGAGATTGAGGCAGCCTGGTCACAGAGGAGAAGCCCACCTCCCCAGGAAATCTCCCACCATGTAAGGAGCTGGAACAGGGCAAGGATTATAAAATGTTCTACCTACTGGAAAACAAAAGAAAGACCTCTTCATATCAACCTCCTGCAGAATTCACTGATGTAGATGCCCAGGAAGAGAACTAATCTATTAATGATAAAAAATACCCAATGTAACAAGAAAACTCAGAAAGAAAATGGAAAAAAAATCTCCAGAAAAGAAACTTAAAGGTCTGGAAATATGTGACTTAAATGACAAGGATTCAAGATTGCAATTCTGAAAAAACTCAATGAGATGCAAGAAAACTCAAATAGGCGACTTAATAAACCCAGAAATAAAATTTTAAAAAGTAAATATTTTACCAAAAAGACTGAAATTTTAAAAAAGAACCAAATAGAAATTCTGGAGCTGAAGAACTTAATACAAGAGATGAAGAATGAAGTAGTGAGCCTAGGAAATACAGCTGAACAGATGGAGGAAATAATTAGTAATATTGATGATAGAAATCTGGAAATGACACACATGAGAAAAGAGATAGACTTAAGAGTTAAACAAAATGAAAGAACTCTACAGGAGCTATCTGACTCCATCAGAAAGAGCAATGTAAGAATAATGGATATACCAGAACGAGAAGAGAGGAAGAAGGGCATAGAGAGTCTATTCAAACAAATAGTTGACGAGAAATTCCCAAACCTATAGAAAGAACTGGATCCTTGAATTCAAGAAACAAACAGAACACCTAATTGCCTCAATCCTAACAGGCTTTCTCAAAAGCATTGAAGCTGTAAAAAGTTATACTGAAGCTGTCAAAAAATAATGACAAAGAAAGGATTCTCAAGACAGCCAGGTGAAAGAAGACGGTAACCTATAACCATTAGATTATCATCAGACTTTTCAGTTGTAACTCTACAAGCCAGGAGGGAGTGGAATCAAATATCCAAACAGTTGAAAGAAAGAAATTACCAGCCAAGAATATTATATTCTGCAAAATTATCCTTCAGATCTGAAGGAGGAATAAAGACCTTTCTAGATATAGAAGCTGAGGGAATTTTCCACCATAAGGCCTGCATTATAGGAAATACTGAAGGAGGTTATTTGACCTGAAAAAAGACAAAGGGGTAAAAAACTATGAGTAAGATTGCTAACAGACAGATAGAAGCAGGAAATGGCAATCCCTACACAATAGGTCACTTTATACTTATACATGACATAAAAGGTAAAGAAAATAAAAACAAAAAAAGAAAAAAAGGAAGAAAAAGACAATTTGCTACTGCAATTCAGAAATCAACTCACAGTATAAATAGAGATAATTTCTGACAATAAAAACCTAACAGGGGAAGGAGTAAAGTCTGAATTTGCAAAAAGAAATGAAGATAAGATGCATGATGAAGAAAAAGGAGTACTGTATATATGAAACTTTCTTTTACATAAACTTAATAGCAACCACTCAAAAAAAACAAATAAACAAACAAACAAACAAAACCAAACAAACACACAAAAACACAAAACCCAGAATTGAGACATGTAACATAACAAAAGAGGAAACAGAGGGAAAAAAATCAAGAAATAAAACAAAACTAAAATAACAGATAGAAACACAAAGGCAAAGAAACAATGGAGACACCAAGCTACCAGAAAACAAATGTAAAATTGCTATAAAAAATCCTTCATATGTCAATAATCACCCTAAATATAAATAGATTGAACTCACCAATAAAAAGGCACAGAGCAGCAGACTGGATAAAAAAAAACAAAACCCAACCATATGTTGCCTCCAAGAGACATATCTGAGCTGCAAGGATAAACATAGACTCAAAGTGAAAGAGTGGAAAACAACACTCCAAACAAATGGCATCAGAGAAAAGTGGGTGTAGCCATACTTACGTCTGATGAAGCCAACTTCAGGATAAAAAAGGTAACAAGAGACAAATATGAACATTTCATAATGATAAAGGGGGCAATACAAAAAGAAGACATAATACTTATCACTGTATATACACGTATGTATTGGTGTGCCCTGATTGGGTGCATATATATATATATATATATATATATATATATATATATATATGCCCAATCAATCAGGGCACACCAAAACAGAACTAAAGGGAAAACTGACAAAAACACAATTAGAGTACGGGGCCTAAGTATGCCATTGACACCTATGGATAGATCATCCAATCAGACAATCAATAAGGAAATATCAGCCTTAAATGTCACATTAGACCAAATAGACATAATTAACACTTACAGTGCATTTCATCCTAGAACACCAAACAATACATTTTTTTCTAATGCACATGGAACATTCTCAAGGATAGAGCATACGTTGGAACACAAAATTAGCCTCAGCAAATTTAAGAAGATTGAAATCATATTGAACATATTCTTTGACCACAAGGCTTTGAAATTGAAGATTAGCAACAAAAAAAGTTGGAAAATCCACAAATATATGGAGATTGAACAACATACTACTAAAGAACAACTGAGTCAAAGAAGACGTAAAAGGAGAGATAAAAAGATATATAGAAACAAATGAGAATAAAATACATCATATCAAAATTATTAAGATGTGGCAAAAGCAGTATTAAGGGAGAAATTTATATCATTACAGGCCAACAGCAAGAAACAAGAAAAATCTCAAATAAACAACCTAACATCGCATCTTCAAGAACTAGAAAAAAAAAGAACAAATAAAAGTCAAAGTCAATAGAAGGAAGAAAATAATAAAAATTAGAGCAGAACTAAATGAAATAAAGAACAAAAAGACAATAGAAAAAATTAATGCAACAAATAGCTGGATCTTTAGAAAGATTAATAAAATTAATAAGACCCTGGCTAGAATCACTAAGTAAAAAAGAGAAAATACACAAATAAGCAATGCTAGAAATGAAAGAGAAGTTACAAGGGATACCAGAGAAATACAAAGGATTATACAAGAATACTATGAAGGACTATATGCCTCCAAATTCAATAACCTAGATGAAATGGACAAGTAATTAGAAATATATACCTTCCTAGACTGAATCATGAAGAATATTGCCAATTCTTCAAAAATTGAAGAAGAGGAAATACATCCTAACTCATTTTATGTGGCCAACATTACACTGATACCAAAAGTGGATAAAGATAATACACACACTAAAAAACAAAAATACAGACCAATATCTCTGATGAATGTAGACACAAAAATCCTAAACAAAATCAGCAAATCGAATACAACAATACATTAAAAAGATTATACATCACAATAAAGTGAAGTTTATTCCAGGGATGCAAGGATTGTTTAACGTATGCATTTCGATCAATGTGACACACCACAGAAATAAAATAAAGAATAAAAATCATATGATTATATCAATAGATGCAGAAAAAGCATTTGACAAGATACAACATCCATTTATGATTAAAATACATAATAAAATGGGTATATTGGGTTGTCAGAAAAGTCATGGCGTATTTTGTCTATGTTTTTCAAAGGTATTTATTTATATAAAGAACAAAGATCAATCAATGATTTATTGTCTGTTTTGTTTGATACCTTTTTGCCTTCTTTCAGTGAGCTTCATAATTCCTCATTCATAGAAGGACCTGCCTTTATTTGTGAAAAACTGAACAGGGTGCTGATTTACAGCCTCATCTGAATTGAACACTATACCACGCAAGGAGTTTTGAAGAGAGCAAAACAAGTGGAAGTCTGATGGCACAAGGTCAGGCGAGTATGGTGGGTGTGGCAACACATCCCATCCAAGCTCCAATAATTTTTGACGGGTGATCAAACTTGTGTGTGGTCTCGCGTTGTCGCAATGGAACACAATTCCTTTACAATTAAAAAGCTCTGGATGTTTCTGGATGACGGATTGATTCAAACTGTCCAATTGCCGACAGTACACATTAGAGTTGATTGTTTGGTTCCTTGGTAGGAATTCAAAAACCACGACACCTTTAAAATTCCACCACACTGAGAGCATAACCTTCCTCTGATAAATGTCTGCTTTCAATGTCGTTCGAGGTGAATAATCACGTCGGGACCAAGACTATTTGCGCACCACATTGTTGTAAACAATCCACTTCTCATCATCAGTTATCAGTCACTTCAAAAAAGGATCGGTTTCCTCATGTTTAATGAGCCTATTGCAGATACTTATATGTGTTGTCAAATGAACTTCTTTGAGTTCATGCAAAACCCAAATATCAAGCTTGCTTACATATTCCAGCCTTTTCAGGTGGTCGTGAACGCTTAAAGGATGGATGTTCAATGTTTCTGCAATCTCTCATGTCATGTACGTGTGTTTGCCTCGATCAATGCCTTTATTTTGTCATCATCAATCTTGGTGGGCCTCCCTGACTGAGGAGTGTCATTAAGATCAAAATCACCAGCACAGAATTTCGTGCACCATTGTTGGCACTGACGTTCTTATAGAGTATTGTCACCATAAACTTTATGCAACTTTTCACAAGCTTGACACGCGTTCTTCCCTTTATGGAAGTAAAACAGTAAAATATGGCAAAAAAATGTACAGTTTGGTCTTGAATTTTCAACTTCTTGTAAAATCTCCAAAACTCAATCAAATCGCTCATTTTTTTTAACGAAGCTAGAACTGTCAGCTGTCAAATGACATAGCAATAACATAGATGTAAATGACTCTAGTACTTCCAAAAATGAACTAGTGCCACCTTTTGCAAACATGTGTCGTGACTTTCCTGACAACCCAATAGAAGAAAATTATGTCAACATCATAAAGGCCATATATGACAAACCCTCAGCTAATGGTAAAAACTGAAAGTTTTTCTTCTAAAACCTAGAACAAGCCAGGGATGCCCCCTATCACAGCTGTTATTAAACATACTATTGGAAGTCCAAGTCAAAGCAGCCAGGGATGATTTCTTATATAAAAAACCCTAAAGGTTCCACAAAAAAACCAAAAACCAAACAACAAACAAAAACTATCAGAAACAATTAACAAATGCAGGATACAAAAATCAATGTGCAAAAATCCATTGGGTTTCTGTATACTAACAATGAAATTTCAGAAAAAGAAAAAAAAAACCAACCCAACAATACCTTTTACAATTGCAACAACAAAAAATAAAATACATAGGAATAAACTTAACAAAGGGTGTGAAGAGCTTGTACACTGAAAATAATAAGATGTTAAAAGAAGTTGAAGAAGACATAGGAAAATGGAAATATATTTCACATTTGTGGAGTGGAATCATCAACATAGTTAAAATGGTCACATTACCCAAAGCAATATACAGATTTAATGCGTCCCCCATCAAAATCCCAATGGCATTTTTAAAGAATAGAACAAAAAAAAATCATCATAATTGTTTGGAATCACAAAAGATGCCAAATAGCTAAGCAATCCTAAAAATAAAAAAACAAGGCTGGAGGTATCACAACTCCCTGACTACAATTTATACTATAAAGTGACAATAATCAAAACAGCATGGTATTGGCAGAAAAACAGACCAAAGGAATAAAACTGAAAACATGGAAATAAACCCACATATAAATGGGAAGATAATTTTTGACAAACACACACACACACACAAACATACAATGGAGAAAAGAAAGCCTCTTCAATAAATGGGACTGGGAAAAGTGGAAAGCCACATGCAAAAGAATGAAACTAGTCTGCTATCTGTCACCAAATAACAAAATTAACTCAAAATAGATCAAAGACTTAAAACAGAAGACCTGAAACCATAAATTGTATACAAGAAAGAATAGGTACTAAATTTATGGACCTTAGGTTCAGAGGGGATCTTATGAATTTGACCTCAAAAGCAAGGAAACTAAAAGCAAAAATAAATGAATGGAACTATATCAAACGAAATAGCTTCTGCACAGCAAAAGAAACTATCAACACAACAAAGAGGCAACAACCAAATGGGAGAAGATATTTGCCAACAACGCCTCCGATAAAGAGCTAATATCCAAAATATATAAAGAACTCATACAACCCAACATCAAATAAACAAACAATCCAATTAAAAAATGGGCAGAGAGCCTGAATTGACATTTCTCCCAAGAAGACAGCCAACGAACGGCCAACAGATAGATGAAAAAATGCTCAACTTCATTAGCAATTAGGGAAATGCAAATGAAAACCACAATGAGATACCACTTCACACCTGTTAGAATGGCTATCAACAACAAAACAAGTAATAACAAGTGTTGGAGAGGCTGTGGAGAAAAGGGAACCCTCATTCACTGTTGGTGGGAATGAAAAACAGCATGAAGGTTCCTCAAAAAATTAAAGATAGAATTACCATATGACCCAGCAATCTCTCTTCTAGGTATCTACCTAGAAAGGTATCTACCAAAAAATCTGAAAACATTTATTCATAAATATAAATGTACCCCTTTGTTCATTGCAGCATTAGTCACAGTGACAAGACATGGAAACAACCAACATGCCCTTCAATAATTCATTGGATAAAGAAGATGTGGTACATACGAGTATATACAAAGGAATATTACTTGGCCATAAAAAAGACGAAATACTGCCATTTGTGAGAACATCGACAGATCTTGAGATTATTATGCTAATGAAATGATTCAGAGTGAAAATGTTGAGAACCATATGACTTCACTCATATGTGGGATATAAAATGGACAGCGACAAACAAGACAAAGTAAAAACAACAACAACAACAGAGGGTAATGAGGGAGAGGGGATAGTAGAAGAGAAAAAAGGGGGTCAAATATATGGTGATGGGAGATCGGACTTTGGATGGTGAACACACAATGCAATATACATATGATGTATTATATAACTGTACACTTGAAACCTATATAACTTTACTAACCACAGTGTCACCCCAATGAAAGAAAGAGAGAGAGAGAGAGAGAGAGAGAGAGAGAGAGAGAGAGAGAGAGAGAGAGAGAGAGAGAGAGAAATGAATGAAAGAAGAAAGAAAGAAGGAAAGAAAGAAAGAAAGAAAGACAGAGAGAAGAGGTAGGAGCATCTCATCCTAGAGAGAGAAAAGCACAAATATAAAAAGTTAAAAAGAATTGTGGTGTGTACTTAAGAAAAAATGAGGAATTGTTTGCAAATAAAGTATAGTAATACCTTGGTTTGAGAGCATAATTTGTTCCAGAAACAAACTACTCGTATTGCAGGACATCACTCATTTACCAAGTTAAAATGTACTAGAAATGTTTGCTAATCTTGTGGAACACTCACACATCACATTACACACAATCCAAGGTTTTTACTATAGTTGTATGTAGTTTCCTGATGGAATTAATACTAGACTTCCAATAGCAGTCTGGTTCCTCAGTGCTACCATCCATTTGAAAGGAAACGTCATTCTCTTCTGTCGTGACATCTCCTTGCCCAGATCAACATATGCATCATGAAATATGGCCACTCTGGCTCCATCATCTGATCACCCAGAGAGAAATTAATGCTTCAACCTAGAGGGTAGAGCAAAAATTACATGGAAAATTTCAACCAATTTCAAGCAGCTAGTGGAGAAAAAGGCTTGCTTTTGTAATTGTGTTTTTGCTCTCTGATTCTTCTCTCACTCATCTATATTCTCACCTCCATCTGAGTCAAAATCAAACAGTACAATGCCTCTAAACTTCTTGTGACCTACCAAGAAAAACGTATGCTTAGATTTGCTAATTTACACCTTAAAAACAAGGTTATCTGTAATATTTTATACTTTTTCAACTGAACTACTAAAATAATTAGAAAGGTATTAGTGCCAACTTTAAATAGTGCTCTCATAAACTATGATGAACAAGGAAACATTTCGTAGTGCCAGAATGTGTAACTTTTGTTGGAAGTTCTTATCCATGCTTCATGGTTTAGGAAGAAATTGTGCTATGTTGCTCTTTATAGAAGTAGATTTCTGAATATTGTGGGTGGCATGGGGAGTTTTTCATCCCTTGCTTTACTCTCTTAAATCTGTTTAATGGGTTAAAAAGTGAATCTTTTCTATCAATTAAAAGATTAATAGAACATAGTGTTAAATTTGGGGTTTACAAATAACTCATACTAGGTTATACATGGTGTTGAACTTTACAAGATATGCAAGAAGGCAGCACATAATTCATTTTTCATTAGTTCTGTGAATTTAATAAAAGACGAGATAACAGCATAGAATATTTTTTTAAATTTTTTATTATTATTAGTTTCAGGTGTACAAAACAATGCATTAGTTATCCTTTTCACCCCTCACAAAATAACAATCCCCCTTCCCCCATCCACTGCCCTCCCACCCCCGATATCATGTTTATCTATTACAATTCCATT